>NW_026731791.1:322500-693174 GCF_028476545.2 Physella acuta
CATCTACATCTACATCTACATCTACATCTACATCTACATCTACATCTACATCTACATCTACATCTACATCTACATCTACATCTACATCTACATCTACATCTACATCTACATCTACATCTACATCTACATCTACATCTACATCTTCATCTACATCTACATCTACATCTACATCTACATCTACATCTACATCTACATCTACAACTTCATCTGCATCTGCATCTGCATCTACATCTACATCTACATCTACATCTACATCTACATCTACATCTACATCTACATCTACATCTACATCTACATCTATATCTACATCTACATCTACATCTACATCTACATCTACATCTACACCTATACATATATATATATATATATATATATATATATATATATATATATATATATATATACAGATACTAGTTTAGTTATTTATTCTACACCAAATTGTTTCTAGATATATTTAGTTTATCTTATTTGTAATATGTTATGTATCCAAATGGTTAACCAAAATTTGCTAAAACAAGTGGTTTAATAGACCTTTAACATTGAAAAGTTAGGCATTTGATTTCAAGTCGCTTTTTTTGGCAATGAAATAAATTGGTATAGAAATAGAAGCATTCTGTGTTAACTGGGTTATCTCACTAAAGTAAGATTGTTGTACTCAATAAAACAATACTATCTTACTAAAGTAAGCTTGATGTCACACACTTACCAGGGACAGTAACAACAGGTTTAAACTTTGTTACCACGTCAATGTCTATACTTTTTGAGTCATGAAAATGATACAAAGTGACTCTGTATAGCCCCCCAACTTCTTCGAACTGGTCATCCGACAGTTCACTGGTGTTGATAGCCCTTTGTTTGACAAAAGGTATCTGTTCCAGGTTATCATACACTGTACCATTGTGTTCCCATCTGTAAGTAAACTCACTACATTTTATAGTTTTTTTAAAGAAATATAATTTTATTATTATCTAATTAAAGAGAGTTGAGCTGATTTAATTGATTGAATTAGTGAATCATTGTGCTACTATCCCAATTTCACCACTTGAATTAGTCAACCATTTTGATAACTTTGATTGGCACTAGAAAAAATGTAGTTTGTAATTCAAATGAAATGCTAAGAGAATTGAAACAGAAAAAAAAACTTAGAGAGGCATAAAAATACAGAGCTTAAATGTGTTATTATGTAAACTATTTTTGACTGATCAGTGATATTTTTACAGCCAGCTCAAGAAAAGATAACAAAACTAACATTCTTACATTCAGATAAAGAAAAGATTACACCTTACATTCTTTCAGCCAGCTCTAGAAAATATTACAACTTACATTCTTTAAGTCATGTAAAGAAAAGTTTACAACTTACATTCTTTCACTCAGGTAAAGAAAAGATTACAAATTACATTCTTTTTTGTCATAATGCGCACGCAGTTTGCGATCGTTTATAGTAGAGTGATCGCTTGCATTATTGTGATGTATAGCATTTACTTTCTACTTTTTAGTTCAATCAGAAAACGTGTTTTTTTTTTTTTTAATGATAATTATTTTTTTATAATTTAGTTTTGGTTTATGTAATCGACCTTGGGAGAGTACTACAATCACTAGTACTTTACCGTCACGTCATGTTATTAAATTTTAATTGGTTATTTCGAACCTTAGTAAATCCTCAACCAATGGTCTTACGACATTGAAGTGACCTCCCCTGATTTTGGAGGAGATTTAAAAAACCTGTAGGCAGAGGCTCGGGGCAGACTTTTATGAGACATCGAGATAGAGAGTGCCATGTGTGTGTGATGCCATTTTGTGTTACATAGTTTGTAGCGGCATTTTTTCCCCTATTATAGGTGTTTCTAGTGCCATTCAGTGTTTCCAATATTTTTCCTTAAGTTGTATTCACTCACCAATGCCACATCTGTGATATTTGTTATCTAGTCTAGTGATTTATTTCATCAACTGTAAGTTGGCTTTTGGATTATTATTTACTCTTAGTTTCAAAAATATTTTGGTATGGACCAAGTGTCATTTTTTTTTATTATTGTACAGTTATTAAACGGTTATTGACAGTTTCTCCTAGTTATCATCATTCCAACGTGTTTATACCCTTAGATCATTTTCACGAGCCCACGTTGTAATTGATTGTGTTTTTACTCTGTCTGGTAGACCTCTGTCATTAACTACATCAACACGAACCCGGGGCGATCGCTAGATCTGAGGCTGTCAGAATAGCGATCGTAATAAGGTAAAGAAAAGATTACAACTTACATTCCTAGAGCCAGCTCAAGAAAATATTACAATCAACTTACATCCTTACAGAAAGATAAAAAAAAGATTACAACTTACAGATAACTGTTAAACATCCGTCCCCCCAGATCCCTCCTTCAGAGTTTTCAACGTAACACTGCACGCAGAGAATATCTGTATCTTTCGTCACATTTTTTACAGTTAGCTTTCTGTCGCCATCTGATACCACATATTTGTTTGGATCTAAATGAAAATGTATGTTTTAAATCAAACTGTTTGCTAAAAAATATAAATCAAATAATACAGATGTATATTATATAAATAAGATATGATGGACATAAAGAAAAACTTTTTTCTGTTCCTACCCAAGTAACCACCTGTATGTGAACCTCTACGTATGCCATTGATATACCCACCTGTATGTGCACCTGTACGTATGCCATTGATATACCAAATGGGTTCTCCTGGTTGTTGTTCAGACTGAATTGATTTTGCATTACAATTAAAAACAGCATCTTTTCCTTCCGGAACAATTATATCACTAGGTGAGCCGCCAGCAACAAACATTGGTGGACCTTAGGAAAGAACAAATATATATTAAATTATTTATAGTTCATTCTACCTACACAGTTGAGTAATAAGATATTTACATACTGATAAGTAATATGTTTGAAATCTTGATGAATTGTGTCAAGATTACATTTTTACTTTCTCGTATATACAAAGTATAGAGAAAGTCTTGTAATCGTGCAAAAAAAATCGAGATTTTTACAAATCTCGACGTTTTACACCTCACTGATACGGAAAAACATAATTTTGCAATCTTGTCCGTATGTCTGTGTTTCTTTGTGTGTGTCTGTGTGTGTGTGTGTGTGTCTGTGTGTAAACACGATTACTTGAGTACCGTTACAGCTAGGTTGATGACAATTCATATATAAGTATTTTATCAAAATCGTAGATCCGAATTAACTTTTGAGCTATTTCCGATAACCGGAAGTGGTACTTTTTCTACTTTGAATTTTTCAAACGCCTATAACTTGAGTACTATTTCAGATAGATAAATGAAATTTCACATGTAAGTAAAAGATCTAATTCTCTACCTTCTGTTAAATTTTGAGTAATTTCCGTTGATTGGAAGTACTAATTTACGCTATTTCTGATTTCTCCAAAAACGCATGTTAATTTATAAAGAACTAATAATATTGCGCACTATTATGCGCTTTTTGCTTTGGCGTTCACTTGGTGCGCAATTATTTTTTGTACTAGATTTTACTCTATTTTTAAAAGTTTAAGTAAACAAAAAACATGTCTATATTCCGAGTTGCCACCCCACGTAGTGTTATATTAGAATATTCGAGAAAGTTTAGGGGATATTACTCCCGGTTTATTTATTGTTGGTTTGTAACACTACAAATCTAAAGTTATCCCAACAGAAATGGAGTATAATATTGACAAACTGACATAATTTTGTAGAAGTGCACTGAAGAATAAAATACTTTACCAGTGACGTTTAAAAACAGCTCTTCTTTTTTTGATGTACCAGCACCATTGCTTGCTTCACACATGTACATCTTTTCATCGTCTTCTGCAACTCTGTCTATTATTAAGACACGATTTTCATGATCAAACCCAAATTTAGCTGTACTCTGAATCTGAGTTCCATTGTCAAAGTACCACTTGATGTGTGGAAGAATCTGATTTTGTAGATCACTAGATGCGTGTGGAATCGAATAAAAAATATAGTTTAAAAAAATGAAAACCAATTTACAGAAATATTACTTTTGTTACTAAAAAGCTATTTTAACACGTTTTTATTAACTCAGCTTCGCGTTTGTGGATGTGTTTGTTGTTAAAATTGACATCGAAAATTAGCCCACTTCTGATTGCTCTATAGATCTGAAATTTGGCATGCAGGTTACTTTCGCCTAACAATTTCAGATGCAATCATAAAAACTAGCAATTAGAGACCGTAATTAGCTTAATTTGATTACGCCCTAAGGACCATAAAATTGAGGACATGATTTCTAAAGATACCGACAAGACTGAAGACGTATTGACACAGTTACTTCGGCCCCAATCGATGTGAGCGCGCTGGCCGTGATCGTATAGTGGTTAGTACTTCGCGTTGTGGCCGCGACAACCCAGGTTCGAATCCTGGTCGCTCAAGATTTTTAGTCCGTGTATTTATAAACACTTAGGCAAGTCATACTTAATCAAGTCATTGGATAAAGTAGAAAATAAACTATATAAAAAACTTTTTTTTAAAAACCACGTTTTTCATGTGTAGCAACGGACTAAAAAGGAGAAAATAAAATACTTAAAAAAAACTTTTTAAAAAACCACGTTTTTCTTGTGGACTAAAAAGTAGAAAATAACTATTTACATACATTTGATGACAAAAAACGTGGGTCGGGAAGATGGGTCGGGAAATTTGATGGTGAACGTACCCACGTTTTTTGTCATCAAATGTATGTAAATAGTTATTTTCTACTTTTTAGTCCACAAGAAAAACGTGGTTTTTTAAAAAGTTTTTTTTAAGTATTTTATTTAGAACAATACTTACTATCCAGAAGACATACACTCCAGCTTGGCAGAGAGATAGATTTTAACTTTTACTGGACGGTTACTGTACATAAGTTGTGGGGCTATTTGCTGTGGGTCTGAGAACATGCCACTCAATTACTTTAAGAAACAATATTTTTTTTTAATTTTAAGTATACGAAACCTTTAAATTACATACATTTCTAGAAAATGGTCTCTTATTTTTATCTGAACAAGAAATATACTAGAAATTAATAAGGTATAAAACTTACCTGGTTCAGGAATTACTTTTAAAAATTTCTTGTTGGCACTTAGTCGGATCAAAGAAAGGCCTGCTATTGAAACGCCACACTTGTAGCCTTCTACTAAATTTGTGTCTGCCGTTTTCACGTAAGTGAAGTGAAGATTGCCTAGGAATAAAATGCTATATTATTTTGAAATCACTAGTATAAACTTCTAAGAATACTAAAACTTATGCATTTAACTTACCCTCATTATCAATGAAAATGCGGCCATTATCTTTATTCACACGTTCAGCATCTCTACCAATGTACCAATCAAAACCAATCGTGCCTCCAACAATATCTCCTTTCTTATCACACAACAACACTTGATAAGAATTGGCTTTGGCTGTATAAGTTTTTTCCTCATCAGAAAAGTCATCAGCTCCTGATTAAATTGGAAAAAAATACAAGTTAGATCACTTTGGGAAAGTCAATGTACTTAGTTAGCCAATTAGCACACGTTTAAAAAAAAGGCATCACACAAAGTTGAACCTACGTGAACGGTACACTGTGACTGGAGGGGAAAAACTAACAGCTTTTATCTTTCCCTCATTGAACTCATTTGATGCCTTGCAGATGAAAGTGCCTTCTTCTCTTTCTGTGAAATCAGCTAATTGAAGAGTTCCTGAAGCACTGTCAACATAAACTGGCTGAGAGGAATCTGTTGTTATCTCTGTGTCACGGCCAACTTGAAACCAGCTATACCTGGAAGAAATCGTTTGATTCATTCTATCAGATCTAGCACTTCAACTGCTGAGACAATTTAAAAGAAATTGTTAGATACATTCCATCAGATTTAGTACTTCAACTGCTGAGTCAATTTAAAGGAAATTGTTAGATATATTCCATCAGATTTAGTACTTCAACTGCTGAGACAATTTAAAAGAAGTTGTGTTACATTCCATCAGATTTAGTATTTCAACTGCTGAGTCAATTCAAAAGAAATCGTTTGCTATATTCCATCAGATTTAGTACTTCCACTGCTGAGTCAATTTTAAAGAAAATTGTTTGAAACATTCTATCAGATTTAGTACTTGAAGTAAATGTTGAGTCCATTTAAAAGAAATTGTTTGTTACATTCCATCAGATCTAGTACTTCAACTGCTGAGTCAATTTAAAAGAAATTGTTTGATACATTCTATCAGATTTTATTACTTCAAGTAAATGTTGAGACAATTTAAAAGAAATTAGTTGATACATTTCATCCGATTTAGTACTTCAACTGCTGAGTCAATTTAAAAGAAATTGTTTGATACATTCTATCAGATTTAGTACTTCAAGTAAATGTTGAGACAATTTAAAAGAAATTAGTTGATACATTCCATCAGATTTAGTACTTCAACTGCTGAGACAATTTTAAAATATTCTAGTGTATGAAAAGCCTTTTACTATTTCAAAAAAAAATTGAGAAACTAAGACAAATTAAATGTTTAAACAGTTGTTAATGATGTTCAAACTAACATTGAACCATTTTTTTTTATAGTTTTATAAAAAAACAATAAAGTAATTAGTTTGGCATCGATCAATGAATGAACTTCAGATTAAATCAATTGAATCCTACATAGTTAATTATAAAAGTGAAGTTCTTTTTCCAAACCTAAAAGCTCATGTGGACTTAATCAAATACACTTAATTACTGGTTCAGATGAACTCAATAAAACATACATAATAACTAGTTCAGATGAACTGAATCAGCATACTTATATGGTTCAGATTAATTGAACCAACATATACTTAATAATGTTTCAATTGACTTGAATTAACATACTTAATTACTGGTTCAGATGAATCAAACATATATAATAACTAGTTCAGATGAATTGAAGCAACATACTTAATGACTGGTGTCCCTGAAGCCACACATGGCACACTGAATCTGTATGTGGTTGCATAAAAAACTTTTGGAGCTTCTGGACTACTGATATCTGGTGGTCTACGCACTGCAGGAAAAAAGATAAACATGTACTGAAGAGCTGAAGTAAAAGATACACAAATAAGCACTGAAAGAAAAAAGATAAACAAATATGTACACAAATACACACTGTAAGAAAAAGATATACAATTGTATGGTAGAAAACTAAATTCATTCTTAAATTAACCGCAATGTTTATGCATACATGTTCATGATGTATTTATAAATAATGACTAATACAGCTTAGGATAGCATAAATTAAAAGTATGATTTAAGAGTTCTATAGCTAGATAAACACTTACCATCAGATGACTGTGAAAGTGATGACCTAATAAACATATGGATAAAAAATAAAACTAATGTGACTGTGCGCTGCATGATGATCCGTATATCAATTCAATGATATTACCCAGGTCCTTGCTTGCTTAAAATGTGTCTGTCAGAGGAAAAAAATCGTTTAAGTATTAATTTAAAATTACATAGAAATAAACTTTTAAAAAGGAGAAAGACTAGTGTAAAGTTTTAATGAAATGTTAAGAGAGTTGGTGCAGAGTATGAAAACTGTATTGATGTATCAACCACATAATGATATAACAAGAACAATACCGGTACTGATGTTTATTTGACAATGGTGCAGAAGAAACATTGATGTACAAGAAACATATTGATATAAAAAGAATAATATGAATATACAAAAAACATGGGATTTCCTATAGCATGTTTTTGCTGTTGAATCTCTAGAGACTTTAGTTTAGTCGATCGGTGTTAAGGTTAGTTAAAATCATGGGAATATTTAGATGTAATGTAGCCTATTACCATGTAGTGTGTAGGCATTAAGTTATAGAATGAGAATATTCAGATTTATCACTTTCGTGGGCTATATGCTTTACGGCAGCTGGAATATTCATGCGACATTTCATCCTGAAGTTAGTCACTGTTCTTCTATTTGTAAAATCTATTTGGTTGTGGTTGAAGAACAACAAGAGAGGGGTGGCTTCCCTGTTTAATGATGAGGTGAATTGAAGGTGAATTGAAGCCAAGCGTCATTAACCAAGGTACATAACTGTGACAAAGTTAACTCCAGGAAAATCTAAGGCGTGCAGGTGTGTAGCAGCTAGTCATAGTGGCTGCACCATGACCTTAATTGGCGAACAAATGTGTAGGTGAGGTAAAACTGCTCGTCGCTTCTACCCGGATACACATACTACATTATCAGCCCCTAGCGCAGTTTTCGTTCGTGTACTATTCACGCCACTAAACCAAACCGACTAGCTTTGTAGGAGCTACATAAAAGATGTGCTATCTAATTTAACCCACGTTTAATCTAAATAACTGCCACTGGGAATTGACAACACATCTTAAAAATTGGCTTACAACTATTGGGGGAAGGGGTGATGACAGTGTGACTACATCAATTAATAATGCTGCAGTCAACAGAGAAACGGTAATGCAGTTGACGAGATTAATCAACCAACAGGTATTTCAGAGTGCTTTGATCAGCAGAATTTGTTTTCACGCGACAGATTAGACCTATCAAGCCTGTTAGTTTAGAGGTTTAGACTTGGGTCATTCACACATCGAACCTTCGGCATCGACATTTCAAGTCAATTAGAGGATTAGACTGGGGTCATTCACACATCGAACCTTCTTCTCTAGTAGCATGTCGTAATATGTCCCTACATGACGAGACGGGAGACGTAAGTGACCAACGATATGGAATTTGTTCTTCAAATAGACTTCAAATAGACTTAATACTACGTCAACAGCAATGCAGCAAGCTAAAGATCCCCCCCCCCTTTTTTATTTATTTACAAGAGTGATTCATTTGGTTATTAGTATTAATGAAAAAAATAAGAGAAGTTATAATAAGTGTTTAAAATATTTGCAACGTTCATGATAAAACAGACGTAGGCTTAATATCCTGCAAAGTGGTCGGCAATATTTCTAGAATGTTTTGATATTTCGTTATTATAACTCCACAAGGAAACATGTCTAAGATTGTAGGCCTATTAAGTAATATCAAGAGAATTGTGATCATTTGATCCAAAATTAACATCTAGCTTGAAGTTGGCAGGTATGTTAGATCCAAAAAGTAACATCGAGTGTGTAGTTGCTAAGTACCAGCGGGTTCAGACCATCAAGAACATTTTAGAAAAGAACTATGGAGTATCGTAGGTTTTAGCTTAATTATACAAACGGAGATGCTACATTGGTCATGGAAACCTTTAGAGATACATACATCTTCATATAAAAGTTCAGAGATACATCTTCATATAATAACGCTTTTAACGTTCAAACCATAATCTTATTGTTTTTTACAAACACATAAATTTAACATATATTCTCCCATGAAAATATACATATGTCATTTAGACAGACACAGTGCTGTCGTCGCAGTGTTTATTAAAGAGAGCTTTCCTTAAAATAATATAACATGTGACACTGGACTAATAAAATTCGTTTTTGATTGACCTTGCGCATAACACAAAACCAGAGAGTAAATAACATTAGACTAGGCTTAGCCTACATTGTCAGATCTGCATATGTTAAGAGGACGGACCACGTAAACTAACATCATATTTACTTGAAATTATTTCTCTTGAAATCCTGCTTTTTTAGTCTTTCTTCATTTTCGAATGGATTTTGACTCGCTTATTTATCATAACTTTGTAAAGATTTACAATCTACAGTCCCAAGATAAATATTAAGATAGCTGCGTGATGCAAAACCAAATGTATTTTAACTCTCTTGCCAAATTAATATCAGTAAACAAATTAATGACGGAAGAACTGACACACTACCAGCCGGCTTATTATATATATGTTGGCTGGTACTCTATGGTTGGCTTGTTATTTTAAATAGTTGTCACAGGTTGCTTGTTTTTTTTTGTGTAGTTGTATTTTTGTCTGATCGTAGCTGGATGGGGGGTAATGTTTGCCAGGTGGCTGGAGACCGGCGTGACCGGACCCTAGGTGTGTGCATATTGTATGAACGAGAAATAACACATTAACTACATTAATAATGACTAAAGGTTTACTTATTTCACAAAATGCAACAAAATAAAAATGTGTTTGTTTATTTATTCTTTAAATAAACATCGCACGAATAAATATTAAAATGGCAACATGTTTATAAAAATGTGTATTTATGACTTGCTTTTAGGTGCTCATATGACAGCTTTTATCTTTTTTTCTACCCATGTACAACTGGTCAGGGGTTACATATGAGGTCATAAGGTTGCGACCCTAGTTTAGAAATTGCCAGCTATCTGCTAATTCACTTTGAAGTAGATAGTAGCATCACGGTTGTACTGTAGTATCACGAATATTCTTGATATGTCTGACTGGTCTGTTGAAAAGGGTGGTGTCTTGTATGGTAAGATTGTTCAGTTGAGAGAGGCTGGTCTATTTCATCGTAAGACTTGTCTGTTGAGAGATTTCGGTCTTTTGCATGTTACGACTGATATGTAAAGTGAGATTAGTGTCACGTTTGGTAAGATTGGTCAGTTTAGAGATGTTGGTGTCTTGTATGGTAAGATTGGTCAGTTGAGAGAGGCTGGTCTATTGAGAGATGCTGGTGTCTTGTATGGTAAGATTGGTCAGTTTAGAGAATCTGGTCTGTTGAAAGATGCGGGTGTCTTGTATGGTAAGATTGGTCACTTGTGAGATGCTTGCGTCTTGTATGGTAACATTGGTCAGTTGAGTGAATCTGGTCAGTTGAAAAAAGCTGGTGTCTTGTATGGTAATATTGGTCAGTTGAGAGAGGCTGGTCTGTTGAGAGATGCTGGTGACTTGTATGTAAGATTGGTCAGTTGAGAGAGGCTGGTCTGCTGAGAGATGCTGATGTCTTGTATGGTAAGATTTTTCAGTTGAGAGAGGCGGATCTGTTGTATAGTAAGACTGGTCTGTTGAGAGAGGTCGATCTGTTGTATGGTAAGACTGCTGTGTTGAGAGAAGCTGGTATGTTGAGAGAGGCGGGTCTGTTATATAGTAATAATGGTCTGTTGAGAGAGGCTGATCTATTGAGAGAGGCTGGCTTGTTGAGAGAGAGGCTAGTGTCTTGAAAAAATAAAACTGATTTTTTATTTTGGTCAGTCAGACTGTAATCTTTTTTGACTAATAAAATGACATAATTTTGTTACTTGACAGCTTGAGATTGCTAGCTAAGTTTAAATATCCTTTTCCCTCTGCTGTATGATAGCACCTGTCAATACAATTTCATATCATGTGATGAAATAATTTCAATTTTGATCTGAAATCTAAACATGTAATACTCATCACTGAAGTAAGCTAATTGCTAAGCTCATGTTTTAATGCGTTACACATTCGAGCATGCTTATTATTTATTGAACTCAGAGTTTCTTCCAGGCATATACCGCCCCCCCCCCCCCCCCCCCGAACGAAATGAAATTTATATAATTTACATAGAATATATATTCTTTTAATAGTGTCCGCCCTTCCCCCCCCCCCCCGAAGAAAATTTCAAGTGCCCCCCCCCCCCCCCGGAGAAAAAGTCTGGAAGAAACACTGATTGAACTAAATAGCCATCTCAATAGTTGGCCATTAATATCACAATTAATCATACAGGCATTTACTAAAGACAATTAAGCATTTTGTTTAACATGTACACCAAACATTTTGTGACCTACTATATAAACTTTTCTTAACACGTAGCTAAACCCTCAATATAAAGCTATTAGTGTATTAACAATAATTAAATTTATTGCACAGGCTTGTGGAAATGTAATTCTAATAATATTGTTTCAATTGATCTCTAGATCTAGATTTAGATTCTAGAATGAAGATCTTGTTTCAAAGCATTGTGTAAGCCTAAAGAAAATGTAAACAAATTAGTTTGGCTCTCGAAAATCTACTGGAAAAAGGCTTAATTAAACAAATAATGTTTATTATTTGTTTAAATGATAAAACATAATAGAATAGATGAAAAGAATCAATCAAATATTCTTACCAATAAGTAATTTGACTGCTGTGGTGTAAAATCGTGTGATTGCAGCGTGCGACTGCGTTTCCGATCAAAAGTGTACTGACAAATATAGCGATGTTCGTTTTGCGCCGAGATTTTTAGCGCTAGAAAGAATAAGCAGTTTGTTCAAATGATTATATCTCGATAATCATTCTACAGATTTCTATAATATTTTCAGGCATTATTGGGAATCATATTGGCTATTGATTTATGTAAAAAACAGAAAATTGAATTTTTTTTGAGTTAGACGGTTTGCTACCGAGACCATCGATATATATATGTATATATATATATATATATATATATATATATATATATATATATATATATATATATATATATATATATATTATATATATATAAAAGCGTGCATTTGTGTGTGTAAGGGGGGGGGGGGTGTAAGCGTGTGTGCGACAGTCCAGAAGAGGTTTAATAATTACAGTGTATGATTTCCGTTCCTTAAAACGTTACGCCCATTAAATTCAAATTAAGATGCGTTTTCCTTTTACAAAAGATTAGTAATGTCAGAAAAAAATAAGCCTGATCTGAGTTAGAGGGTTCAGACCAGCCTTTTATGTTTTATTTTTGGAACGATCTCTGTTGTGATATGGTACATAGTTGGATTCTAAGTTTATTAGAATAAGGACATACATGTGACATACAAGAGCAACTTATCCGAAACATTTATTGTTCGCATTGGAATGTGACATGGGTATTTTGTCGACTGTTTGATGGTATAACTCAGGGGTCTCTAAACTACGGCCTGCGGGCCGGATGCGGCCCGCGAGTTCATTTTATCCGGCCCGCGACGAACTTTTTGTCCACTGAATAAATGTTTGTTGGATGTGGCTGAGAGCTTTGCACAGAAAATTCAAAACTATTTGAAAATGTAGCTTTGTATACAAATACAAATACTCACCGTGTTGCAGACATTGGTGAAAACATTAAGACTCAAATAGCGAAAAATTCAAGCAAGTTTTGCCATTTTTCAATTGCAATGGATGAGTCGCTGGACAACTGTTCCACCTCTTAACTTCTTGTGTTCATTAGAGGTGTGGATTAACTGAACATAATACAGGAGCTGGCTTCCTTACATAGAATGTATGACACTGTACCATAGATAGTTCAGAGACAAACACAAAATCGCATGATTTACCATATTTCGCATCAGTAAGATTGCTAATTTTGCGAGAAAATTCTGAGCAGAAAATCTAAGAAGATAGAAATAGGTGACTTCCTGATAGTAAAGGCAAGTCACAGCCATTATTGTCTGATGAAGAGTGGGTATAGAAATTAGCCTCTGCTAAAGACATAACTATTCATTTAAATTTTCTGAACCTAAAACGGCAAGACAGTTAAATCTAGTTTCTGATCTATACACCCACCTAAAGGCCTTTATATACAAACTTGTCATGTTTTTGGAACAAGTACACGCTAACAACTTGACTACTTTCAGCAGTGCAAGGTCTTTACGGCTGAAGCAACCACTGAGTTCGCAACGTCATTTGCATACAAGATCATTAAAGACTTCCAGTTTCAGTAGCGGTTTTCTGACTTGGATTCAAAGGCAGAAGAAGTGAGACTGTTTCAAAGCCCATTTGAAGCAAATGTGGCCAGTTGCAAATATGAAATGCCGCTGGAGGTCATTGAATTGCAAGAAAATGACTTCCTTAGAGACACGTTCAAAGAAGGGCGGAAGGGTTTTCATAAGTTTTTGCACAAGGAAGACTTTCCTAATATTAAAACTTTTGCATCTAAGTATCTTTCAAATTTATACGTGTGTGAACAAGCATTCTCAGTAATGAAATGCGTGAAGAACAATTTGAGAGCAAACGTGGACTTCGGGTGGGGGGGGGGGGGTGGACACTTGAAATTTGTATATATTTCTATGTAAATTATATTTCGTTGGGGGGGGGGTAGACGTTCTTCGTGGGGGGAAGGGGCACGACCCTGAAAGATGCCTTAAAGAAACTCTGGCCCCCGAACTGATATGTGAAAGTTAATGCGGCTCTCGGGCTGAAAAGTTTGGAGACAACTGGTATAACTAAACAAGCTAGAGGAAACAAACTGGAATCCATCGGATGTTAGCAGCTCGAAGTCTTGGTTTTCTCAGATGTACGCTGCCTTCTCGCACACAGTCAACAACAAATGTAGAACAAATTGTACTGGTTGAAGAAGCAGTAACAACCAGTGTAATGACAGTGGCACCGCTCATGAAGTTCTGATTACAATCAGCAGCGATAAAACGCATTTTAACATTCTAAGCTAATGTAGAGCTCAATGTATTGTCACAAAAATTCAATCAGAATCTATAGTAAATGTGAAGTCTCTTTTACTGGATGGCTCGGAGCTAGGTTGCAGACAGTGAAAAATGAAATAAGAGCATGGACAAAGTGGTTGTTAGGGCACAATACCAGAAAGACAGTAAACAACATCACTAAGCATGTGCTGGTGTAAAGTCCACGGGGAAATGGGAAGAGGAGACAAAAAAAGTCATGAAGGAAATCGTTTGAAATAGAGATGTGGAAGGCTGGATTATTAGGGTTCTATCTTCAAAAAAAGCCAGTGAGTTGACAAAGTGTTGCCTACGCCCTACGCCTATGCTCCTTTGGAAAACGAAAAGAAAAAAAGAAGAAAATCGAAAGAGCTTAGAGCAGTTGTTTTTAACCTGGGTTCCAACGAACCCAATATACTTGTGTTTTTAGCTCTTAAAACTTCTGCAAGCGTATCATTTTCCGCCCACCCGCTCCAACCGTATACTATTTTACTGATCGAATAGCGATTTAAGAATCCGTGATATTTAGTTCTCTTTAATACAGTGATCCAGGCAAGATGTAATGAAATAAAGTAAAAGTATCTGATCTCTCACGTTGAAGTTGAGAGAATGGTAAAAATCTTACAAAATGTCTAGTCGCGTCATTTCTTAACAAAACTGGCTAGTGAAATTGTAAATTACGCGTTAATACAATTAGTTTCTTTTCTAAGTGTTAAAAGAGTTATCTCAAAATCCAGTGTAATTTTGCGATTTTATTTATCATAAAAGCACCCCCACCCCCTCCTGCACAATCTTGATAAAAGTCACTAACGTATTTTATGAGTAAACAATAGTACAATACGTTTTAATGTAATTGGTTTCTTGTATAAGTGGTAACGTTTATCGACTCACCAATCTAGTATGAATTCTTTCTATTTTTGTCTCGAAAAGCACCCCCCCCCTCAATCTAGGTAAAGCTGGAAAGCGGTTTTGCCGGTCACTGTTTCTTAAGAGTATATGTTTTACAGTTAATAATCAAGTTATAAAACAGTTAAATCAGTATGTAAAAGCATGTAGCCATTACATTGCAAATAATAATCATTAAAAAAGTTTAAAAAAACCCACGTTTTCTGATTGAACTAAAAAGTAGAAAATAAATGCTATAGGCCCTACATCACAATAATGCAAGCGATCACTCTACTATAAGCGATCAAAAACGTGGGGCGCCGAAGTAAAAGTTATATTACTATTGATTAGATAATACTATTGACTTTTATTAGGGAGCTTGTAGAGAGTCAACAGTATTAGAAACTGTAAGAAAATCACGGCGCCCCACGTTTTTGCTCGCTTATAGTAGAGTGATCGCTTGCATTATTGTGATGTAGGGCCTATAGCATTTATTTTCTACTTTTTAGTTCAATCAGAAAACGTGGGTTTTTTTAAACTTTTTTAATGATTATTATTTTCTACTTTTTAGTCTTTGTCTGTTTGTTTGCATTAAAATCTTGCTATCGATTTTATCTTTTCACTTTTTTTGGGTAAACGAAGACAACTCGTAAAAAGACAACTCGTAAAAAGACAACTCGTAAAAAGACAACTCGTAAAAAGACAACTCGTAAAAAGACAACTCGTAAAAAACACGTTGTTTGAATACGTTACTGACTAGAACACATAGATTTGAACCCGTGGGATAGCAATCGTGTGCCCAACCACTCGACCATATCGTCTCCCCCAAACTGGCCTACCTCCTGTAAGTTTAAACTCGGTTCAAGCTAAATTCTCTGCCCCTAAGCCTGTGGCGACATGTGATCGTTCGCTTCACTGCGCGCGAGGTACGCGTCGCTGGTTTTTTTTCTAATGGCTAGCAGAGGAGAATTATATATATAGATTATATAGCGGTCTAAAATGCTCAATAAAATGTTTCCATTGATCAATTTAGTAATAATAACAATTGAATATTCAATGGTCATCCAAAAGAAAGCTTCCCTGAAAATTTCAGCGCGCTAGCTAACTGGGAATTGCCAGAAATCTCGATCGCAAGATTTGATTGGAAAGACAAACAAACACACAGAGAAAGCAAGTTAAAGAAAACGTGGGAAAAATGAGCCAGATGTACAAAGCCAACTATCCACAAAATTGTTTTGAAATATGTCATCGTTTTTGCCAAATGGACAATGTTTATATAGGGAATTCGGACCGGTCAGTTCTAAAGCCCTTACAGAATTTTCCCGAAGATAACGCCTATCTTATAGTGACCTCCGCGGGTATATCTACGACCTCAGAAGTTATGATTTGGTTTGTACGTCCAGATAATTGTATTTTTTTTTTACAAAACCAGTACTATATTTATATAAGGAAATATGGACTCTAGTCAGTTAAAACATTGTTCCGGAATTTTCCCGAAGATAGCACAATTTTTTTTCCTGACCCTCTTGGACAGATGCACATTCCCAAGAGTTTTCAAAGGGTTCCTACTTGGGAATTTTTTTTCAATATATAGCTCATATTAGTAGACTTTCACCCGTGGTCACTTTTTAGCCCTTGCCGTGCGAGCAGAGGCTGACCGACAGAAAGCTAACAGTAGAAAACGTGAAGAAAGATACAGATATTCTCTGCATGCAGTGTTACGTTGAAAACTCCGAGTGAGGTATCTGGGGGGATAGATGTTTAACAGTGATCTGTAAGCTGTAATCTTTTCTTTATCTGTCTGTAAGGATTTAAGTTGATCGTAATCTTTTCTAGATGGTGTCTGTAAGAATGTAAGTTGTAACCTTTTCTTTATCTGAATGTAAGAATGTAAGTTGTAATCTTTTCTTTATCTGAATGTAAGAATGTAAGTTGTAAATTTTTTTCTTTATCTGACTGAAAGAATGTAAGTTGTCATCTTTTCTTTATCTGATTGTAAGAATGTAATTACAAGCTTTTATTTGACTCACTTCCTCTGTAGTCGCTCTGTCGTCAGTCTAGATCGAAACGCAGGAGTGAAAATTCGGAAACTTCTACTTGACCGATACGATTCACATTTGGCATGTGGGTCAAGACATGAAGACAATGCAATCTGTAACTAAAGTTGACTTAATTGGATGCGTAATTAATTTTTTTATGAATTAATTAACATTTGGTCCGAATTAGTAGGCATGTCTATCCAACCACACCACACGCGTCATCACGTTCAATAGCTGCGCCATCACGTTCAATGGCTGCGTTCAAAAACCATTGCGCGCCCACTGAACGTGATGTTCAGTAGGCGCGCAATGGTTTTTAGTCATGTAACTCTATTGTAAATAAAACATGTAAAGTACTGAAAAAAAATTCATAAAAAACGTTTTAATAACAAGCTTTTATGTAATAATGCACTAAAAACTAGAAAATAAATTATAGACTACTATTTAAATAACTATAAAGAAAAGCGTGGGTGTCTTCCTTAACATTAGTAAAGTGACCCACGCTTTTCTTTATAGTTATTTAAATAGTAGTCTATAATTTTTTGTAATCTTTTCTTGAGCTGGTTAAAAAATATCACTGATTAGTCAAAAATAGTTTACATAATTAATTACTCATTTATGCTCTGTATTTTTTATGCCACTCTAAGTTTTTTTTTTATTTCAATTCATTGGCATTTCATTTGGATTACAAATTGTACATTTTTTCTAGTGCCAATCAAAGTTATACAACAGCCAGTGACACCACAAGAAATTGAGCATGAAGGTGTCGTTGACCTTGCTGTAACTGCAACAACTGAACCTTCAATGACCATCAAGCAGAAGTGGGTTGTTTTGATGTTTAGATTAAAAATATATTTTTAGATTAAAAATATATATTTAAATCTTTGACAGCAGTTATTCTATAATATTATATAACATAGTTTTGTTAAGAATTTTTAGAGATATTTTACTAGATATAATTTCTGTTGTATCAAATAGTTAATTAAACCTTTAAAATATTCACAGTTAGCCACATTTGGTTCCAGTCCATGGACAGGAATTCTACTCGAGGAAAATATTGATTTTACTTACAGATGGGAACACAATGGTAAAGTGTATGATAACCAGGATCAGGTACCTTTTGTCAAATAAAGGACCATCAACACCAGTGAAATGTCGGAAGACCAGTTCAAAGAAGTTGGGGGGCTTTACAGAGTCACTTTGTATTATGCACATGACTCAAAAATTATAGACATTAACGTGGTAACCAAGTTTAAACCTGTTGTTACTGTGCTTGGTAAGTGTGTGACATCAAGCTTACATTAGTGAGACATGATTGTTTTATGGAGTACATCAGGTTTACTTTAGTGAGACAACCCAGACAACCAAGATTGGGTCCATATTGCCCCAATATCGTTATCTTGGCGAAACACGGGTTAAACTTACGCCAGGATACAGCCAAGATTTGTATATGCTTGCATCCCTTGATACCTTGATATTTAACCATTTTACCCTGGCTGCCAAGATTGCACTGATTTATGTATTCACTGCAGAAATTTTAGTTAAATATGCTTGTTAAACTTAATATCTTTTAATATCATGCTCTAGTTTAAACATATCGTTAATATCAAACTACATTGTATTTGTTACACAATTTGTTAAACTTTTAAAAATTTTGTTTGCTTCTGCCGGTCACTCTCGCCCATTGCCCCTTTGTTCATATTCCTTCACATTCATTCCTATTGTTCACAAGCCAGCGTCCCGGTCCTTCGCCATTTTTCTTAACAAGAAACTTTGTATCCAGTCACAGTCAAACAGGTAGGCCCGCTGCAGCCGTTTTGTTCAATAGAAGTAGTATAACTATATTAATACAGAACCTGGAAAACTCGTATTTTTTGTTGGAATTATTTAGATGTCATTAAATAAAAGGTAGTTTATTTGAGCCTATATTATGTTTATTTATATATTATGTATATTTATAATTCTACAATAATTTAAATGATAGTTTATGATCTAATTCTTTAACGTCTCAAGCAGTAAGCTGAGCAAACTTTCTGATATTGGTAGACTCGGGAATGTTAATTTTAGGCTAATTATTTTAATTATGACATTAATCTACTAGATTGATTCTAATACTAAATCACGAAAAATCGTTATTAGAAGCCTGTTAATTTTGACAATGTATTTTGTGTATTAAAAAGTATGGAATTTTTTTTGGATTATATTGTTATATTTTTTTTTATTGTTTTTCAACTTCACGTATAATTATCAAGCATTGGGGTAGGGTCTTAAATATTAATAAATTACTAAATAATCATTCACTTAAAAAACATAATTGTATTGTAGTTGGCCTAATCATAGTGTAAGTATTTGAAAATGGTTTAATATTTATTCTGAGAGAGAGAGAGAGATATGGAGAGAGAGAGAGAGAGGAGAGAGAGAGAGAGAATTAGTAGACACAATTATAGAAAGACACTAAATGAAAAAAAATCTACATTTTAAACTAACAGTGTTTTTTGATAGTTATTAATTTTAAAAAAATAAATAAATTAGGCCACTAGAATTTTAAATTGATTCCAGATTGTCATTCAAATTACTATTACTGTAACAGCTTCCTAAGAGAGAATAAGATGTAAATAGTAGTGTGGAGACCTCAGATCAACACTTAATTTCACGACCAACAGCGCTAAGATGGTACTATTAGGATGCCCTACTCACATATTCATATAGAGACTAGAGAAATGGTTGAGGACACTATTGGTAAACATAAAGCCAAGTTAGTGGTACATTCAAAGGTTCACCTAACTCTGATATATACTCGATTTAAGACTATGAAAACAAAAAGGTGGCTAAACATAGTGCTGACTACATACATTTTTGATATACAGAGATCAAATAAACAAAGACACTGTAGGCTACATCCCCTGCCCTATTGGTCCACACGCCAGAAAGGGAACTTGATATTTTTAGACATTCTTATGATACACATTTACTATAAAACGACGCTATATTTTTTTGGAGTTGTGTGTAGGTTTAGGCTTGGTTTTGTTGTATCATTATTCAAAATTAGTACCTAGTTCTTAATAGTCTTAAAAATGGAGTATCTAATCTGGCAATCATTTATTGTATTACTCATGTATTTTAGAATTATATTTAATAACTAAGAATGCCATTTATTTCAGGTCCCCAGGTGTTGTGTGCATCATCAGCCCACTTTAGATACATCAATCTTTTAATAAATATTAAGGTCCCTACTGCTCGATACTTCACCAAATAATGGCTACACCAGATAATAACAAAATGTTTTTAACACTTAATAACTGTAAGTTTACATTGTTTCGAAGTAAATAATAGTATCAATTTATATTGGGCCAAGATGTAGCCAATATTAGGCTCTCTCCTCTCCTGTTTAGTTTCCATATATATATATATATATATATATATATATATATATATATATATATATATATATATATATAAAACAAATGCCTCTGAACAGTTCAGCTATCAATTGGCTTGATCATGGCAGCTTCTGTGGTATCCAATAATATCATAAAGGGAGTTTTTAAGTAAGGATTGTTCCTTAATATGTCCACGTCTAGTGTGAATGGATGTTACGGTTTTAATTTTTAAAAAAATTAGAGCAACCTCACAAAAACATAAATCACACTAAATTTGTCGTCTGTGTAATACCTTTTTCCTACCAGTTACTTTAATTATGATTTACTTTATATACATGTATTTATATACCGTAGCGCTCCTAATGTCATTTTATTTTCCAGCCATCGGAATGGCAGAAATTACAGACGTATGGTCACAGATAAACTAACGGCTATAGCTTTTGTGGATAACCTCAACGTCGACAACCACCCTATGTCCAATCCTTACTCTGAAAGCGAAGACGCTTCTGAAAACAAACGCAATCTTACAGGCCTTCATCAAGAGATATATGTCAACGACGGTTTACCAGAAATGGTTTACTTTGATATTGATCAAGTTCAGAATGAGACAACTGTCTGAAAACAACCCGGAAGTGTAAAGCAGTACTCAACACTGGCTGGATGATGACCTCTTCTTGTCTGTTCCTGTTTCAGCTTTATCTTTTCACAACTACGTTTATAAATAATTATCATTAAAAAAGTTTTAAAAAACCCACGTTTTCTGATTGAACTAAAAAGTAGAAAATAAATGCTATACATCACAATAATGCAAGCGATCACTCTACTATAAGCGATGAAAAACGTGGGGCGCCGAAGTAAAAGTTTTTTATCGGTCATTGTTAATATAAGATGTAAAAGTTATATCACTATTGATTAGATAATACTATTGAGTTTTATTAGGGAGCTTGTAGAGAGTCAACAGTATTAGAAACTGTAAGAAAATCACGGCGCCCCACGTTTTTCATCGCTTATAGTAGAGTGATTGCTTGCATTATTTTGATGTATAGCATTTATTTTCTACTTTAGTTCATTCAGAAAACGTGGGGTTTTTTTTTAAACTTTTTTAATGATAATTATTTTCTACTTTTTAGTCTTTCTCTGTTTGTTTGCATTAAAATCTTGCTATCGATTTTATCTTCTCGCATTCACTTTTTTTTTGGGTAAACGAAGACAACTCGTAAAAAACACGTGCCTTTTCCAATCGACGTTTCTTCTGTGTTGCCGTTTCTTTCACCATTTTGTCCTCGCGTGCAAACCATTCGACCATCAACATTCTACTTCCTGATCAGTCAGATTTGCATAGGTTTGTACACAAACACCGCGTGACCACTACTCAGTATGCCAAAAGAGGGAGAGTACCGAATCTTGTTTTCATCAAATTACAATTACTAGGTTATGTCCCTTTTTTGTACAAATATATAGGGGTCTAAAATGATCAATAAATTTTTCCATGGATCAATTTAGTAATAATAATAATTGAATATTGTATTGCCATCGGAAACAAAGCATCCCTGAAAAATTCAGCGCGCTAGCTAACTGGGAAGTTCCCGAAATTTCGATCGCAAGATTTGATTGGAAAAACAGACGCGAAAGCAAGTTAAAGAAAACGTGGGAAAATACTAGGCATGCTGCCTAGCTTCGCTTAGGTTTTCAGAAACTTGAGAATATGAATGCTTTATTAATTAGTGATTTGCTGTTATGTGTAGTGCTCATATAAGGCGCCGGTCAGTCTTCGTAGACTTTTAGAACAACCGGCGCCGGCCCCCGTGTCCTGACAACCCAAGGCAGAATCCTTCCAAATTTGAAGCGCCTGCGGCGCGGAAAAGTGCCCGACAACTTTGCTTTATATATATAGATAAGCTAAACAAAGATTTCAATAAGGTAATTAAAGCCTGAAATAGTTTTGTATAGACATTTATTATTCGAGTAGTTTCTAGATCTAGGTAGGGTCTAGATCTAAGTCTAGTTTCTCCTTAGATCTAGATAATCTAGATCTAGAATCTCTAGATCTAGAAGATCTAGAATATCTAAATCTAGATCTAGAATATCTAGCGTCTGCGTCTAGTTTTTCTAGATTTTAGAATATCTAGATCTAGATCTAGAATCCAAATAGATAAGGTAAATTTTATAAGCTTAGGCCGAGAAAATTGTATTGTATAGATCTAGATTTCATGGTGTACGTAGATGTAGATCTAAATCAAAGTTAAATGAAATGTTTCCTTTTTTCTAAACTCGACAGATGACGCCATTAGTTTAGTGCTTTTTTAGTGTAAACAATAAGCGACGTCATTGTTAAATGCGTTCTTTTCCCTAGTTTAAACTCTTTTCCTGTTGCATAATAAACACTGTTTTTCTACATTCGAATACGCCTTTATTGTTTTCTTCTTTAAATACAATTGTCGTTATACATTTAAAACATCTACCATATTATTTTCAACAAAATTCCGTATCAAGTTCTGGATATATCGCTTTAGATTCTGATGTGATGTCCGGCGAAAATATTTTGCGGACAGAGAGAGAGAGAGAGAGAGAGAGAGAGAGAGAGAGAGAGAGAGAGAGAGAAGTGCGCACAGGGGCTATTGTATATTAGGATGGCTTTATTTATGCAAAACATATATCATTTTATCTGTCATATGTTTATGATTTGTTTCATGTAGATTTTTAAAAGCTTTATTGAGAGCATTTAAAATGTCGTTGTAATCAAGATCGATTGCCCTATTGTATTTTCATACTTATTAGACGACATTATTAACGGCTTAATAACGAGTATAAAATCAAACGAGCAGTCAAATTACTTATTGGTAAGAATATTTGATTGATTCTTTTCATCCATTCTATTATGTTTTATCATTTAAACAAATAATAAACATCATTTGTTTAATTAAGCCTATTTCCAGTAGATTTTCGAGAGCCAAACTGATTTGTTTACATTTTCTTTAGGCTTACACAATGCTTTGAAACAAGATCTTCATTCTAGAATCTAAATCTAGATCTAGAGATCAATTGAAACAATATTATTAGAATTACATTTCCACAAGCCTGTGCAATAAATTTAATTATTGTTAATACACTAATAGCTTTATATTGAGGGTTTAGCTACGTGTTAAGAAAAGTTTATATAGTAGGTCACAAAATGTTTGGTGTACATGTTAAACAAAATGCTTAATTGTCTTTAGTAAATGCCTGTATGATTAATTGTGATATTAACCCATATTATCCCAAGGTCTCAAATTTTTATAATTTTTTGATATGGTTTAGCTTTTGGGCCCTGAATGAAGGAATGACTATGGATTTTTTTTAAAAATCAATACTTTTTTAAATATCGATTTTTTAAAAAACGTCCCATAAATGGGACGCTAGCAACGAACGGCCCCATGTACATTTATTGAAAAATAAAATCATTTATCACGAAATATGGCTAATCACGCGAAAATTAAGCTGTATTCTGATTTTGTATTGTTAGACCAATCATTAAATTGTTTAGGACAACAAAAAATACTGATAATGATCAATTGGGTTAGCCATACCATGGTCTAAAATGCAGAAATTATGTTCAAAAGTCTAGTTTTCTTTCAATCTAGCATCCATCAAAGTGAACAACACTTGGAAATAAGTAAAGCTGTGACTAGTACATCTAATTATACACACATGATCACAAATATTGTTTTATTCATCGAAACTGTAATATAATTAAATATAAATAATTGTTTTTTTGGGGGCGTACTTGAAATTTTCAGGTGGGGATACTTAAATTTCAGGGGAAGGTGGACATTGGTAAAAGTATGTTTTGTATATAAATTCCATTTTGTTCTGGGGCAGAGCCCCCCCCCCTCCTCCGAAATCATGCCTGAAAGAAACTCTGCCCTCAGTGAATTTGCAAAAGACGATCCGGTCCAGTCCCAGATGTCATCCAGCCATCTTCTTTTTTGTTACCCTCGCTTCCCCCCCCCCCCCCCCCTCACATGCGTACATTAGGACATCAGATATCTTATTTCTAGGGCAAGGATCCGTCTCTGGGGGCTTGTATTGAGTGTTCATGGCTCTCATCCATGTATGCACCTCACTATGCGAACATCTCCCAATCTAACACCAGGAATCTCCTTTAAAAGTTAACAAAGTAAAACTGGTATCGGGAAACTTTGGAGCGGAATATTATTGGGGCATGACAACTGTACACAACTAATTCACATTTCTGCTATATGTAGTTTAAGCTCTCTTATATGAAGAGAGTTAACCAACCCCCATGACTCAATCGTTTCACCTGAATCGTGACCATTGTTGTTATTCTGGTTTGTTATAATTTTAATATCACGCGCTACTACATTTACAGCAGTACTAAATTAGTTTGTATTCAATGGTATTAAATACTTCAGTAAGTGTAATTCTGAAAACTTACAAATAAAATGTAAGTTTTTCGATATTTGCAATTTTTTATACAATAATATATAAGTATATATAAGTCAAGGTCATAATTAAATATCTATAAATAAAAGTCAACAGTTAACAAAGTCAACAATTGTTTCACCATAAATAACCATTTGACATAAATATTTGCATCTGCGTTTCTCACTAGTGTCCAATAAATGTGACGTTTGTGTAACAATCTGCATAAATATAGGTCAAGGTCATAATTAAATATCTATAAATACTTCGTAACACCCCAAAGTCCTCAGTTATCAAAGTCAGTAATTGTTTTACCATAAATAACCATTTAACATAAACATTTGCATCTGTGTTGCTCGCTAGTGTCCAATAAATATGACGTTTGTGTAATAATCTACATGGGGCCATTCGTTGCTAGCGTCCCACTTATGGGACGCTTGTTGTACACTTGATATAACGAAGTAGTAAAAAAAAATTGTTATTCTTAAATTTTTAGCAGATAGAAATATGGTACTGCTACAAGTTTCAAATGTATTTTGCACTTAAAATGTTAATATTTTAGAAGATATGCATTTTCCTGTGCGCATGTTTTCTTTTTTCCGCCATTTTGACAAGTCCTGCAAATCCGGCACTGTAACATTTTTCGTAATTAATTTTTTTCACAAAACACACACACGTTTAATTGTCTAACCATTTTCAAATACAATGAAACATAATTTGTGTTTTAACTAGTTTTTAGTAAATTTTGGCATTTTTTTTTACAAGCGTCCCATAAGTGGGACGCTAGCAGAATATGGGTTGGCCAACTATTGAGATGGCTATTTAGTTCAATCAGTGTTTCTTCCAGACTTTTTCTCCGGGGGGGGGGCACTTGAAATTTGCGGAGGGAGGGGGGGAGTGGTAGACTTTCTTCGGGGGGGAAGGGCGGACACTATTAAAAGAATATATCGATGGTCTCGGTCGCAAACCGTCTAACTCAAAAAAATTCGATTGTCTTTTTTTTACATAAATCAAAAGCCAATATGATTCCCCATAATGCCTGAAAATATTAGGGAAATCTGTAGAATGATTATTGAGATATAATCATTTGAACAAACCGCCTATTATTTCTAGCGCTAAAAATCTCGGCGCAAAACGAATATCGCTATATTTGTCAGTACACTTTTGATCGGGGACGCAGTCGCACGCAGTAATCACACAATTTTACAGCACAGCAGTCATAGTACTTATAGGTAAGGATATTCGACTAATTATGTTCAACTATTCTATTAAATTTTATCATTTTAAAGAATAATAAACAAATAGTATTTGTTTAATATAGCCTATTTCCAGATTTTCATTAACCAAACTGATTTGTTTACATTTTTTTTAGGCTAACACAATGCTTTGAAACTAGATCTTCATTCTAGAATCTAAATATCAATCAAAATAATATAATTCGAAATATATTTCCACAAGAATGTGCAATAAATTTAATAATTGTTAATTCACTACTGGCTTTAGATTGAGGGTTTAGATACGTGTTAAGAAATGTTTATATGGTAGGTTACAAAATGTTTGGCGTACATGTTTTTAGTAGATGCTTTTATGATTAATTTTTCAACAGACAAGCCTATCTCAACACACCAGCCTGTCTCAACATACCAGCCTCTCTCAACATACCAGCCTCTCTCAGCATACCAGCCTCTCACAACAGAGAAGTCTTAACACATAACAGATCAGCATCTCTCAACAGACCAGCATCTCTCAATAGACCAGACCTACCACACAACAGACCAGCCTCTCTCAACAGAACAGCCTCTCTCAACAGACCAGCCTCTCTCAACAGACCAGCCTCTCTCAACAGACCAGCCTCTCTCAACAGACCATCCTCTCTCAACAGACCAGCCTCTCTCAACAGACCAGCCTCTCTCAACAGACCAGACTTACCACATAACAGACCAGCCTCTCTCAACAGACCAGCCTCTCAACATGTCAGCCTCTCTCAACAGACCAGCCTCTCTCAACAGATCAGCCTCTCTTAACAGATCAGCCTCTCTCAACAGACCAGCCTCTCTCAAAAGACCAGCCTCTCTTAACAGATTAGCCTCTCTCGACAGACCAGCCTCTCTTAACAGATCAGCCTCTCTCAACAGACCAGCCTCTCTCAAAAGACCAGCCTCTCTTAACAGATTAGCCTCTCTCGACAGACCAGCCTCTCTCAACAGACCAGCCTCTCTCAACATACCAGCCTCACTCGACAAACCAGCCTCTCTCAACAGACCAGCCTCTCTCGTCAGACCAGCCTCTCTTAACAGATAACCCTCTCTCAACAGACCAGCCTCTCGACATACCAGCCTCTCTCAACAGATTAGCCTCTCTCAACCGATTAGCCTCTCTCAACATATCAGTTTCTCTCAACAGACCAGCCTCTCTCAACAGACCAGTCTCTATCAACAGACCAGCCTCTCTTGACATATCAGCCTTTTTCAACAGATCAGCCTCTCTCAACAGACCAGCCTCTCAACATATCAGTCTCTCTCAACAGACCAGCCTCTCTCAACATATCAGTCTCTCTCAACAGACCAGTCTTACCATACAAAACACCAGCATCTGTCAACTGACAAATCGTAAAGGCACCAGCATCTCTCAACAGACCAGCCTTTCAAAACAGACCAGTCGTAACATTAAGGCACCAGTAACTCACAAGAGACCAGTCTCTCTCAGCAGACCAGTCGTAATATACAAAAGACCAATCTCTCTCAACTGACCAATCTTACCCTCCAAGATACCAGCCTCTCTCAACAGACCATTCTTACCATACAAGAGACCAGCCTCTCTCAAAAGATTAGTCTTATCCTACAATAGACAAGCCTCTCTCAACACACCAATCCTACCATACAATACACCAGCCTTTCTCAACAGATCAGTCGTAACATACAATAGACCAGCCTCACATAACAGACATTAGACACCAGCCTCTCTAAAAAAGACCAGCCAATCTCAAAAGACCAGTCAGACCTATCAAAAATTCAAAGCGACAAATATTCGGGCGCTGCAGTACAAGCATGATGCTACTGTCTACTTCAAAGTGAATTAGAAGATAGCTGGCAATCTCTAAGCTAGGGTCGTAAGATTATGATTTCATCTGTAGCCCCTGTCAAGTTGTACAAGAGCAGAAAAAAAAGATAAAAGCTGTCATATTTGAGCACTCAAAAGCAAGTCATAAACACACCTGATTTCCATGATTTTAAAAATATGTTGCCATTTTAATGTTTCTTTATGTGACGTTTATTCAAAGAATAAATTTTAAAAATAAACACATTTTTGTGTGTTACATTTTTGTAAAATAAGTAAACATTAAGTCAGTATTAATGTGATTAGTGTGTTATGTCCCATTCATAATATATCTGACAATACGGCAGAGGCGTAGCGACCCTTCCTGGAGCCCGGGGACGAACTTTACGATTTACACCCCCCTCGAGATTTCCATTTGCACCCCCCTTCTCAACTTTCGATTTGCACCCCCCCCCCCCTCGAGATTTCCATTTGCACCACCCCCCCCCCCCCCTCAAACTTCCGATTTACACCACCCTCAACATTTCAATTTATCTTTCCAACCCATTTTGGCGCCCCCTAAGGTCGGCGCCCGGTGACATATGTCCCCGCCCCCCCCCCCCCCTCGCTACGCTACTGCAATACGGTTTCTGTTTTTACTATTATCATTCTACAAACCCAGCACCCACCAGATTTAGTAAAATAAACTGTGAGAATAGAAAGATGTAATAAATAAAGCATAACCTTTAACAGTTAACAAGTCTAGTGCTAAATACAGACATGATGAATACAGTCGAAAGCGATAACGCCATACTAAAACATCTCTATTAAAAATTAAACTGACCCCATAATGTAGAATAAACTCAAATAATTAAAATATGAGCCCAAAACTAGATCTATAATCTAAATATTATGAAGTGTTAATTATAACTTAAAAACATAAACATAACTAAATCACGTTCATTGGACAGAACGAACGAACGCGGCTGAAATTCTCGGCTCAAAACAGCTAAGTCTGCGCGCGCACAGATAGACGGTTTGCACCGAGAATTTTAGACCGAGCAAACCGTCTATCTTTTTAAACCTGCTATAATTTTGTAAATATCAACAAAACCCATTTTAAAACGCTACAGTATAGACGGTAGAGAGTTTCTTCGGAGATATCTTTAAAAAAAATGTGTATTAGAGCGATCGAGAAGGAAATAATCAGTTTTTTGTCTCTCCTGTAAAATTTACATTTTCCGAGTTAGACGGTTTGCGACCGAGACCATCGATATATTCTATGTAAATTATATAAATTTCATTTCGTTCGGGGGGGGGGGGGGCGGTATATGCCTGGAAGAAACTCTGAGTTCAATAAATAATAAGCATGCTTCAATGTGTAACGCATTAAAACATGAGCTTAGCATTTAGCTTACTTTAGTGATGAGTATTACATGTTTAGATTTCAGATCAAAATTGAAATTATTTCATCACATGATATGAAATTGTATTGACAGGTGCTACCATACAGCAGAGGGAAAAGGATATTTAAACTTAGCTAGCAATCTCAAGCTGTCAAGTTACAAAATGATGTCATTTTATTAGTCAAAAAAGATTAGTCTGACTGACCAAAATAAAAAATCAGTTTTATTTTTTCAAGACACTAGCCTCTCTCTCAACAAGCCAGCCTCTCTCAATAGATCAGCCTCTCTCAACAGACCATTATTACTATATAACAGACCCGCCTCTCTCAACATACCAGCTTCTCTCAACACAGCAGTCTTACCATACAACAGATCGACCTCTCTCAACAGACCAGTCTTACTATACAACAGATCCGCCTCTCTCAACTGAAAAATCTTACCATACAAGACATCAGCATCTCTCAGCAGACCAGCCTCTCTCAACTGACCAATCTTACATACAAGTCACCAGCATCTCTCAACAGACCAGCCTCTCTCAACTGACCAATATTACCATACAAGACACCAGCTTTTTTCAACTGACCAGATTCACTCAACTGACCAATGTTACCATACAAGACGCAAGCATCTCACAAGTGACCAATCTTACCATACAAGACACCCGCATCTTTCAACAGACCAGATTCTCTAAACTGACCAATCTTACCATACAAGACACCAGCATCTCTCAATAGACCAGCCTCTCTCAACTGACCAATCTTACCATACAAGACACCAACATCTCTAAACTGACCAATCTTACCAAACGTGACACTAATCTCACTTTACATATCAGTCGTAACATGCAAAAGACCGAAATCTCTCAACAGACAAGTCTTACGATGAAATAGACCAGCCTCTCTCAACTGACCAATCTTACCATACAAGACACCACCCTTTTCAACAGACCAGTCAGACATATCAAGAATATTCGTGATACTACAGTACAACCGTGATGCTACTATCTACTTCAAAGTGAATTAGCAGATAGCTGGCAATTTCTAAACTAGGGTCGCAACCTTATGACCTCATATGTAACCCCTGACCAGTTGTACATGGGCAGAAAAAAAGATAAAAGCTGTCATATGAGCACCTAAAAGCAAGTCATAAATACACATTTTTATAAACATGTTGCCATTTTAATATTTATTCGTGCGATGTTTATTTAAAGAATAAATAAACAAACACATTTTTATTTTGTTGCATTTTGTGAAATAAGTAAACCTTTAGTCATTATTAATGTAGTTAATGTGTTATTTCTCGTTCATACAATATTTGACAGCAAGGTTTATATTATTACTATTATCATTCTGCAAATGCAGCACCCACCATTGTAAGTAAATTAAACTATGAGAATAGAAACGAAATAAATAAAGCATAACCTTCAACAATAAACACGTATAGTGCTAAATACAGCCATAATGAATAAATAGTCGAAAGCGATAAAACCATACTAAAACATCTCAATTAAAATTAAACTAATCCCATAAAGTAGAATAAACTCAAATAATTAAAATATGAGCCCTAAATTATAATCGAAAGTGTTAATTCTAGCATAAAAAAACATAACATAAACATAACTAAATCACGTTCATTGGACAAAACGAACGAACGTGGCTGAGACCGAAATTCTCGGTTCAAAACAGCTAAGTCTGCGCGCGCAGAGATAGACGGTTTTGCAGCGAGAGTTTTAGACCAAGCAAAACCGACTATCTTTTAAACCTGCTATAATGTTGTAAATATCAACAAAACTCATTGTAAAACGCTACAGTATAGTCGGTAGAGAGTTTCTTCGCACATATCATTAAAAAAAATTGTATTTGAGCGATCAACAATGAAATAATCAGTTTTTTGTCTCTTCTGTAAAATTTACATTTTTGGAGTTAGACGGTTTGCGACCGAGACCATCGATATATATATATATATATATATATATATATATATATATATATATATATATATATATATATATATATATATATATATTTATTTATTTATTTATTTATGTATGTGTATATATACGAACATATATATATATATATATATATATATATATATATATATATATATATATATATATATATATATATATATATATATAAGCGTGGGGGGCGCCAAATTGAAAGTTCGCCCCTGGTACCGCGAAGGGTCGCTGCGCCTCTGACTATTGGTCAGCCTCTGCTCTCACGGCAAGGGCTAAGAAGTGACCACGAGTGACATTTTCCTTACATCAACTATATAAAAAAATGCAAACCGATCCCCCTAATCTTTTGTTATGTCGTAGACCGAACATGGAGGGTAACAAAAAAACTATTCCCGTCGGGAGAAATCATCATGGTCTTTAAATATTTCAAGATACCGTATTTTCGTATAGAAGCATAGCAACTGTTTAAGAAAAGAAAGTAAACATAGACTACGTCATTCGTTCAATTTAAAAGGGAAGTAACTGTTTGAAATAAATATTTTTCAAACAATTTTATATTATTTTAAACACAAACAGAACATGACGAAGTATAGCATTTATCTGAGAATAATTTGTGTTAAATATTAAAGTATGCATCCTAATTCAATTGTAGTAGTTAATTTTAAAAGTCAATGTAATATAACTTATAAGTTATATTATTCATGGAACCTTTAAAGTTCTAATTACCTGTCAAGTTATAAATTGCGAACATTCCAGCAATTCTCTAAAATTACTATTACTGTTTAATCTTAAGCTATACAAAAGAGCCTGGTATCACCTAAGTACGAAACTATACTACAACGCAAGGACTTTACTCCAACTACCCTCTCCAAGCTCTACACCATACGATCAACTTTTTCATCAACGACAAGACACCAGACTCGCTCATTAAAAAACGGAACATCCCTCTTTGACACTCTCAAAGTACAACTACCAACTAAGAATCAACCACTACCCAACCAAGAATGTATCACTCGCAAGAACAAAGGCTAAGAACGATAAGCGATCATGTTTTGTCATGTACTCTATGTTATATGTAAAGAATCCGGAAATGAAAAACAAGAAATCAAAAGAACACGGGCAAATGAAATCAAGGAACATGGAAAAATGGAACCAAGAAAACAGAAGGAAAATCAAGAAAATTACTTTGTACATTTTTCTCTATGCAATGCTATGTATTGTACTATTTTATCATGTTCATGCAACCTATCCACACAGCTAGCTCCAGGCTCGACTGGAGTGAACTGTGTGGAAGGAAGACTATTAAACGCCAGACGGCAAAAAAAAAAAAAAAAAAGTATCTAAAAAAAAAAAGAGCCTGGCATGTCGGACTCCCAAGTCCCCAACATTATAGCGTGAGGGAGGAGAGGTGCAAGACTGCCGGGAACCAAAAGGGGTCTGCTCTCGACCCTAACCAGATATTTTGACTTTAAGGTGCGGCTTTCACGTGGCTTCAGAATAGTACCATCAGTCGGACCAAGCTCATACCTCCCTAGTAGGTACGGAATGGCTAGTGGTAGCTAACAGCAGCTAGAGGCTTTTGGTCTGGCCGAACACCCCCCACGACCAAGCCGGGTACCAGACGGTGGGACGACGTCATGCGTCTGGTGGGTGGGGAAGGAAAGCCCGGTGAGAGCCAACGGAGAAGCGAACGACGTGTAGCGATCAAACCGACACTAAACGACTTGCTACTACCATCATGTGTTGGGTGTCTACACTGAGGCCTGCCTGGATAAGAGAGTCCAACTCCTGAGCCGATTTCCGTATAGAAGAAGATTCTAAAGCTCTACATATAAGACAATCACTAATTAATTTAGCATTCAAACTCTCAAATGTTTTTTGAAAACCTAAGCGAAGCTAGGAAGTATGCCTAGTTACATATATATGTATATATATATATATATATATATATATATATATATATATATATATATATATATATATATATATATATATATATATATTATCCGATATTTTCAACTCCAATAACAAGTCGTCAAAGTCACCTTCTATATAGGTGTAGGGGTATAAAGTAGGGGTATCAAATAATACGACGGAATAATATTTTTTTTTTAGAAATAGATAAGTCTTTATAATAGGGTATTACATTTACATTTTCTAGTAATGTAACAAATAAGATGTTGAAAACTTAAATAAACACGAATTTTTACAATCAGGATGTTAAAACACTTCACTTAACAGGAACACGATAAGATGCACAGATGTCCTGGTGAATTTTGAAATTCATTAGCAGTAAGCCTATAACATTCTTTGTAGTTAGAAAAATTGCACAGAAAGATAACATTCAATCAGGAAAGAAAAGTAGTAGCCATCCACTCAACTTGGGCGTTTAAAATATTCCTTAATGTAGAAGGGTGAGTTTTATTATTTATCCTACCATTTAAACAATACTCTTTAGATCGTACGTAAAGGGTTATATTTTAAATTAGTTTTCTTTTGCAATTGTTCCAGAGTAAACGAGATTATTACTGTACATGAGACGTCGATGTTTTGTGTATTTCTACAGAGTTCACAAATACAGAACACGATGCTGATAGTACTTCTGGTATCGGCTACTCTAATGACGGGGCTAAACTCTGTACCTTGTAATGGAACTGATAAATTCCACACAGAAATACACAACAACACCTGCTACGTCATCAGCTTAGAAAGAAAAACATTTGAAGATTCTCGCAAGTTCTGTAGAAATTTAGCGGGATATCTAACTGACTTGGAAGAAGAGAGGTCTTCATTCATTAAGGTGAATACCTTATGTCTCTTAGCTTGTAACTTGAATTGTAAGATGTAAATTAACCAGGGCGAGACTAGAAAAAAAGGCCCTAGCGCAAAACCAAATTGCGGTTTCTTTTATTTAATATATATATATATATATATATATATATATATATATATATATATATATATATATATATATATATAAAGCAAAGTGCTCAGGAACGCCTAGGGGTGTCATAAAAAACTCGGCATATCTAGGAAAACTTTGAAAGGGATCAAAACTGACTAGTTGTATTTCCCTATATAATCTGAGTATTTTATGGGAAAAACAGGCTATTTTCAACACAAATTTTAGGCTACTTCACCTTTGTACATCTGACTAATTTTTAGCATGCCTTTCTATAGTTGACTAGGCCGTATGGAAAAATTGTCGTTTTGACTAAAAGCCCTCATCGAGGGCTAAAAATGTCCGCGAGTAAAATTCTACTTATATGAGATATATATATAAGTAAATTGACGAACGATCACCCTAATATTTTGTGAGGTCGTAGAGCGACCCTAGAGGGAAAAAAAACAATTTATTCGCGTCGGAAAAAAAAACCTTAGGGTCGTTAGATTTGTCGTGATTCGATATTTTCTCCACATAACAGCCTAACACCAATTAATTAAACTCTCATAAGTGTTTTGTAAACCTAAGCGAAGCTAGGCAGAATGAGTAGTCTGTATATATAAAGCAAAGTGGTCAGGTGCTCGATAGGGCACTTCCTTGCACCGCAGGCGCGTCAAATTTGGCACGATGACGCCATGGGGCAATAGAACACGAAGGCTGGTGACGGTTGGCCGAAAAGTATACGGAGAAGGGGTCAAAACTGACCGCGACTGACCGGCGCCTTATATGAGCTATATTACGAAAAAAGCTTTTGCCGAACGACATCCCCCTTTTATATTTTGTGAGGTGTTAGAGGAACGCCTAGGGGTGTCATAAAAAACTCGGCATATCTGGGAAAACTTTGTAAAGGGATCAAAACTGACCAGTTGTATTTCCCTATATAAACTTTGTGTTTTATGGGAAAAACATAGGGTCATTTTAACACAGATTTTAGGGTAGGCCTACTTACTGTCTGCACATCTGGCTAATTTTTTGCATGCACTTAGGGAAATCGATTGGCCTTTTAAGAAATTTGTCGGTTTTACTCAAAGCCCTCGACGCGGGCTAAAACATGACCGCGAGTGAAAATTTCCTTAGTTGAGCTATATAATGAAAAAAATTTCTTGCCGAACGACCCCCCCACCTAGATATTTTGTGAGGTGGTAGGAGAACACCCAGGGATGTCACAAAAAACTCGGCAAATCTGGGAAAACTTCGTAAAGTGGTCAAAAATGACCAGTCGTATTTCCCAATATAATCTTTGCATTTTATGGGGAAAACAGAAGGTCATTGCAACAAAGATTTTTGTGCACATTACCGTTTGGTACATCTAGCTAATTTTTAGCATGCACCTAGGTAAATGGCTTGCCCTTTTGTGAAAACTGTCGGTTTGACTTAAAGCCCTCGAAGAGGGCTAAAACATGAATGCGAATCAAAATCTCCTTATTTGAGCTATATAACAAAAATACTTCTTGCCGAACGACCCCCTTGATATTTTGTGAGGTGGTAGGTGGACACCTAGGGGTGTCAGAAAAAACTCGCCACATCCGGTAAAAATCTGCATATGGGTCAAAACTGTCCAGTCGTTTTTCCCTATATAATCTTTTTATTTTATTGGAAAAACAGAGTAATTTCAACATAAATTTTAGGATACAACCTCTATTTATCTGGCCTTTTTTTTGCCGTATGCAAAAACTGTTGGTCAGACTCAAAGTGCTCGACTGGGGCTAAAAAGTGACCGCGAGTGAAATTCTCATTATATAAGATATATATATATATATATATATATATATATATATATATATATATATATATATATATATATACATATATATACATGCCCCTAATATTTTGTGAGGTCCTAGACCGACCCTGGGGTGGGGGGTGGTAACAAAAAACATTATTCCCGTCGGAAAAAACCCTTAGAATCGTTAGATTTGTCCATATGGCGTATTTTCCCTATATCGACAATTGTTTGTGAAAAAGTAAACAAAGACATAAGTCATTCGTTCAATTTCAAGGGAGGTAACGTTTTTTAAAATAATTATTTTTCAAAAAATTGTATACTATTTTAAACATAAACAGAAATGACAAAGTATAGCATTTGCTTCAGTAAAAAATAAGTTGTTAATTAAAGAACGTATCATAATTAAATAAACAAATTAATTTTAAAAGTCAATGTGATATAAATTTTGAGATATACTGTTCATGGAACCTCTGTAGTTCTAATTCCATTTGAGTCATAAATAGCGAACTTTCCAATATATTTACTTACTCGTATATACGAAGTGTAGAGAAAGTCTTGTAATCGTGCAAAAAAAAATCGAGATTTTGACAAATCTCGACGTTTTACATCATACTGATACGGAAAAACATAATTTTGCAATCTTGTCCGTATGTCTGTGTGTCTGTCTGTCTGTCTGTCTGTGTGTGTGTGTTCGTGTGTAAACACGATAACTTGAGTACCGTTACAGCAAGGCTGATGAAATTTCACATATAAGTATTTTATCAAAATCGTAGATCCGTATCAACTTTTGAGCGATTTCCGATAACCGAAAGTGGTACTTTTTCTACTTTGAATTTTTCAAAAGCCTGTAACTTGAGTACTATTTCAGATAGATAAATGAAATTTGATAAGTAAGTAAGTAAAAGATCTAATTCTCTACCTTCTGTCAAATTTTGAGTAATTACCGTTGACCGAAAGTACTTATTTACGCTATTTCCGATTTCTCAAAAAACGCATGTAAATTTATAAAGTACTAATAATATGGCGCACTATTATGCACATTTTTATTTAGTGTTCACTTGGTGTGCAATTCTTTTTTCTACGAGATTATATTCTATTTTAAAAAGTTTGAGTATTTAAAATGGATTAAAAATCATGTGTAGAAGTCTATATCCCGAGTTGCCATCCCCCGTAGTGTTATATTAGAATATTCGAGCAAGTTTAGGGGAGATCACTCCCGGTTTATTCTGATTACGGACTATAAACAACAAACAACAACATTTTCTCTAAAATTAGCATTACTGTTTAAATTTAAGCACTCCACAGCTCAGCCTTCACTAATAATTAAATAATTAAGTATTCAAATTCTAAAATGTGTTGAAAACCTAAGCGAAGTTAGGCAGCATGCCTAGTCTATATATATAAAGCAAAGTTGTCGGTAAGCCCGATAGGGCTATTCCCTCGCCGCAGGCACTTCAAATTTGGCATGAATCTGCCTTGGGGCGAAAGAACACGAGAGCCGGTGCCGGTTGGCCAACAAGTCCACGTAGAGGGGTTCAAAACTGACCTCGACTGACCGGTGCCTTATATGGGCTATATTACGAAAATAATCTTTGCACGACGACCCACTTGAAATTTTGTGAGGTGGTAAGAGAACGCCTAGGAGTGTCACAAAAAAACTCGCCACGTCCGGGAAATATCTGGAAATAGGTCAAAACTGACCAGTCGTATTTCCCTATATAATCTATGTGTTTTATGTGAAAAACAGGGTAATTTCAACACAAATTTTAGGGTACTTAACCTCTGTATATCTGTCTAATTTTGTGCATCCACCTCTATAGATGACTAGACCGTATGGAAAAACTGTTGGTCAGACTCAACGAGGGCTATAAAATGACCGCGAGTAAAATTCACCTTATATGAGATATATAGAAATAAATTGACGAACGATCTCCCTAATATTTTGTGAGGCAGTAGACCGACCCCGCAGGGTAACAAAAAAAATTATTCCCGTCGAAAAAACCCCGTTAGGGTCGTTAGATTGTCCAGATGACGTATTTTCTAATAAACGATTGTTTGTGAAAAAGTAAACAAAGACATGCGTCATTCGTTCAATTTCAAAGGAAGTAACTTTTTAAAAATAATTATTTTTCAAACTATTTTAAACATAAACAGAAAATAACGAAGTATAGCATTTGCTTCAGTAAAATATTAAGTTGTTAAATAAGGTACGTATCCTAATAAAATTAATTAATTTTAAAAGTCAATGTAATATAAATAATGAGATATACTGTTCATGGAACCTCTGTAGTTCTAATTCATTTTAGTCATCCATTACGAACTTTCCAATAATTTTCTTAAAACGGACTTTAAACAACAAACAACAACATTTTCTCTAAAATTAGCATATATATATATATATATATATATATATATATATATATATATATATATATATATATATATATATATATATATATATATATATATATATAATAGCCGTCCCGGCCAGGCCCTGCTCTGACTTCTGTGAAAAACCTTTCTGTTAAAGACCGTTACCTGTGTGTTAAGTAATCATCATAAACCCGGCATTGCCCACCCAAACCAATACCAACCAAAACAACAAAACGCAAACATAACGCTAACACAATTACAAATACAAACGAAAACAAAAACCTAACAACAAACCCAACCACAATCACAAACACCAATACAAACACAAAGAAAAAACAAACAAAAAAGCAAACGAAAACGAAAACCTAACAACGAACCCAAACCCAACCACAAACAACAATACCAACACAAAGAAAAAAAACAAACGAAAAAGCAAACGAAAACAAACCAAATCGAAGCGCAAAACCAACCACAAACACAAACCCAAAGAAAAAAACACAAACGAAAAAGCAAACGAAAACAAACCAAATCCAAACGCACAACCAACCACAAATACAAACACAAACCCAAAGAAAAAAACACAAACGATAACGAAAAAAGAAAGAACAAAAACGAACCAAATCAAAACGCAACCACTAACGCAAACCCAACCTAATCACAAAGAAAACAGTAACGCGAACATAAACCCAAAGTGCTCACAGTCTAGCCCGGGGCAGAATCGCCTGTTTCAGCTTAATAATCGACTATAGTACCCCAACTTATTCATAGTCTTTTGCACTCACTTAAACGAACGTAGGTGCCAAACCAAACCAAATGAACAATTATAATACTCCAAGCTTATTCGAAAAATACCTACAACATTTGCACTTGATCAATCCCCGCTAATTATATAATTATTTTTTTCCCAACGCCAAAACAAAGTAATAAAAAGTATTTTTTTCCACTAATGCAATGTCTTATAAAGAGAAGTAATTGTGTTTTCCTAATTTATCAAAGAGAAGTAAGTGCTAAAGGACTAAATATAAATATTTTTCAGACATAATTAGAATTTTTGTTATTTTTTAAAAATTATGTTTAATGAACATGCCGACAATTATTACTATCAGTTAGAAAAATGAAAATTATTTCCAAACACTTTCAATATTAATTTTGTAACTCATAAATTTAGACTATGAGCACGATAATAGTCTAACACTTAAATCCATCGAAGTATGTCCACGACAAACATTTTACACTTTTTTACATGTTACATACAGAATTGAGCTTTATATATTAGATAATATATATATATATATATATATATATATATATATATATATATATATATATATATATATATATATATATATATATATATATATATATAATTATATATATATATATGTATATATATATATATATATATATATATATATATATATATATATATATATATATATATATATATATATATATATATATATATATATATATATATATATATATATATATATATATATATATATATATATATATATATATATATATATATATATATATATATATATATATATATATATATATATATATATACGTATATATATTAGTAGAAAGTTTTGCTTACTTTTAAATAACTATCGTGTTTTAAAAACGTATATCTCTAATTTATACCCATTGAAAACTGGGATAATAGTGTCTACATATTTGTCCAGCGTTAAAAATAATTTAAACATGGATGTTTAATACACTGTGTTATGGTTTCCCGTGTTTGCATTCTTCTTCTTTTTTTAATTTAAATTAATAACTTTTAATACATTCCTTTCTACAGCTGTATCATTCTTTATTATACCTTATTTTAATAATAATTAACATAAGAGGTTGCTTTCTTAATTTCCTAAATATAAAATGATTATATGAGGTTTTAGGGGATCACTATAAGACTATTTGAAGAGGAGCGATAAGTCATGGAAAAAAATTTTAAGGTTTGCTTAGCTTTCACACTACAGCATATTTAGTTGTTCTTAGTATGACTTTGGTGCACCTAAATAGCCTGCCTCCCTTTCTTCAAAGCATAAATCTAATTGCTAAGTCATTTTAAAACTAATTCATCACACCCCGCACATTTTTGTGCGATATCTTTATTAAACACTTGGACGAATAGAATTTCCAAGGTATTTCAAGACTATTTATTCTAATCAACAGATGTATAGTCAGCATTAACACAACTTACATTGTATTATTTTTATTCCAACAATAATGGCGAACGCATTCTTCTTAAAAGGTCTTCAAATCATTATCGTTTTATACCAATTTTTGAACTTAAATAGGGCAAGATATTTTCCCGGGCTAGTTTTTTTTTTAAATATTAAGTTGCGTTTAAATAACTAATTTAGTTCGTACCTGAAGAGAGGTAAGAATAAGTGAGTAATACGGTATAAGAATATTTATTAAACCTTAATACAAGTCTTAGTAAGTTACCTAATTTATTATCACCAAATAAAATATTAGATGCTTATTGCTGGCTAGTGTTTTTTTTTTTACTGCGCTTGTTACTGTTTACAGGGTTTGGCTGAGAACAAAAATTTCTATAACAAAACCTTTTGGGTAGGTTTACTCTGGAATTCTACACTTCGTGCTCCAATTTGGGACTCTGGTGAGGAGTTAAGCATGCAATTAAAAAATAGTTCTCTATGTATCCTGCTTTTATGTTTATTTTAAAGCAAAAAAAAAAGTCCATTGAATGTTTGAACCATCCGTTTAATTTGCGGTATAAATTTTAAAATATTCACAACAATTGAGAATAGTAGCCTATAAAGCTACAACCAAAAACAAAACGATTTATTATTTTAAAAAAAAAAAAACAAGCAAATCACATTTTTAATTCAGTTAACTTTCGTGGGCTTTTTATCTTCTTCTTCTTCTTCGTTCTTAAATTTTAGTGTTGAAAGGGATAGAGGATTTATCTGCCAGTGGGTTTGAACTCGAGACTTTTATCAACCATGAGCTTTTGCCAACTCGACCAACACAGTTGTTTGATTTTGGAGTTGTCTCTCTTGGAAGAGTGGCTAACGAGCCTTATCTGCCCGAGGGTTCGAACTCGAGACTTTTCGGTTTAGCAACCATGAGCTTTACCGACTCGACCAGGCCGAGCTTTATATGGATACGTATACGAATTCATATGAATACGTTTTACAAAATATCGGGTAAACACTTTGTGGTGTAGGTTGATAATGCATGCAAGTCAGTCAAAGATGCCAAGATGGTCGTATAGAAAATGTTTCTATTAATAAATGAATACATATATAGGCCCTATATATATATATATATATATATATATATATATATATATATATATATATATATATATATATATATATATATATATATATATATGCATTTATGTGTTTCAAACTTGCATGGTCAGACAAAAGTTGTGTTGAATTCTTAAATATTGGTTAAGATATAACGACAAAGGGATTTATTTATTTACACACTCATAGATACGACTTATTACTTGAAGATAGCGCCCTCTAAAGTTTTTGTCGGAAAATGGATTTGCATTTCTATAACCTACTTTATATAGGTCGAAAATACACTGGTGATCTTCGTATGGCTGATGCGTTGGTCTATGGATACTGTGCACAGCGTACAGTGGGAACAAATGCGTGGGTTTGGAAAGGTTGCTCTCAAGCAGAAAATTTTATTTGTGTCCTAGGTGAGTCATTTCATTATTTAACTGTGCAGCAAGCTCATGTCAGATTAAAACGTCAAAATAATAAATATAACATAAAAATATTTAAAATTACCAACATTTCAAGTTTTTTTAAATTTATATTACACATTGCACAAATCTTTTTATTAATCAGATCAGTTAGTATTTATTTGAATTTAATTAAAACGTAAATAATATAGGTAAACGCGAAAAAACTTATTCACCAGGAATAGAGTTAAAATATAGTGTATGTTGATAAAGATATTAAATAATTATTTGTATGAATATCACAATTATCAAATACGTAATTACACTATGTCATTGAGCTAGAAAGTAGATTCATAGCTTCACTTCTCACTGCGTTATAATTTGCTGTAAATAAAGAATCAGTTTTTCGTGCAAGTTTATGAACACGATCTATAGATGTAAAAAAAGTGTTTTTATAAATGTAACTTAAGCAAGGTCTGCGAAGAAGACTTGGAATAAATTATAATTCGCATTTTATTATTTTAGAGGGTTTAGCAATCGCTTGTACACAACAGAACCCATGTGACGAAGTGTGTTCAAGAATAAAATCAATAGGCACTGTCAAGATAACTACTCTGACTAGAAAGTCATATGCTAATGATGACATCACCACCCGCAAGTACACATCACAGACGACGACAAATAAACCAGCGGACCCAGCTGAATGCTCCGATATGTACAACGAAAATTGTGTTTGTATAAATAAACAGAATCTAATTTTTTCAACCTGCAATTTATCTGCCAACGCAAATAAAAGTAACTAGAACTTATATATTTATCTTTTATATACACTGCAGTAGTCATTATAAATCCGTTTAGTGCGATATCTATGTATATATAATTCAAAGGATGTGTAGCTGCCTGGCCGCTGGCTTTGCCTTTTATTAAAATCCAAACGTTCATAATTGTTACCTATGGGTGCATTGCACCACTGGCCGTGTTTGCAGAGGCCTAACGACCCTTCCCAGCGCCCGGAGCGAACTTTCAATTTGGCGCCCCCTCCCCCATATATATATATATATATATATATATATATATATATATATATATATATATATATATATATATATATATATATATATATATGTATGTTTGTGTGCGACAGTCCGGAAAAGATTTAATAATTACGGTGTATGATTTTCGTACCCTTAAACTTTACTCGACGCCAATTAAATTCCCGTTGATATGCGTTATCCTTTAATTAAAAAAAAGATTTGTCAAATGCCAAAAAAAGTCTGAGTTAAGATGGATGTTTGTAGCAGGCGCTAATTCGTTTCGGCCAGTCTTGCTTCGTATGCAATATATTTTTAAAAATGGAAATTGCTACTAAAATTGAATTGTTTACTAATTTTTTTTTTAAATAATGCACTAGAAAGAAGGAAAGAACTGATTTTCTTTAAAAATATAATAATACACTACTATTTAAATTACTATAAAGAGGATACGAGAGGCTAATATAATCGTTCATTTGGTCATCTTGGCCTCAACTCTAGCACTTTTGCATATAAATTTCCTTTAAAGAGCGCCCGACACTATAGAGTCCTTTCATATGACGTCACGTCCGTTCGTGATACCTACGTCCGCCGCCACGGTGGGTACACCGGACGTAAACACAATCAGCTGTTCACCAGCGCTGGACGCGTTCACAGTATGTAAAGAACCGCACCCGCGGAAAAGGAAAAATACGTTTAAAAACTTGAACTCTTAGGAATTGAAGATCCTTATACTGTTATTGACAGTTTCGTAGATAATATAAATATGTGGCCAACATTTCTAAATAAAAATACTGTTAGTAATCAGTGTTTCTTCCAGACTTTTTTCTCCGGGGGGGCACTTGAAATCTTCGGGGGGGGGCGGTAAACTTTCTTCGGGGGGGCGGACACTGTTAAAAGTATATATTTTCTATATAAATTAATATAAATTTCATTTCGTTCGGGGGGGGGCGGTAAAAAATTTTCGGGGGGGCTTCGCCCCCCCGATGAGATGCCTGGAAGAAACTCTGTTAGTAATACTGTTTGCGTTTAGAGTTTAAGTAGACGAATCTGATCAAATGCAGTTCTCGATACTTTGTTTCAGGTAAGGACAGTAAAATAATAAACTTCATTTAAATTATAAAAGATAACGATTAATAAAACAAATATGCTCGACCTTCACAAATACTAATAGTAAAAGACAAAGTCAAAAGTAATAATAAGAATAATAAGATCTAATAGTAGGCCAAATAATAGTGTTTTAATATCTAGAATCTAGCTCTAAAAATGGCGTAAACAAAATTCGGACGACAGATCTAGATTCTGTATTTAGGGTGACTGGCTCCGCTGGGTAGACATAGAATCTAGAATCTACTTCTTTACTTAAATTTAATTACAAAATTTAGATCTACATACGATTCAAAATACACCCATAATAAATCAAAAGTAGTCATAGTAGGCCTAATAAAGCATGTAATTGTCTCTAAGATCTAAAATCTCGTTCTACAATCTAATCATTTTTTTAGAAAACGAAATTTTCTGAAATTGAAATAGATTGTATGACTAGACTTAGATCTAGAATCTGCTACTTAAATTAAATTTTAAAATTTTTATACAAGCATGTAATTGATATTATTGTAGTAGAAGGCTTTAATAAATTACTAAAGCCTACCTACTTTGTGTCTTTTTACAGCAATATGTATCTAATACTGGACTGAGTTTAATTAAATTAAAATGCATATCTAGTAATTAGTCTATTAAGTTTATGTAGACTAGTAGTAGAATCTAGATCTTACCAGCCAACAACAAATAACCACATTATTATTATTTTGTTAATGATTAGGCTAATTTTTTTAATCCACTGTTTATAAAAGAAACAAATCAATCTAGAAACATTATAAGACTGAGATGGTTTAGAATAATAACAATGGACCCAGTCTACAATTGATACAATTGCAGGTCTACATAGGGCCTACAGTCTAGTAGTTTACAGTAGGCACCTAGTGTGTAGCTAGTATACTAGTGTGTAGCTGTCCAGAGTTAAGATTCTTAGTGCTTTCCCCTGATAAGCCGTGTGTGCTATAAATGACATAACATGACATCGAGGTGAGAAATGTTGAGGGGAGAGCAGTGGGACTTTCCCCTTTGTTCTCCCTGCTGGGCCCTGAGAGTATCACGGAGGTGAGAAATTTTCAGGGGAGGGCAGTAGTACTGACTCCTCTTTGGTTTTATGGTGGGCTAAAAAGGTGGGGGCCGGCCATCATGAGGGTTGAACATCAGTATTAATGTGTCTGATCACTTCCCTCCTGGATTATAAAGGGTCTTAAATTGTATAACATGCTACCCAGATTGCCTGAGATCTAAGAACAGCAGTGGTTATTACCCATGAATTATATTAGCCGTTGTAGTGTGGGTTTTGTAGGAGTTAAGTGGTCTCACGTTTGCTACAGTAGTGTGGTTGTACTAGATCTATTGCTACTAAATATTGTACTTAACAGAGAATCTATAATCTACATTAACCAGATTTAGATAACCTGTAATATATCTACTTAAACTCTAAACGCAAACAGTATTACTAACAGAATATTTATTTAGAAATTCGGTCCACATATTTATATTATCCACGAAACTGTCAATAACAGTATAAGGATCTTCAATTTCAAAGATTTCAAGATTTGCAAGGACTCTATTCGGTGGGCTAGTACAGTCTAGTACTAAACCGAAACATGGCGGCACCCGAAGCCACTTTGGTAGTTTGACCGTTGGCTCCAACTGAGCGGCCTATTTAACTACTGCTACACACATTACAACTGGGTGGTTGACAATGGGAGTTTTACGTACACTGCACATATGGGATTCTTCTGATGCAATACATATCTATTAATACAACAACGTTAGTGATGGGAGTGGACAGAAAATCAGGCCACGCGCCAAAAATACATCATTGATAACAATTGAATGTTTTCAAAATAAATTTTCTTAATTCCATTTTTTCTGAGACAGCAGCAGCGCGCGACAGGTACGCTAGTCTCTCTATATATAAAGCAGAATTCCATAGCGGCTATGTTAGCACCTGGCACCCGTTAATCGTGCGTCCTGCATAGCGGGTAAAGGGTACTACTTTATTCGATGTTACAACTTCAATATGCGAAAGAGCCCCTTAGATTGCACGACCCGAAGCGAGTACTATGACGCCTAAATTCGTTTTAAAAAAGGCTATACACTAAAGACACGATGGGCAACAATAATCGTTGACTACATCGAACCAGGCACGTCCTCTGGCGCCCTTTGAAGGGTTCGATTTGGCGCCCTGGGCTTTCCATTGAGCGCAATGGCGCCTGCATTCGTTCTAAACAGTGCGATGGACAATGGGTAAGATGGGGCGTTACATTAGCTCACTAAATAGAATCAGGCGTATCCGCCGGTGCCCTGTTAGGGTGCTATTTAGCTGCGATAAAAAAATTCAGTTTCCGCTCCCAAAAGGCTCACACGGGCCGCTGAGGGCCCTGAAATAATGAAACTGTTTAAAAAATTAAGTTTCGGAGCTCAAATCTAAAAATAAAAGACACACTTCTAAAAATAACTTTGTAACGCTAGGAATTCTTCCTGTATTGTTTTGTCACTTTGCGAATGATGCAATTAGCATCTATTTTCCCACGTTTTCTTTAACTTTCTTTCGCGTCTGTTTGTTTGTTTGTTTGGTTTTCCAATCAAATCTTGCGATCGAAGTTTCGGGGTCTTCCCAGTTAGCTAGCGCGTTGACATTTTCAGGGAAGCTTTGTTTCTGATGACAATAGAATATTCAATTGTTATTATTACTAAATTGATCAATTGGAAAAATTTTATTGATCATTTTAGACTCTAATGGCTCTAATGAGCGAATAACAACTTACTTACGACAAAGTACATATCCTGTTCACTATATTTTAGCTAATTTAACTTACAAATCGTTTTGAGCTTCTTCTTTATGCAATTATTTTTTTTTATCTTTTGGTAAATTGTTTTGAAATATAATATCAAATAAAAGTAAATTTTTTTCTAAATGCCGACGAAAATTAGTAGCAAAAATATATATCAAAAAATATTCCAATGACTTTTTTGGATAGGTTTGTTTGGGCTGCCATCACTTGATCATCCAGTCTGGGACTCGGGTAAGCCATTATATTAAGTATTATAAAAATATTCCAAAAATATCTCATATCCTAATATATAAAAGCCCATGTGCGCATTTCTCTCTCTCTCTCTCTCTCTCTCTCTCTCTCTCTCTCTGTCCTCAAAATATTTTTAAATTATAAGAGATCAGTATCTACAGCGATATATGGAGAACTTGATACGGACTTTTGTTGAAAATAATATGTAAGGTATTTTAAATGTTTAACCTAAATTTTATTTAAAGAAGAAAAATAAAAATAAAGGCATATTCGAATGTAGAAAGGTCCTAGGTGCTTTGACCACAGGTGCTTTGACCATAGAGGGTTTGACCATAGGGGGTTTGTCCACAGCGGAGCTTTGACCATAGGGGGTTTGACCATAGGGGTTTTGTCCACAGCGGGGCTTTGACCACAGATGGTGGTTAACCATAATATATAGATTTTAAAATAGAAATTATAAACAATTATTTGTTTTAAATTTATGATATAATTAATACGATTTTATATAGGTTTCCTGAGCATCCACTAATAATGTACTAAAACAAAGTCAAGAACAATATATTAGTCTCCATGTAAAGATTGGTGCTACGCCTCATAGAATTTATTTTAAATATAAATGGAACACAAATAATGCGACAAATAACAAGTTTTACATATAAATAATGTAGATGTACTTGAAAATATATAAATTTAAATGATAACAAAGTATGAAAAACATGCCAACAGTATAGTCAAAGAAGTAATACTTGTATTGTTTAGATGATTTGTATTGATACATGATGAATTAACATATTATTACATCCTGTCGCAATTTAGAATATAATTACACAGCTTTTATTATTAATCTTTACCATAATATATGGACGAAGCGCTTGTTATCAAACGCCAGCATTGGACAAACCACATGTGATCAATGACCCTCTGGTGAGAAAACACCTGTGGTCAAACTCACTGTGGTCAAAGACCCGTTATGGTCAAAGCCCCGCTGTGGTCAAACCCCCTAATGTCAAAGCCCCTATGGTCAAAGCCCCTCTGTGGTCAAACCACCTATGGTCAAATCCCCTATGGTCAAAGCACCTGTAGTCAAAGGTCCGCGCACCTGTAGAAAGACAGTTTATATTATACAACCGGAAAAGTGTTTATTATTGTGACAAGAACGCATTTAACAATAACGCCACATGCCAAATGTTTACACTAAGGAAATAACACAAAACTAATGGCGTCATCTTCCAATTTTAGAATATAAAGAAATGAACTATTTCATTCAAATTTGGTTTCGACCTACTTATCAACTAGACGTACTCTATGAAATGTATACAATTTTCTCGGCCTAAACTTATAAAACTTACTATATCTATTTGGATTCTAGATCGATGTAAAAACTAGACTTAGATTCTAGATCTAGACTCTATCTTGAGGCTTTGTCACAAATATCATTTAACATAGCGTTTTGACCAATAACTTTTTTATAAAACATTTTTCTCAAACAAGTATAACATTAATAATAATCATTAAAAAAGTTTAAAAAAACCCACGTTTTCTGATTGAACTAAAAAGTAGAAAATAAATGCTATACATCACAATAATGCAAGCGATCACTCTACTATAAGCGAGCAAAAACGTGGGGCGCCGTGATTTTCTTACAGTTTCTAATACTGTTGACTCTCTACAAGCTCCCTAATAAAAGTCAATAGTATTATCTAATCATTAGTAATATAACTTTTACTTCGGCGCCCCACGTTTTTCATCGCTTATAGTAGAGTGATCGCTTGCATTATTGTGATGTATAGCATTTATTTTCTACTTTTTAGTTCAATCAGAAAACGTGGGTTTTTTTAAACTTTTTTAATGATTATTATTTTCTACTTTTTAGTCTTTGTCTGTTTGTTTGCATTAAAATCTTGCTATCGATTTTATCTTTTCACTTTTTTGTTGGGTAAACGAAGACAACTCGTAAAAAGACAACTCCTAAAAAGACAACTCGTAAAAAACACGTTGTGTGAAATTATCTGCCCCTAAGCCTGTCGCGACATTGGATCGTTCAGCTTCACTGCGCGCGAGGTACGCGTCGCTCGTTTTTTTTCTAATGGCTCGCAGAGGAAAATTATATATATAGATTATATAGCGGTCTAAAATGCTCAATAAAATGTTTCCATTGATCAATTTAGTAATAATAACAATTGAATATTCAATGGTCATCCAAAAGAAAGCTTCCCTGAAAATTTCAGCGCGCTAGCTAACTGGGAAGTGCCAGAAATTTCGATCGCAAGATTTGATTGGAAAGACAAACAAACACAGAAAGACACAGAGAAAGCAAGTTAAAGAAAACGTGGGAAAATATATAGGCCTTTGTGTAACGGGTACCGACGGCTAGTTTAAAATAAAGCCCCTTTGCACACCTGAACTCAGTGTTTCCTCCAGACTTTTTTTTCCGGGGGGGGGGGGGGGGGGGGCGGTCTAAATTTTAGGGATGGGGGCGGACACTGTTAAAAGAATATTTTTCTATATAAATTCCATTTCGTTTGGTGGGGCGGTAGACATTCTTCGGGGGTATAAAAACAACCCCCCCTAAGAGATACCTGGAAGAAACTCTGCCCGAACTATACCATCTCTACAATAGAGCTACTAAAGACTTATGCGGACGAATTTGTCCTGGAGTTGAACGTGACACAAACATCAATAAAGATAGAGAGAAAAAAATAACATACTTAGATAATGAGATGATAGAATTTTAAGCATACGATGGTAGTGCTTGCGACACGCAGCCGTTAGCTGACGCCGCTAATCTGCATTTGCCCCACCAATCCCGAATGGTTCTAAACAACGATCCACGTACAATCTCCTTCACGCTGCTTTTACTTTCATGAATACGAATTACAGAGGAAGTATTCTAATCCTACGAAATATCGAGATTTTTATAAATCTCAACGTTTTACACATTTCTGTTTTAAACCTCTCTGAGTCGGAACAACTAAATGTTTCAATTAGGTCAATGTCTGTGTGTCTGTCTATCTGTTTCTCTGTCTGTGAACACGATAACATGAGAACCGTTTCAGTAAGGTTAACGAAACTTTATATATAAGTATTACAACATATTATTTTGTTTTATATTAACTTTAAAACGGTTCAAAAAGCAAAATTTCATACATTTATTACATTGAATGCGCATTGTATATCAAATTTTGAAATATTTTGCGGCAACCTGAAATATATATATATATATATATATATATATATATATATATATATATATATATATACATATATATATATGTATAATATATATATATATATATATATATATATATATATATATATATATATATATATTAATGTATATATATATATATATATATATATATATATATATATATATATATATAGCATAATAATTTGTATAATTGCTGTAATAACAGTTCATCTAACTCTTGGCTTGATCATGGCAGCGTCTGTTGTCATCAACATCGTACAGGGAGTTGTTCAGTAAGGATTGTTTCTCGTTACTACAAAGACTACGTATAAATGAATTTTAGTTCTATTTTGAAAATGTAGATCAACCTAACAAAATTATAATTTTAGTCTAAATTTCTTCCTGTTGTTATACATTGTTTTTATTGTACAAAAACTCATTTCCACAAAAATGTGTAACTCCGCGTACATGTATTTTTCAAGTTATCAGAATTTTAGGAACCGAAGACGTTTTGGTAAAGAAAAACTAACGGCTTTAGCGTTTGTGGATAATCTCAACGTAGACAACCAACCCATGCACGGTCCTTACTCTGAAAATTGCGACGCTTCTGAAAACAAACACGAACAAATTCCTACAAGACTCCTTCAAGACGTGTACATTAACGACGGTTTGCCAGAAATGGTTTACTACGATATTGATCGAGCTCACGATGAGATAGCAGAAGTGGAATCCTATGCCGATGGAAAAACTGAGACGCCAGAAAATTTAGTTGTTTCTTAGAACATTAATCTGCGCTTAAAATGTATATTCCTACTATAATCAATTCCAAATGAAATATGTATTGTAGTAGTTGACAAAAATCGATGTTCTTTCATTTTTATTTCAGTCAGTACAATATATCGTACTTTTTCTTATTTATTTATTTTTTTATTTATTAAAAATAAAAAAAAAATCTCTGCAGTATTTTTAAATGTGTCCATTGAAATTTAGCCCATAATTGGTTTTAAGTTGCAATATTTTAATGTTGGAGCAGGTATAATCTATTAGTGCAAAAACTATTTTGGTCTTGTAAAAGTAGCCATTTTTAAATACTTTTATCCATAAACTCTTTTGATATAAAAAGTTTTTAAATTCTTATTTCATATGTAATAATTATTCCTATATGAGATGATGGCATGCATATTCACATTTTTAGTGCTGTGTTACTACTATGCCTTTACTACACAATCGCTTTTTTTAAATGCTATAATTATGTTTTTTTTTTTTTGTTTGTTTATTTTAAAACGGCCAATGTGGGGAAAAAAGGCCTCAATGCCTACTATTGTTACCGAAATTGAATAAATGAATCAATAAATAAATGAAATACTATTCTGTTCTTTTGAAGGGAAGTTTCTCGTTTTTTAAAATAAACGTTAAATCTTAAAACTCTTTATGCATTTCTACATTTATATGCCTAACATTGTGTTGATTATCAAAATATCGACAACAATAAAAATCATTTAGCGATTCTATTTGATATGAGATAATATTAACTTTTTTTCTGTAAAACTTCCTTTGGCATATGGCTTTTGAGCATTTAGTTACGTTTGTGCAAACTTTAATTCGGACGTTTGTCTCATTCGGACACTTGTGGTTTGCTTTCTAGAACTGAGTTATTTAAACGTTAACAATGTCGGCTTTATTTTTCTTGGATCTTAATTCTTTAGATGTGGCTAAGACTGCAAATAGACCCAGACGCCTAAGGGAATACTATATACAACATAGAGTTTACTTTCATTATCTTCAAGGGGGGTGGAAGCAGGCGTTGTAACTGAAATAGCAATATTAACAGAGAGTGATATTTCAACGCCAAGGGTAGACAAAGGTACAGAAAATAGTCCAAGTAAAGACAAGCAGTCAGACACCAACGGGTTTCGAACCTACCATTCCACGCGGCACCTATCGCCATCGCCTTCCATGCATCAAGTCAGACGTGTTACCGCTTCTGCCACTAGGCCCTACAAAAATAAGGCTGTCGTGGCAGACCACTCTCTTGGCTTGTGCAGGTAGACGCGGGACGGCTTTGACCCTTGACCCGAAAGGTCAGACCGCTAGCTTTCATAAACACAACAAGGACCATTATTCGACCATACAAACGACACACACACAAATACCGAGACGATGGCACAGACAAATAGTAGCTTCCTTTAAATGGGTGTAAACGTGTAGGGGGGGTGGAAGCAGGCGTTGTAACTGAAATAGCAATATTAACAGAGAGTGATATTTCAACGCCAAGGGTAGACAAAGGTACAGAAAATAGTCCAAGTAAAGACAAGCAGTCAGACACCAACGGGTTTCGAACCTACCATTCCACGCGGCACCTATCGCCATCGCCTTCCATGCATCAAGTCAGACGTGTTACCGCTTCTGCCACTAGGCCCTACAAAAATAAGGCTGTCGTGGCAGACCACTCTCTTGGCTTGTGCAGGTAGACGCGGGACGGCTTTGACCCTTGACCCGAAAGGTCAGACCGCTAGCTTTCATAAACACAACAAGGACCATTATTCGACCATACAAACGACACACACACAAATACCGAGACGATGGCACAGACAAATAGTAGCTTCCTTTAAATGGGTGTAAACGTGTAGGGGGGGTGGAAGCAGGCGTTGTAACTGAAATAGCAATATTAACAGAGAGTGATATTTCAACGCCAAGGGTAGACAAAGGTACAGAAAATAGTCCAAGTAAAGACAAGCAGTCAGACACCAACGGGTTTCGAACCTACCATTCCACGCGGCACCTATCGCCATCGCCTTCCATGCATCAAGTCAGACGTGTTACCGCTTCTGCCACTAGGCCCTACAAAAATAAGGCTGTCGTGGCAGACCACTCTCTTGGCTTGTGCAGGTAGACGCGGGACGGCTTTGACCCTTGACCCGAAAGGTCAGACCGCTAGCTTTCATAAACACAACAAGGACCATTATTCGACCATACAAACGACACACACACACAAATACCGAGACGATGGCACAGACAAATAGTAGCTTTCATTTAAATGGGTGTAAACGTGTAGGGGGGGTGGAAGCAGGCGTTGTAACTGAAATAGCAATATTAACAGAGAGTGATATTTCAACGCCAAGGGTAGACAAAGGTACAGAAAATAGTCCAAGTAAAGACAAGCAGTCAGACACCAACGGGTTTCGAACCTACCATTCCACGTTGGTGTCTGACTGCTTGTCTTTACTTGGACTATTTTCTGTACCTTTGTCTACCCTTGGCGTTGAAATATCACTCTCTGTTAATATTGCTATTTCAGTTACAACGCCTGCTTCCACCCCCCCCCCTACACGTTTACACCCATTTAAAGGAAGCTACTATTTGTCTGTGCCATCGTCTCGGTATTTGTGTGTGTGTCGTTTGTATGGTCGAATAATGGTCCTTGTTGTGTTTATGAAAGCTAGCGGTCTGACCTTTCGGGTCAAGGGTCAAAGCCGTCCCGCGTCTACCTGCACAAGCCAAGAGAGTGGTCTGCCACGACAGCCTTATTTTTGTAGGGCCTAGTGGCAGAAGCGGTAACACGTCTGACTTGATGCATGGAAGGCGATGGCGATAGGTGCCGCGTGGAATGGTAGGTTCGAAACCCGTTGGTGTCTGACTGCTTGTCTTTACTTGGACTATTTTCTGTACCTTTGTCTACCCTTGGCGTTGAAATATCACTCTCTGTTAATATTGCCATTATCTTCAGCAATGTTGAGGTAGAACATACCTCGGGACGGCCAATTTGTTAGGGTAGTCGTAAAGTTTCTTTGAATCCACCGGTTACATTAATGCAGTGACCCCAGCTTGGTACACCAAATCGATTAAAACATCGATTTTAGCACCCCGCCGAATTTCACGTGTAGGGCGCGCTTTAAAACGAATGTAGTAATCATGGTAGAGCACGGGGCGTTTTAGGTCAGGCACACGCTAGGCGCCAGAAACGTCCTTAGTGTGACCTACTTAGGTCTTTTTCTTTATTTATATAATTTAGTTTCTTAAGTTATGTAATCGACCTTGAGAGAGTTGTACGGTCACCTGAACTCCTCGGTCACCTGAACTCAGTCACGTCATGTGATTGGATTTTAACTGGTTGTTCAGATCCCTAGCAGATCCTCGACCAATGGTCTAACGACATTGAAGATCCTCGACCAATGGTCAGAGGACATTAAAGTAATCTCCCCTGAGATCGAACTGTTATAAACAGACAGAACACGAAAGTCCGGAGAGCTTTTGACCCTGGTCATAGGCAGCCTTTCTAACCTTGGACTAGGAGAGAGATGTGCCGTATGTTTTGTGCGCCATTTTAGTTGTTTAGTTCGTGGCATATTTCATCTCCTTATTATAAGGTATTGTGTGACCATTTTCAGTGTTACTGGTATTTTTTTTTCTTGGTGTATAATTTCACTTTTGTCACATCGGTAATAGTTTTTTATCTAGCTTGGAGATTTATTTAAGTAAACTTGAGATATATGTAAGTTGATTTTCTTGGTTTATTATTGCTCTTAAGTTGTATTATATTTTACTTTGACCTGGTGTCATTTGTATATACTTGTACACAAATTAAATAGTAGTTGTCAGTTAAGCCTATTTTGAGTCACATCTTTCCTGCGTGTTCGTTCCCCTAGACTATTTTAACAAGCTCACGTAGATGCAGGTGTGATCATTATGTCTATGGGTATTTCTGTCTAACTACATTAAACGAACCCAGGGGTGTTCGCCTGATCTGCGACTGACAGACGGCGATCATTACATTAGTCCTGAGTGGATGCCTCTGGTTCGGAATAACCGATGATTCAAGTAGTGCCCCAGGTTTTTTTGCTTCTGGGCGCTAAATGAATGGTCTCGTAGTTGTGAGGTAGACACTGGGGAACTTGAGGCGTCTAATTGTATACTTACATTTGGGAGCCGGAAGACACACACTTTTGTTGCACGTCCAATGAACAGGCCCCCAAGTCTTAAGGCAGCCCCTAGGGAACTCGACACGCCCTATCCACAGTAACGCAAGGGTTCCGTCTTACGACCAGGATTCGATTTAACCATCGATTTTACTATCGCACAATGGAATGTGAAATTAAACTTCGTGAATTATGTTTTTATCTAATTTAAAATATTTCATTGTCAATTAACAAAGATAGATATTACTAATTTAGTTACGTTCAAAATTACTTTTAGAAAATGTACCGGGAAGGTAAATCGAGCGAAAAATCTCATTTCCGTCATCTTTCATGAAAGATTAAACCCAAAATGTATAGGCCTAAATTATTATAAAAAGCCCAAACTGGTTAGGTGTCTTAAAAAATTTTTCAGACACATCAACTACCCAACTTAGACTTAATACGTAGTGTACTAAATTTCACGCTCAAGAACAACTAAGACTTACCCAATGAACATCCATACTTCTACACGACCCGCCTTAACAACAATACTTAAGAAATAGCATACTGAAATTTTGATCAAAACAAATAGCAATCTAAGAAATTTCATGCTGATTTTTTAGCTCCATTAGAAGTTACATGCAAGAAACAATTTTGCTACAAATATACAAAGTCCATTTGAGGTTTAAAGAGTAGATTTTCATAACAAACATGGTATCGATGGAAAATTAGACCATCTTGCCTATTTAAAAGTTTAATGCAGTATACATCTAGAGCTTTAATGATAGATATGTTAGTTTTTTATTAGGTGTGGTAAGGGACATTTAAAGTATTTAATACTTTCAATGCATTACAAATATCGACTAATGAGCCACTTATGAAACTTACTATGTTTGTAGGGGGATATAAAAGAGGGTGTCACTTGTACAGGACAGTAGGCCTATAACTCCTTTTTTTTAAAAAAAAAAAGGATTTAATGTCTTTAAAATTGTCTATTTACGTTTACATTTTGTTTCACAGAAGTTACAATCAAATTGTTTAAAAACTTATCGGATGTAAACACGTTACCAAACAGGAACAAGATAAGAGGTAAACTTTTCTGGAGACTATTAAAATTCGCAAGCAGAATACATTTCAGTGTAGATAGAAATATGGCAAAATAAAAATAAAATTCAAACAGGAAAAATTTGAAGTAGCCATCCACTAAACTTGGGCGTTTTAAAATGCCTGATTTTTAGTCACATTGTGATTCTCTTGTACGCTTGATGGGAAAGGTTTTCTTGTCAAATACTGTTAAGGCGTAAGATTAAAATACTAATTGACTTTATATATGTTTACAATTATTTCAGATTAAACAAGAATATTACTGTACATGAGACGATGATTTGTGTGTATTTATATATATATATATATATATATATATATATATATATATATATATATATATATATATATATATATATATATATAAAGCGTTAACGCAGAATGTGTATATGCTTTAAGAGAAATTAAAGAGGATTGCAAAAACTAATCTCAAAACAACAACGCGTAAACTTTGACGTTATTCTAAAATTAACTTGCACATCACCTGCCATTCCGCAATAACAAGGTACGCTACACAAGTATATAATTAGCATTAGAGTCTATTAATTAAACAGAAAAATTATTGTTACTTACTTTCCCTCTCATGACGAAAAACAACACTAGGTGATACAATTAAAATATGCCCAAATAAAATATCGGAATAGTATCGTCTATAAGTAAACAGCTATTTACATCCTCATAGTAAAAAAATTGCAAAGCGTAACATTGACATAATTGGGAAAATATAAATGAAATATAGAAGAAAATTTAACAGAACATTGCTCACACACAACATACTATAAACCTACTAAAAATTAAAAGCCAGAAGAACCTATTAATCAATGTTAAAATAATTGTACGGAATCAAAAATAGTATAAAAATCTTACTTAAACATCGTATGAATTTCATTTACAAAAACAACTAAAATTAAACCTACATTTGAACCGAAATGAAAAATGCTTTACCCGGGTTTCGGACGTTATCTAAACCTACCCCAACCGGTCATTATCTCCCTGATCATTCATCTCCTATCAATTTCCAGTCACCATGAGAAATTCTACAGGTCTTAACAAAGCTGAGTGAAGAGGTAAGACAATCCACTAACACATATATAATAAAACCTTATACCACTCCTAACACAGTGACCAACAGTGTTGTGCTATGATGTAACATAATATAAATGATAACCTAATGTAAAGGCTCAGATGTTTCATTCTCACTAGCTAAGAATTTGAGTTAGGCTTTTTTTTAAATTGCAGGTATGCCCAAATCCTTAAAAGAAAATGTGTATTTTAAAACTTACCATTGTAGTCACCTTCTTGCTTCTTTCGACAGACCACACAGATAATAATAATAATGACGATGATGAGACAAATTATTCCAATGATTAAACCAATGATCCACATGTCAAATCCATCCTCAGCAACTACTGGTACTGGAGGGTAAAATATGGTAACACTTAAGTCAGGTATATGAAAAATATGCTTGTAAACCAATACATTAATTTTATAGTTTGAAAAGTATCTTACATTTATGGAGCAATTACAAAAATATTTAAAATGCAATGTCTAAGCTTAATAGTGCATGTTGCTTATCTTATTAAACTAATCTTGATCTTCTCAATAAAACAATCTTATCTCACTAAAGTAAGCTTGATCTTCTCAATAAAACTACCTTCCTAGTCAGCAAACATATATTAGCCAAATATTGGATAAACATTGGTTACCAGTATTGGCTACAGCTTAATCCAATATTGGCCCTACCATTGTTGATGAAACTTTGCAAGACATTGACTCAATATTGGCAAAATATTGGCTATATCCTGGCCCAATATTGGCTACATCTTGGCCCAATATAAATTGATATTATTATTTCATTTATACAATGTAAACTTACAGTTATTAAGTGTTAAGAGCATTTTGTGATCATCTGGTATCAAGCACTGAGGACCTTAATATTTATTAAAAGATTGATATATCTCCAGTGGACTGGTGTTGCACACAACATGATACATTAAAACCAAATCTAAACCTACACAAAACTCCAAAGAATTTATAGTAGATGTGTATCATAAGAATGTCTAAAATGTCAAGTTCACTTTCTGGCTTGTGGACCAATAGGGCACGTGATATACAGTGCGTCTGTATATTTCATCTCTGCATATAAAGAATAATTTGTGTAATCAGCACTATGTCTAGCCACATTTTTATTTTTTAGCGCAATTTCCATTCTGGGGAATTGCGTTTATTAACTCGTCTTTTCTGGGAATGGATGTGTGTTCGCAGCTTTAAGTCGTATCTCCTCCTCAACGAAGCAATATCGAGGACTAGTTCCAAAGCAATTATGTTAAGCAAGTTACGAGGATGATAGTGGGCCAAAAAAAATTCCGGAATTCCTTCCTGGAATTCCCGGAAAAGCCAAAAAACTTCGAAAAAAGTTTTTGGCCCATATATCGGCAACCAGACCACTTAGCGACTTTAAACATTTACCAATCGATTCTTGCCATAATTTAGAACAATATTGCCTAAGAAAGTTTTCAAAAATATCCTTTCGTGTGGTCGCAAAATAAATTTTAAACTTACATTATACATAATACACTACAGTACTATATAGCAATATATAGATATCTATTTTTCGCTATCTTTTAGATCTTGCTATAAATTTTTTTTTTTATTACTTATTTGCTTATTAATTCAAACGTTATTTTTGTACCCTATTAATTTATTTATAATTTATATGAGAGTGATAGGGAGTTACAATTACAAGGTTTTGTTTCGCTAGGCCTAATCATTTTTTCACATTTTTTAAAAACAATAGAGTTATATGACTAAAAACCATTGCGCGCCTACTGAACTTGATGGCGCAGCCATGGAACGTGATGACGCATCTATTGAACGTGATGACGCGTGTGGTGTGGTTGGATATACATGCCGGAAGTAGAGATCTATCATCTTAATGATTATCATGTTGATAATCAAGTTCAACTAACCAATGGTTTTACTAACCCTGCTCTTGATTTACGCTACGACAGAGCTATTTTTAGATAACATAAGGAAATTGAGCTTAAATTGTCACTAGACTTTTTAATTACCTTGTTTTATTTTATAGTCTTAAATAGGGTATATATCAGAGTTAAACGAACCTATGAATGTACTACTAACTTGACTTTATGTTTACCAATAATGTCCTCAACAATGTGTCTAGTCTCTATATGAATATGTGAGTACTGTAGATCAATAAATAGGGCCTCCTAATAGTAACACCTTAGCGAGGTTGGTTGTGAAATTAAGTGTTGCTCTGAGGTCAACACACTACTATTTACATCTTATTCTCTCGTACGAAACTGTAACAGTAATAGGAATTTGAATAAACAATCTTGAATCAATTTAAAATTCTAGTTGTCTAATTTATTTATTTTTTCAAATTAATGCCTTACAAAATACACTGTTAGTGTAAAATGCAGAATTTTTTTAATAAATTCAGTGTCATTCCTACACTATCATTTAGATTATTGTAAAATTATAGCCTAATGTCAAAATAAACAAAATGTAGGCTCATTATCTCAAATAACCTACCTTTTATTTAATGGCATATAAAGTTTCCAACAAAGAAATACGAGTTTTCCAGATTCTGTGTAAATAACGTTATACAGCTTCTATTGAACAAAAAATGGCTGCGGTGGGTCTACCTATTTGATTGTGACTGGATACAAAGTCTCTTGTAAAGAAAATTGGTAGCTTGCGAACAATAGGAAAGAATGGGAATTAATGAGAACAAAGGGCCATTAGGTGAGAGAAACCGGCAGTGCGCACACAATTTATAAAAAGTTTAACAAAATATTTAACACATGCAACGTAGATTGTTATTAACGCTATGTTTAAACTAGAGCATGATATTAAAAGATAACTTATTTTAATTAACATATATATTAAGTTTAACGAACATTTAACTAAAAACTTCTGAAGTGAATACATGCATTACTGTAATCTTGGCAGCCAGGGTAAAAATGGTTAAGTATCAAGGAATGTATCCTGGCGTAAGCTTGTCCCGTGTTTCGCCAAAATAAGAATATTGGGCCGATGTGGGCCTAATCTTGTTTTCACATACAGTGTTAACTGGGTTGTCTCACTAAAGTAAGCTTGATGTACTCAGTAAAACAATCTTATTTCACTTAAGTAAGCTTGATGTCACACTCTTACAAGGGACAGTAACAACAGGTTTAAACCTGGTTACCACGTTAATGTCTATAATTTTTGAGTCATATGAATGATACAAAGTGACTCTGTATAGCCCCCCAACTTCTTTGAACTTGTCTTCCGACATTTCACTGGTGTTGATAGCCCTTTGTTTGACAAAAGGTAACTGATCCTGGTTATCATACACTCTAACATTGTGTTCCCATGTGTAAGTAAAATAAATAATTTTATAGGGGCTTTTTCAACAAATATAATTTTATTATTATCTAATTATAGAGAGTTGAGCTGATTTAATCAATTATATTGCTACTATCTTTATTTCACCACTTGACTTAGTCAATCATATTGCTACTATCCTTTTTTCACCACTTGACTTAGTCAATCCTTTTGCTACTATCCCCAAAGCACATATAATTTCCTGGAGTAGAATCACTGTCTGTGGCCTAGAACCACATGTGGCTAACTGTGAATTTTTTTAAGGTATAATTAAGTATTTGAAACAACAGAAATTATATCTAGTAAAATATCTCTAAGAATTCTTAACAAAACTATGTTATATAATATTAAATAAAAATTGTTGTTAGAGATTTTAAAATATTGATTTAATCTAAAATTATATATTTTTAATCTAAACATCAAAATAACCCACTTCTGCTTGATGGTCTTTGAAGGGTCAGTTTTTGCAATTTTTTGTGGTGTCACTGGCTGTTTTATAACTTTGATTGGCACTAGAAAAAATGTAAAGTTTGTAATAAAATGAAATGCTAAGAGATTTGAAACAGAAAAAACTTAGGGTAGCATAAAAATACAGAGCATACATGTGATATCATGTAAACTATTTTTGACTGATCAGTGATATTTTTAAAGCCAGCTCAGAAAATATAACAACTAACATTCTTACATTCAGATAAAGAAAAGATTACAACTTACATTCTTACAGACAGATAAAGAAAAGATTACAACTTACATTCTTACAGACAGATAAAGAAAAGATTTCAACTTACAGATAACTATCAAACATCCATCCCCCCAGATCCCTCCTTCGGAGTTTTCAACGTAACACTTCACGCAGAGAATATCTGTATCTTTCTTCACATTTTTTACTGTTAGCTTTCTGTCGCCATCTGATACCACATATTTGTTTGGCTCTAAATGAAAATGTGTGTTTTAAATCAAACTTTTTTTTTAATTGTAAATCAAATAATACAGATGTATATACAAATAATAAATGATGAACATAGAGAAAAACAATTTTCCGTTCCTACCCAAGTACCCAACTGTATGTGAACCTCTACGTATGCCATTCATTTACCAAATGGGTTCTTCTGGTTGCTGTTCAGACTGAACTGATTTTGCATTACAGTTAAAAAACAGCATCTTTTCCTTCCGGAACAATTATATCACTAGGTGAGCCACCAGCAACAAACATTGGTAGACCTTAGGAAAGAACAAATATATGTGAAGGGCTGGAGTGTATTTATCTGTTATTATAATTATTTGTAACTAAGAAGGCGAATGTCGCTTTTTGTATTCCTTTGAGGATTGTTGTGGTTTTTAGTTAAGTAGTCCGCTATTATGGCGCTGATATGATTTTAATTTAAAAAATGGTTTATAGCCTAGTTATTGTGTCTTCTTTATATTTTGATGTTATTATTTATGCGAACTTTGTTTTGGAGTGTGGCTCCACTTTGCTTTATGTCCTGAATGTTAGTTATTGTTGTATTAGGGACTATTTCCTTGTGCTTAGTATTGGGTTTTTTTTTGGTCCGTGAATGTAGTGTGTGGACAGGGAGGGACGTTGGGGAATGTCGAGGCCTGTGTGTTGAAGTGTTTCTGTGTCACATTTATTTGGTGTATGGACGCTGGTCCGAAATTGGGTGTTTTGTCCCGTTGAGTTTTGTTTAGTTGTGTTTTGTGTATTCCGTAGTTTTTCATATCTTTTTATATAATTGGTTCCATTTGTTAAATAAATGTTATTATATTGTTAAAGTTTTTTTTTGTTTTTATCATTTAGACTAAGGTTAGGCTATTAACCAGTCTGGGTTTAGCCGGGCTTGCACTGACCAGACAGTAGTTAGTTAGATAAGCCTAGAATGGTTGATTTTAGGTATCCCCCTAGCAGGGCTTACAAATTGGTAGCACGAGTGGGGTAATCTGTGAGAGAGGAGCTGAGCTGTAGGGGAGATGACCTGCATTGTGACCCAGAGGCCACCATCAGGCTCCTCCGAGAAGTCAATGGGGAGAAGAGGAGCGTCTCCCAGCTAATGGCGCAACTATAAATGGTCGTGCAGGGCCAACACGAGTCAGCGAGGGCCTACTCACACCGCCTGCACTGGGCCTTCAAGACCCTTGTTGCCAGACAGGGCACCCTGCGGGTCCATCTGAAGAATACTGAGTTCCTAAGGGACCAGTTTATGGAAAACCTGAGCCAGTCCTCAGTCCGACGCCAGTTGCAAGAACTAGTTTTCAGGGACCCTAAGATCCCCTTCCAAGCCATACGTGATGCGGCCAACAGATGGGCAGGAGATGAAAACCCTCTTGCAGAACCTGCCTACGTGGCAGCAATAAATGCCAGGCCAATTGAAAAATGTTCGTCCAGGTCCAAGCTGGAGGACAAAGTCGACAGGCTCACAGAGCAGCTTGCTGCTCTGCTGACCCACTTACACGGGACACCAAATTGTCCAATGTGCGCCAAGCACCTCGCCAGTGCCCAGAAGTCCAACAAAAGGTCTGCTATAACTGTCACCAGAGGGGTCACCTTGCCCGTTGTTGGATTCTTCGGTGAAGGGTTATATAAATAACAACAGACAAATACGACGTATGCAACAATAACACCAACACTCTATAATAACAATAATAATAAGATATTTAATAATATATACAGTACTAAAATAATAAAAGGATCAAAAGGGGTCTACAACATAAATACAATACTCAACACCACGTTCCACGTCCACAGCCACACTACAACTAACTGATTCACACGCTAGCACACGCTCTGACACCCGTCACCTGACACACCTCACGTGAACACCTCTCGCTCCATGTAAACACACTCAACCAAGGGATACAACTATACACCAAAGGGAGGGTACCTGTCGTTCCAGCACACAACACACACACACACACAAGCAGGGGACATGTAAGGGACGTAACATCCCTCCCCACCACCTTCAGATCTCTTTTCTTTAAAGAGATCAAACATCTCTTGTTCCATTAGCCACTGTTGGTGCCCGAGCTCGACTATTTATTCTTTAGTCCTTAGGAAGCCTCGATTTGACCGGTGGGGACAGCGTGTGGCTTGTATCCAACCTGGACAGTTTGATCCAGAGTGTGGCGTGTATCCAGCCTGGACAGTTCGATCCTGAGTGTGGCTTGTATCCAGCCTGGACAGTTCGGTCCAGAGTGCGGCTCGCATCCAGCTTGAACAATTCGGTCCTGAGAGTGGACTATGGTTTTCTCCGGCCGGGCACCAAGCTCGTGGTCTGACTATCTCAACCTATAAAGATACATGTGAGAAGCCACAATAAAAAAAAATTGATCAGCATAATCATTCTATACTGCATGAGTAATACCTTTCTCAAACATTTCTCAATATAATCATATCATAATGCCTCAATAGTAAATTCTTAACATATTCATACTATACTCCAACAATAATAAAATTTCTCAATATCATATACACTAGTTGTCGTAAACACTCGTGATAGAATGTCTGCTACAAAGTTCTCAGTTCCATTGATATGTTTCACAGTACAGGCTAATTCCTGTAGTGTAAGGGCCCATCGGCAGATGCGTACGTCGCCATAGATGGTCATCTTTTTTTAAAGGCGATCAAACTGAGTTCCTTTCTCGATAGCCGTTTTAACTACAGTAATCATCTCCAGCCCGTAATCATCATACACAGCTTCTGTTTAAAAAAAAAAAACAAAGAAAAATTAACATTGATTGAATAAATTATCTTAACAAAAAACTTACCAAGGACACTACCGTTGTAAGGATACGCCTCCAAATTTCGTGTTTTACCTCACTCTCATAAGCGAGTCTTTAAGCAGGGAAAAATTTCCTAACATATCACGCTGAGCTGTGGGACACGCCCTTGATATGTGACCAACACCACCGCAGCAATAATACTTGAGATCATCTGACCGTCGATGTACATTTTCAGTCGGTCAGTTGCTCGCTCTACTGGTCCCGTTGGGACAGTTTCGTTGTATGTGGCCTGGCTTTCTACAGCTATAACAGGCGCCTGGATCTATATCAATACTGCACTCTTTGGCAATGTGACCTTGTTCATTGCATTTGTAGCACCGATAAGGTCTTTTGTTGTTTCCATACTCCACAACAGCTCTTTTATCTGACCTATTTCTCCAAGGAAAACCGCTACTACTATCGCTATGACAATCCCTGGCATAGTGTCCATGACGTCCACATGTGAAACATTTACTGCTCAGGCTGACCTTCCTAACACCATGCATAGGCTGTACACCAGCTAGTCATGCCTGCCGTTTACCTGTTTCGTTCCTGTCCCGTCTAGAGGTGGGACAGACTCCCGCTATATGATTAACTCCCCCGCATGAGTAGCACACAATTTCTTCCGTGGAAGGGCAAGTGTGGCGTCCTGGAGATCGCGGTGTCTTGTTTTGCCAGGGTATCCTCTCTGCTGTAGAACTTGCAGCGACGTACGGAGGGGTTTGGTTTACTGGCCTCGTCACTCTAGCGTTTTGAGTGCTCTTATAGTTGTCAATAACTTTAAGATTATCTTCCACACTTACCTTAGCAGCACCATTCAGCCTCTCCAACAGATCACACGTGACAACCGATTTTATACGATCAACTATCAGGAGGTTCACCAAGTCCTCAAACGTTTCTTTTGTCTCCGACTACCGGACCCACGCTCTCAAAGCGGCTTCTGTGTTGACTGCGAAGCTTCTCATGTCGTCGTGTGTTGGTACCAGCTGGTGGAATCTGACCCTATACTTTTCCTCATTGAACCCTGCATGCGTCATCAACTTTACCTTAACTTACTCGAAGTCATGATGTAGGTTCAGTCCCGTCTCAACTAGGAAAGTCTTCAGTTGCCCACTCATCTTGTCCGTCAGAAGGAGCGACCAGTCCTTGGGGTCGATACCTTGTCTTTTGGCTTGACTCTCAAATTGTCTCACATACGCACCCAAGTCCTCATCTACCATCATTGCTGCCACATCCCTCAAGCGGGGTATAGGATTACTTACCTTTACCACATCGCCCTTCACGTCTTCCACCCTCCTTAACTCTTCCTTTACCCACTCCGCCAAACTGTCATCACTCAGCCCGATTAGCTTCCCCTCCTCCTTCAAGTCGCTAATCAACTGCTTCCTGGAGCTCCTGGAGGTCGCCATGTTAACTGGACGAGCCCCCAAATGTTGGGTTCTTCGGTCTAGGGTTATATAAATAACAACAGACAAATACGACGTATACAACAATAACACTAACACTCTATAATAACAATAATAATAAGATATTTAATAATATATACAGTACTAAAAAAATAAAAGGATCAAAAGGGGTCTACAACATAAATACAATACTCAACACCACGTTCCACGTTCCACGTCCACAGCCACACTACAACTAACTGATTCACACACTAGCACACGCTCTGACACCCGTCACCTGACACACCTCACGTGAACACCTCTCGCTCCATGTAAACACACTCAACCAAGGGATACAACTATACACCAAAGGGAGGGTACCTGTCGTTCCAGCACACAACACACACACACACAAGCAGGGGACATGTAAGGGACGTAACACCCGTCATTGCCATATGGCAAAGAAATATGAGCCCAAAGTACACCAAAGTCCCACTGTTGAGAGGTCGGTTCCGGCAACACCCTAGACAAGCTATTTGGCAATTGTCCCACCCTAACAGTCTATATTCAAGGTGTCCCGGTGGTCGCAGCAATAGACAGTGGCTCCCAGGTCAGCACTGTCACTGAGACATTCCATAAGCAGTGTCTGAAGAACATTGTATTGCGGACAGACTTCCACTTAACATTGAGGGCAGCTAATGGGTTGGCCATTCCATATAATGGCTACTTCATGACAGATCTGGAGGTCAACGGAGAGAAGCTGAGTGACATGGGTTTCCTTGTCATCAAAAATCCAGTGGGAGGCTCCCCGTCACCATGCCTGCTCGGTATGAATGTGCTCCAAGACCTAAAAGCGTTGGCCCCTTTGATCAAGTCACCGAGAGTGGCGCCTTGGACAGAACAGGAAGGCACAACCCATAGTCCCATGGAGCGGACCTTGATGCCTGTAGAACGCGTGTCTGCTGTTCAGGCAATTGGAGGACCCAAGGTGGTGCAGTCCCTTGGTCAGCCTTTTCACCCTGGTCCGTCGGTGGTATCAGGCCCAATATGCAGCCTACGTGCCAGCATAACCAGCGTAAGGGTGGACCAACCTGAGGAACCAGGGGCAGTTGTTCAACCTAACCCATCCTTAATTAAAGCACCGGGTGGTGGTGCTGGGGAATGCCCCCAGACAGAGGCAAGCAAGAAGGACAAGCAGGTCAAAAAGGCACCAGTAGCTGAACTGGCCATAAACGATCTGGTCCTTCTGAGACAACCCCCACTAGGCAGACGCAAAATGGCAGACCTGGACGGCCCGACAGTTTATGTCGTAGTCGAAGTACCCCAGATCACCGGCGGGTGTTACGCCATTAAGAAGAAAGATGGCCCTTCTGGCACCCGCCGGGTGGCCAGCACCCAGAGTAGGAGATATGTGCCTCCCAGGGCTCAACCGCCCTCCCCACGGCCGGTCAAAGTTGTACCACCAGCTGCTCCAGGCTACAACCATGTAGTCTATAAGGTCCAATTACCGGGACCCAGAGCAGCCGGTAACCCCACAGCACCTGACATACCTCTGCGTAGTTCAGCCAGGGAGCGCAGAATCCCAAGTAGGTTAGATTTGTGATTGTGCCCTGTGGGCTGATTTTTTTCAAGTTTTTTTTTTGCAAAATTTTGTTTTTGAAAAATTATGATTGTGCCCTGTGTGCTGATTTTTTCAAGTCTTTTGCAAAATTTTGTTTTTGTAAAATTATGATTGTGCCCCGTGGGCTGATTTTTTTTCAAGTTTTTTAGCTTGCGGTGACCGCAAGCTTTAAGGGGCGTGTATGTGAGCGGCTGGAGTGTGTTTATCTGTTATTATAATTATTTGTAACTAAGAAGGCGAATGTCGCTTTTTGTGTTCCTTTGAGGATTGTTGTGGTTTTTAGTTAAGTATAGCTATTATGGCGCTGATATGATTTTAATTTTAAAAATGGTTTATAGCCTAGTTATTGTGTCTTCTTTATATTTTGATGTTATTATTTATGCGAACTTTGTTTTGGAGTGTGGCTCCACTTTGCTTTATGTCCTGAATGTTAGTTATTGTTGTATTAGGGACTATTTCCTTGTGCGTAGTATTGGTTTTTTTTGGTCCGTGAATGTAGTGTGTGGACAGGGAGGGACGTTGGGGAATGTCGAGGCCTGTGTGTTGAAGTGTTTCTGTGTCACATTTATTTGGTGTATGGACGGTGGTCCGAAATTGGGTGTTTTGTCCCGTTGAGTTTTGTTTAGTTGTGTTTTGTGTATTCCGTAGTTTTTCATCTCTTTTTATATAATTGGTTCCATTTATTAAATAAATTTTATTATATTGTTAAAGTTTTTTTTTGTTTTATCATTTAGACTAAGGTTAGGTTATTAACCAGTCTGGGTTTAGCCGGGCTTGCACTGACCGGACAGTAGTTAGTAGATACACAGTTGAGTAATAAGAAATGTACATACTGATAAGTAAAATGTTTGAAATCTTGATGAATTGAGTCAAGAATAATTTTTTTTTATTATTGGTTTGTAAGATTACAAATCTAAAGTTATTCCAACACAAATGGATTAAATTTACAAGCTGACATCATTTTGTAGAAATAAACTGAAGAATAAAATACTTTACCAGTGGCTCTGTATCTTGTCAATACACGATTTTCATGAGCAAAACCAAATTTAGCTGTACTCTGAATCCGAGTTCCATTGTCAAAGTACCACTTGATGTGTGGTAGATTCTGACTTTGTGGATCACTAGATGCATAAAGAATTGTATAAAAAATATAGTTTAACAAAATGTAAAGTAGTTTACAGAAATATTACTTTTGTTACTAAAAAGTTATTTTTAGAATAATACTTACAATCCAGAAAACATACACTCCAGCTTGGCAGAGAGGTAGATTTTAACTTTTACTGGACTGTTACTGTACATAAGTTGGGGGGCTATTTGCTGTGGGTCTGAGAACATTCCACTCAATTACTTTAAGAAACATTTTTTTTTAATTTTAAGTATACAAAACCTTTAAATTACATAAATTTCTAGAAAATAGTCTCTTATGTTTATCTGAACAAGAAATATACTAGAAATTAATAAGGTATAAAACTTACCTGGTTCAGGAATTACTTTTAAAAATTTCTTGTTGGCACTTAGTCGGATCAAAGAAAGGCCTTCTATTGAAACGCCACACTTGTAGCCTTCTGCCAAATTTGTGTCTGTCGTTTTCACGTAAGTGAAGTGAAGATTGCCTAGGAATAAAATGCTATATTATTTTGAAATCACTAGTATAAACTTCTAAGAATACTAAAACTTATGCATTTAACTTACCCTCATTATCAATGAAAATGCGGCCATTATCTTTATTCACATCTTTAGAATCTCTACCAATGTACCAATCAAAACCAATCGTGCTTCCAACAATATCTCCTTTCTTATCTATCACACAACAACACTTGATAAGAATTGGCTTTGGCTGTATAAGTTTTTTCCTCATCAGAAAAGTCATCAGCTCCTGATTAAATTGGAAAAAAATACAAGTTAGATCACTTTGGGAAAGTCAATGTACTTAATTAGCCAATTAGCACACGTTTTAAAAAAGGCATCACACAAAGTTGAACCTACGTGAACGGTACACTGTGACTGGAGGAGAAAAACTAACAGCTTTTATTTTTCCCTCATTGAACTCATTTGATGCCTTGCAGATGAAAGTGCCTTCTTCTCTTTCTGTGAAATCAGCTAATTGAAGACTTCTTGTAGCACTGTCAACATAGACTGGCTGAGAGGAATCTGTTGTTATATCTGTGTCACGGCCAACTTGAAACCAGCTATATCTGGAAGAAATTGTTTGATACATTCCATCAGATTTATTAATTCAACTGCTGAGTCAATTTAAAAGAAATTGTTAGATACATTCCATCAGATTAAGTACTTCAACTGCTGAGACAATTTAAAAGAAATTGTGTTACATTCCATCAGATTTAGTATTTCAACTGCTGAGTCAATTCAAAAGAAATCGTTTGCTATATTCCATCAGATTTAGTACTTCAACTGCTGAGTCAATTTTAAAGAAATTGTTTGAAACAAGGGGTCGGCGTGGTCGAGTCGGTAAAGCTCATGGTTGCTAAACCGAAAAGTCTCGAGTTCGAACCCTCGGGCAGATGAGGCTCGTTAGCTGGGGACAGCCACTCTTCTAGGAGAGACAACTCCAAAATTAAACAACTGCTGCCTTGTAGTTTGTTCTTGGTTGGACAAAGGCTATGGAAGCAAATCCAAAAAGAAAAGCAGGCTGAAATCGGAGTCAATGGCCTCAATGGCGCATAACCAGTTGACACGTAACGCTTAATTGTGTTGGAGGCGTGGTCGAGTCGGCAAAAAGCTCATGGTTGATAAATTCGAACAACTGGCAGATAAATCTCGATCCCTTCAACACTAATAATTAAGAACGAAGAAGAAGAAGGAGAAGAGTTTGAAACATTCTATCAGATTTAGTACTTGAAGTAAATGTTGAGTCCATTTAAAAGAAATTAGTTGATACATTCCATCAGATTTAGTACTTCAACTGCTGAGACAATTTTAAAATATTCTAGTGTATGAAAAACCTTTTACTATTTCAAAAAAAAAATAGAGAAACTAAGACAAATTAAATGTTTAAACAGTTGATAATGATGTTCAAACTAACATTGAACCATTTTTTTTATAGTTTTATAAAAAAACAATAATGTAATTAGTTTGGCATCGATCACTGAATGAACTTCAGATTAAATCAATTGAATCCTACATAGTTAATTATAAAAGTAAAGTTCTTTTTCCAAACCTAAAAGCTCATGTGGACTTAATCAAATACACTTAATTACTGGTTCAGATGAACTCAATAAAACATACATAATAACTAGTTCAGATGAACTGAATCAGCATACTTATATGGTTCAGATTAATTGAACCAACATATACTTAATAATGTTTCAATTGACTTGAATTAACATACTTAATTACTGGTTCAGATGAATCAAACATATATAATAACTAGTTCAGATGAATTGAAGCAACATACTTAATGACTGGTGTCCCTGAAGCCACACATGGCACACTGAATCTGTATGTGGTTGCATAAAAAACTTTTGGAGCTTCTGGACTACTGATATCTGGTGGTCTACGCACTGCAGGAAAAAAGATAAACATGTACTGAAGAGCTGAAGTAAAAGATACACAAATAAGCACTGAAAGAAAAAAGATAAACAAATATGTACACAAATACACACTGTAAGAAAAAGATATACAATTGTATGGTAGAAAACTAAATTCATTCTTAAATTAACCGCAATGTTTATGCATACATGTTCATGATGTATTTATAAATAATGACTAATACAGCTTAGGATAGCATAAATTAAAAGTATGATTTAAGAGTTCTATAGCTAGATAAACACTTACCATCAGATGACTGTGAAAGTGATGACCTAATAAACATATGGATAAAAAATAAAACTAATGTGACTGTGCGCTGCATGATGATCCGTATATCAATTCAATGATATTACCCAGGTCCTTGCTTGCTTAAAATGTGTCTGTCAGAGGAAAAAAATCGTTTAAGTATTAATTTAAAATTACATAGAAATAAACTTTTAAAAAGGAGAAAGACTAGTGTAAAGTTTTAATGAAATGTTAAGAGAGTTGGTGCAGAGTATGAAAACTGTATTGATGTATCAACCACATAATGATATAACAAGAACAATACCGGTACTGATGTTTATTTGACAATGGTGCAGAAGAAACATTGATGTACAAGAAACATATTGATATAAAAAGAATAATATGAATATACAAAAAACATGGGATTTCCTATAGCATGTTTTTGCTGTTGAATCTCTAGAGACTTTAGTTTAGTCGATCGGTGTTAAGGTTAGTTAAAATCATGGGAATATTTAGATGTAATGTAGCCTATTACCATGTAGTGTGTAGGCATTAAGTTATAGAATGAGAATATTCAGATTTATCACTTTCGTGGGCTATATGCTTTACGGCAGCTGGAATATTCATGCGACATTTCATCCTGAAGTTAGTCACTGTTCTTCTATTTGTAAAATCTATTTGGTTGTGGTTGAAGAACAACAAGAGAGGGGTGGCTTCCCTGTTTAATGATGAGGTGAATTGAAGGTGAATTGAAGCCAAGCGTCATTAACCAAGGTACATAACTGTGACAAAGTTAACTCCAGGAAAATCTAAGGCGTGCAGGTGTGTAGCAGCTAGTCATAGTGGCTGCACCATGACCTTAATTGGCGAACAAATGTGTAGGTGAGGTAAAACTGCTCGTCGCTTCTACCCGGATACACATACTACATTATCAGCCCCTAGCGCAGTTTTCGTTCGTGTACTATTCACGCCACTAAACCAAACCGACTAGCTTTGTAGGAGCTACATAAAAGATGTGCTATCTAATTTAACCCACGTTTAATCTAAATAACTGCCACTGGGAATTGACAACACATCTTAAAAATTGGCTTACAACTATTGGGGGAAGGGGTGATGACAGTGTGACTACATCAATTAATAATGCTGCAGTCAACAGAGAAACGGTAATGCAGTTGACGAGATTAATCAACCAACAGGTATTTCAGAGTGCTTTGATCAGCAGAATTTGTTTTCACGCGACAGATTAGACCTATCAAGCCTGTTAGTTTAGAGGTTTAGACTTGGGTCATTCACACATCGAACCTTCGGCATCGACATTTCAAGTCAATTAGAGGATTAGACTGGGGTCATTCACACATCGAACCTTCTTCTCTAGTAGCATGTCGTAATATGTCCCTACATGACGAGACGGGAGACGTAAGTGACCAACGATATGGAATTTGTTCTTCAAATAGACTTCAAATAGACTTAATACTACGTCAACAGCAATGCAGCAAGCTAAAGATCCCCCCCCCCCTTTTTTATTTATTTACAAGAGTGATTCATTTGGTTATTAGTATTAATGAAAAAAATAAGAGAAGTTATAATAAGTGTTTAAAATATTTGCAACGTTCATGATAAAACAGACGTAGGCTTAATATCCTGCAAAGTGGTCGGCAATATTTCTAGAATGTTTTGATATTTCGTTATTATAACTCCACAAGGAAACATGTCTAAGATTGTAGGCCTATTAAGTAATATCAAGAGAATTGTGATCATTTGATCCAAAATTAACATCTAGCTTGAAGTTGGCAGGTATGTTAGATCCAAAAAGTAACATCGAGTGTGTAGTTGCTAAGTACCAGCGGGTTCAGACCATCAAGAACATTTTAGAAAAGAACTATGGAGTATCGTAGGTTTTAGCTTAATGCTCAATCGCAGCAATAAAAAATCTTTATACAAACGGAGATGCTACATTGGTCATGGAAACCTTTAGAGATACATACATCTTCATATAAAAGTTCAGAGATACATCTTCATATAATCACGCTTTTAACGTTCAAACCATAAGCTTATTGTTTTTTACAAACACATAAATTTAACATTTATTCTCCCATGAAAATATACGTATGTCATTTAGACAGACACAGTGCTGTCGTCGCAGTGTTTATTAAAGAGAGCTTTCCTTAAACTAATATAACATGTGACACATGACTAATAAAATTCGTTTTTGATTAACCTTGAGCATAACAAGTAAATTACATTAGACTAGGCTTAGCCTACATTGTCAGATCTGCATATGTTAAGAGGACGGAACACGTAAACTAACATCATATTTACTTGAAATTATTTCTCTTGAAATCCTGCTTTTTTAGTCTTTCTTCATTTTCGAATGGATTTTGACTCGCTTATTTATCATAACTTTGTAAAGATTTACAATCTACAGTCCCAAGATAAATATTAAGATAGCTGCGTGATGCAAAACCAGATGTATTTTAACTCTCTAGCCAAATTAATATCAGTAAACAAAATAATGACGTAAGAACTGACACACTACCAGCCGGCTTATTATATATATGTTGGCTGGTACTCTATGGTTGGCTTGTTATTTTAAATAGTTGTCACAGGTTGCTTGTTTTTTTTTTTTGTGTAGTTGTATTTTTGTCTGATCGTAGCTGGATGGGGGGTAATGTTTGCCAGGTGGCTGGAGACCGGCGTGATCGGACCCTAGGTGTGTGCATGCATTGTATTTCGATTTTATGTCCTGTCTACCCAGTGCCCGTCTCCGTAAAATTTACGAGCGTAAGGTCACGAGGGCCAGTTGGGGTCAGCAGATGGTTTGAAAGTATGGGAAAAGGCTTGGTTGGATGTAGGCTATTTAAGAGGACTGTGTAAAGCTCTCTGTCTCTTACACACACCTGGCTAGGGCTAGAAGCTAGTCGAGGCCTTAGGGCTGGTGTTTACACCAGCGGCCCAACGTCTTGTTCGTGTAAATATTACGTGCTTCGTTCTTGTGGCTATTATGGTTATTTGCTGTGGCCTAGATGGATGTGGTACGTGTGGCCAGATATTGTACCAGAGGCCGATGTCTTTTTCTCCAGTGGTTTATAATTATTTAAATAGTAGTGTATAATTTATTTTCTACTTTTTAGTGCATTATTACATAAAAGCTTGTTATTAAAACTTTTTTTATGAAATTTTTTTTTAGTACTCTACATGTTTTTATTTACAATAGAGTTACATGGCTAATAAAAGCTTGTTATTAAAAAAATTTTTAGGAGATTTTTATAACCATATGACGGACGAACCGTTACGGATTGATGAGCGGTAATTCCCGCGAGTCAATAAAAACTACACTGAAACACAATTACCCCGTGACGTCAGCCTGACATGTGCTCACATAGGATTAAACACGGAAATAGACACACGTTATACCTGTCCGTTGGGAGTACTTAGCGCCGTATTAATCCATCTTTTATTTAGCTAGATAAGTCATGTGACGGTAGGAGCCGATAACTCTGTTCATCCTTATTCCAACATACCGGCAGAATGCAGCGTTGATTCACTCAATCGCCGTTAATTCTCCGCTAGGTTATATAGCCATCTGGGATGATCAAGACTAATGACTCAACGTCCCACTTTTTGTACAAAGGAAAACTTCTCAGAGACCGACAAGAGAGCTGACTCGTAATCAGGGATGGCGCTATCCAAAGGTGGGAGGGGGGGGGGGGCGCAAAAATGTGTGATAGAAGTCCCCAAAAGTCTGAAAGAAACACTGTGCGATTGATGTTTAGCGGCAAAAATAGGAAACGGGTCTAGGTTATAGAAGTAGAGTCTACGTTTAGACTTTTTTCTCCCCGGGGGGGGGGGCACTTGAAATTTTCCGGGTAAGGGTGGGGGGGAGGTGGATTAAATATTCCGGGGAATTGGGCGGACATTGGTAGAAGTATATTTTCTATATACATTCTATGTCATTATAGGGGCGTAGACTGCGCCTTCCCACTTTGTTGGGATTGGTAAAAATAGCTCTTAACAGACTTTTCAACTTTAATAAATCATTCATTTAACCGAAATATATATTTTGCTATTTTTTGCCTTGGTGTCACACACCTAAATGGTTTAACCCGGTTCGGTCCGCACCCCCCCCCCCCCCGCACCTCGCTACGCCTCTGAAACAAGCAGCCCGAAACACGTGTCAAAGGATTATGTGGTAATGCAGAGACACCGCTACTGAAATACCTACGATGCATTTCACGCAATATCTAAATACTACTACAACGCAAGTTTGTATATTTATTTGTTTGTTTGTTTGTCTGTTTGGTTACATGAGAGAATCTGCACTATGTGCAGAGCTATAAAATACGTATTTAGGTAGATACAAATGTTCTTTTTGACCAATTAATCACAAATTTATTTAAAGACGTTAACTGATATATTCATTGGTAGATACAACACTTTAATTATAAAAGTTCAGAACAATGACTTTACTTAAAGTGATGTCACTTGATTATTTTTTTACAACAATAATGGCGGTTTCCATCGAAGATTTTGTTGCCCATTCAAAAGTTTAACGCATTATAAAGCTAATGTGGGCATTTTTTCCACTGAAACGTTGTGAAAACTGATGAAAAGATTCGGTGTACAGATGTCAATCGTTTACAGTAAATGTCAAACAGGAAACCTGGATTGTCGGAGATTATTTCAAGACGAAATTAACTGTCACTATCAAAATCACAAATCTGAACACTCGCATACACTCGGTGAAAAGTGCTAAGTGGACTATTGTGCATCTGCTCATAATTTAATAAGTGTAGTCAAAGGCATAGCGAGGGAGGGGCGGGGGGGGGGGGGGGTGCGGACCATACCGGGTGACACCTTTTAAGGGGGTGACACCATGGCAAAAAATAGCAAAATGTACAGAATAAAATGCCTTTTGCCAGATCATGTCGTAAACGTGCTAACTATAAAGAAAACAATGCAACATCCAACTGTATTTTTAACAGACTATAGATAAATACACATTGTTACTCTTAGTGATTATGTATATATGTATATATATATATATATATATATATATATATATATATATATATATATATATATATATATATATATATATATATATATATATATGCGTTTCTGTAGCGAGTAATTTGTTTTACGATATAAGGTTGCTGACCTTATGATCAACCCCCAACCTGGAGGACCAGGGTGCTAGCTTTCGTCTGACCCCTACCCGCGCAGATCTTCCCAGTTTGGGGGTCGTCGGGGTACACAAGCTGCCAAGCCATGACAAGGCCCTAGCACCAGATGACACCAGAAGCCCTAGAAGAGGTGGACAGATTCACCTACCTTGGAAGTATTTTTGATAAGCATGGTGGGAGAGAAGCAGACATAAAAATAAGGACGGGCAAGGAAAAAGCAGTCTTCAACCAACTAAAAATAGTTTGGGGTTCTGGAGATTTAGCCCTTGGAAAAAAAATCTGCATCTTCAACACACTAGTAAACCTGTTTTACTCTATGGAGCTGAGACATGGAGAATAACCGCTATAAATAAGAAGAAAATACAATCATTTATAAACGGCAGGAGGAGGAGAGGTAGACGAAGAAAGACCTGGAGACGTGACCTGGAAGAAACACCAAGAAGTTTGGATACACCTGGGGACAGTTGGAGAGACTAGCCCTGGACAGAGATGCCTGGAAAGCTCTTGTCAGCGGCCTATGTCCCAGGAGGGACGACAAGCAAACCAAACCTAAACTAACCTAACCAAACCTATATATATATATATATATATATATATATATATATATATATATATATATATATATATATAGTATACTTTGTTTCTCTGGGGGGGGGGCTGACACGAAGTGTCGCACGGGTGACACTCGACCTAGCGACGCCACTGACTGTAGTTGTTTATATACGTCACATACCTGATGTTTTGTGATGATATTTTGCATTGGGAGAGAGGGGTACTTAAAAAGAAAAGCATAGTGATATTTGTAATCTATTGGTAATCTCCTGACACAAAGTTCTTAATTCCTTTCCATCCTTTTAGACTCATTGAGCATGCTACGTCGCCATGTCTTCCTATGTCGACTCCTGAGTCGGTTGTCTTGGGGGTTCCACCACAGCTTCTTCCAGGCATCCTCTCGAATAAAGTCTACCGACCCCACCCCCCCCCCCCCCCCCACGAAATTGTATATAGAAAATATATGCTTTCTTTTACCAGTGTCCCGTCCCCCCCCCGGAAAATGAATACCGCCCCCCCCCCCCCGAAAATAGAATATCAAAAGCCCCCCGGAGAAAAAAGTCTGGAAGAAATACTGGGTCCCACCCCACTCCAAAACATAAACGTGTGTGCATTTATGATGTTAGAAATGTCACTAGGGATGTTTTAGATTTAAAATTGCCTCAGTAATCAGGAGGAAATTAATCTAAAGCTGCGACTTACAGATACGGCCATTCACTCATCAGTGTCAAGCTGGAAATGTGGAATGTTCGAGATAATTTCAAGTGGAGGTTGTAGATGTGGAGTAAGTGGCGGGTGACGACAAGCTTCAAGTATTTTACAATTACTAATTGCTTTCACTGAGGAAAACATGCATTTAAAAAAATTTAATTTTAATTTAAAATAAACCGGGAGTGATCTCCCCTAAACTTTCTCGAATATACTTATATAAATAAACAGGGGATGGGAACTCGGGCTATAGACATGATTTTTAATCCATTTTAAATAGTCAAAGTTTTAAAAATAGATTAAAATCTCGTAGACAAATTAATTGCACACCAAGTGAACGCCAAATAAAAAGTGCATAATAGTGCGCAATATTATTAGTACTTTAAAAATTTACATTAGTTTTTTGAGAAATCGGAAGTAGCGTAAATTACTACTTCTGTTCAACGGAAATTACTCAAAATTTAACAGAAGGTAGAGGATTAGATCGTTTACTTACATGTGATATTTCATTTATCTATCTGAAACAGTACTCAAGTTATAGGCTTTTGAAAAATTCAAAGTAGGAAAAGTACCACTTCCGGTTATCGGAAATCGCTCAAAAGTTGATACGGATCTACGATTTTGATAAAATACTTATATATGAAATTTCATCAACCTAGCTGTAACGGTACTCAAGTTATTGTGTTTACACACGGACACAAACACACACACACAGACATACGGACAAGATTGCAAAATTATGTTTTTCCGTATCAGTGAGGTGTAAAACGTCGAGATTTGTAAAAATCTCGATTTTTTTTTTGCAAGATTACAAGACTTTCTCTATACTTCGTATATACGAGAAAGTAAAAACTGAAACTTTTTGTTTTGTAATTATTATTTTTTGTGGCAATGTGAAGAATTTTAACTGGAAATGAATTGCTATCAAATGTATATCATGTTTGGTTGTAAATGAGTAGGCCTATGAGTATTTCCTGTGTATTGCTTGGTTCTGTAGGAATGTCTGGTGAATGACCAGTGATGTTGTTACAATGGTGGCTTCTGATATGTACTCTCATCTTTACTAGCTGCTGTAGAAAGTAAAACACAGCTCACGTTTTGTTGCTAGTTTAAACAGTGGGCTAAACATATTCAATTTATGTAGTGAAGTAATTTATAACGTTTGTCTGTTTTGTTGCTACTTATCCCATGTGTTAACTTTTAAACTACTATAGGCACTATAGGGGCCAAACTGCTCATGTGTGACGCGCTCAGGATGACACTGCCACCGGTGGATTCAAATTTGATACAATGTTTATATATGAAATTTAATTAATCTGGCTGTAACGGTACTCAAGTTATCGAGTTGACAGACACACAGAAACAAATTCACACAGACAACACACGGACAAACGGACAAAATTGCAAAACTAGGTTATTCCGACTCGGGGAGGTGCAAATCGTCATGATTTGTGAAAATCTCGATTTTGACGTTTTGCATGATTACAATACTTCCTTTATACTCCGTAAACGTGAAAGTAAAAAGATATTAAATGTCTTTAAAATAGTGTATTTAAGATTGTGTTTCACATAATTTACAATCAATTGTTTGAAAACGTATCTGATGTAAACACGTTACCAACGGGAAAAAGATAACAGGTGACCTTTCATCGAGCAAATTAAAATGCGCAAGCAGTTTACATTTCTTTGTTGATAGATATATGGCTAAAAAAGATAAAATTCAAACAGGAAAGATTAGCCATCCACTCAACTTGGGCGTTTTAAAATTTCTAATTTTAGTCACATTGTGAGTCTCATGTTTACTGGATGGGGATGTTTTATTGTCTAAGATACAGGAGAGACAAATACTGTTAAGGCGTAAGTTAAAAATACTAATTGACTTAAGTTATGTTTATAATTATTTCAGAGTGAACGAGATTATTACTATACATGAGACGACGATGTTTTGTGTATTCCTACAGAGTTCACAAATGCAAAACACGATGCTGATTATACTTCTAGTATCGGCTACTCTATTGACGGGGCTACACTCTGTACCGTGTAATGGAACAGAAAAATTCCACACAGAAATACACAACAACACCTGCTACGTCATCAGCTTAGAAACAAAAACATTTGAAGATGCTCGCGAGTTCTGTAGAAATTTAGGGGGATATCTCACTGACGTGGAGGATAATAGGTCTTCATTTTTTAAGGTGAATAGCTCTGTCTCTTAGCTTGTAACTTGTATTGTAAAATGTATATTAATCAGTGGCGGAACTAGAAAAAAATATTTTCGGTCCCTTTATATATATATATTTATATATATTTATATATATTTATATATATATATATAAATGTGTTTTAAAAACATCTATATCAAATTTATACCGGTCTAAGATGGTATAACAGTGACTACGTATTTGGCCAGCAGTTCGATTGTATTTAAACACGGAAGGTTGATATTATATTGTGTTAAGGATTTCCGTGTTTTGTTTTTTTTTTTTTTTCATTTATATTAATAATTTTTTAATGTATTCCTTTTTTACGGCTGTATCATTATTATGCCTTATTTTAATAATAATCAAGAGAAGAAATTACTATTTTAATTGGCTTAATACAAAATTATCAAATAGGGGACCCCTATTAGACGGAAATAATCTCCACGCTATGTCAAGTCTATTCCATCAACAGAAATATAGGGAGCATTAAAACAACTTCCATTGTATTATTTTTATTCTAACACTAAAGGCGAATGCATTCTGCTTTAAAGATTTTCAAATCATTATCGTTAGACACCAATTTTTTCGCTTGAATAGGGCAAGATATTTCCCATGGCGGTTTTCGAAAACAAAAATCTAGTTGTGTAGAAATAACTTACTAATTCGTGTCTTAAGAGTGGTATGAATTAGTGAGCAATAAGGTATAAGAATATTTATTCAAATTAAATACGGATTTTAGTATGTTAACTAATTTATTATCACCAAATAAAATATTAGACGCTTATTGCTGGCTTTCTTTGTTTACGGCATGTGTCACTGTCAACAGGGTTTAGCTGAAAACATTAGTCTCTACAATAAAACCTTTTGGATAGGTTTGCTTTGGAATTCTACACTTGTTGCTCCAGTTTGGGACTCTGGTGAGGATTTAAAAACATGAATTTTAAAACAAACGTTTATGAGCTAGTTGTATCTGAAACAGGTTTATTTGTTTTATTGTTTTATTTAAAAGCAATCAAACTTCCATTGCTTCAATTCCATAATTGAATTGTTTAAACCTTTTTAGCGCAATTTCCATTCTGGAGAATTGCGTTTATTAACTCGTCTTTTCTGGGAATGGATGAATGGATGGATGGATGGATGTGAGTCCGCAGCTTTAAGTCGTATTTCCTCCTCAACGAACCAATATCGAGAACTAGCTCCAAAAGCAAATATGTTAAGCTAGTTACCAGGATGAACATAGGCCAAAAAAATTCCGGGTTTCTTTCCTAACCCTAACCCGGAAAAGCCAAAAATCCTCGAAAAAATGCAGTTTTTGGCCCATATCTCGGCAACCAGACCACTTAGCGACTTGAAACATGTACCAATCGATTCCTGCTATAATTTAGAACAATATTGCTAAAGAAAGTTTTCAAAAATATCCTTTCGTTCGGTCACAAAAAGATTTTTGAATTAATTAAAATTTGGACTGAATTAGTAGGCATTTTATCCAACCACACCACACGCGTCATCACGTTCAATAGCTGCGCCATCACGTTCAATGGCTGCGACATCACGTTCGGTAGTAGGCGCGCAATGGTTTTTAGTCATGTTACTCTATTGTAAATAAAACATGTAAAATACTGAAAAAAAAAATAATAATAAACGTTTTAATAACTAACCAATGGTTTTACTAACCTTGCTCTTGATTTACGCTACGACAGAGCTATTTTTAGATAACATAAGGAAATTGCGCTAAAATATTTTTAATTACTTGTTTTTTTTATTTCGTTCGAAAAATTTGAAATTATCACAATTATTGTGCATAGCATAAATTTATCATAAAATAAATGATAATAAATTAAACTTATTTTGTTATTGATTTCATATGGTTACATTTTTTTTCTATATTTCGGGTGGACAATATTATATGATATAGGTCAGTCAGAGATGCCACAATTTTTAAATACTCTGTAAAATTGCAGAAAATAATTTTGTTTCTTACTCTTACATCATTGCAATCCCACCTGATAAATGCTGGTATAAAACTTGTTTCAAGTCGGAAAGAAAATTTACCTTTAATTTTTTAAATGTATTGATTAATTGATTTCTGATTTTTGAGGTCAGCCTTAAGTTGTATCAAATTCTTAAATACTTTGAATGGGTGTTTGTTGAAAATAACTACAAACTATTCTATGTACTCACGTAATGTGACACGGATATAGCAGGTCAGGAGTCTACATCCCATAAGCCAGGCAGGTCTCGGTGTAGCGAACTCCAGCTAACTGGCTTTGAAGACGCCGGTTTGCAGTGTTTCTCACAGACTTTTTTCTCCGGGGAGGGGGGGGGGGGCACTTCAAATTTCCAAGGGGGCAGACTAAAATTTCCGAGGAGCGGACGCTTAAAGTTTCTATATAAATTCCATTTCGTTTTGTGGTGGAGGCGATAGACTTTCTTCGGTGGGAGGAGGAGATGCCTGGAAGAAACTTTGCCGGTGTGATAGGCTACATGTTGGTTGCTTTTTATCCGTGTGTTCTCACCAGCCTTGTCTTCCCCGCCCACCAGGTGCGAAACTACGTGTCCTACCACATGGTACCAGCTTGACTAAAACAGAAGTAGAAACGGTAGATTAATGGAGGATGGAATCTTAAATTATGTATTTTAAGGAGTTTTTTTCAGGCATATGAGAAAAGTGAATTTTACACTGCTAGGAGATATTTTTACATATTAATTTCCTATTAAATGCAGGTCGAAATTACACTGGTAGCAGAAATATAGATAACATGTTGCTGTATGGAGACTGTGCACGGTATACGCTGGGAAAAGAAAGAACAGAAAAGTGGGATTGGAAATTATGCGCTGACGAAGAAATCTTTATTTGTGCTCTTGGCAAGTCCTTTCTTTATTTAACTGCGCAGCCAGCTGATACTAGATAGAAACGTCAAAGTAATAAATATAATAAAACATATTTAAAAATTAAAATAAAATAAAACTATTAAAATAACTACTATTGTACTATAATTTTAAATAATATTATATTATACATAAATCGCTCTAGTTATTATTTTTAAATTATTTTCCCAATATAAACTTGTGAAGAGTCATCGTTTCAGCTCTTGAATTATAATGGAGGCGCCATGACCTCTATGAGTGACAATTGGTTTATTTTGTTGTGACAATGTATTAGTTTTTTAATTTACTTTTTAAGCTTGAGTAATACGTCATCCTAAAAAAATAGATGATACTGTTAATTTCAATTTGTTTATTTTTTTAGTAACAAAACGATTAATACTAATGTGCATTCCGATCTAAACGGTAAACTTTACTCAGTATTGAAAAAAATGACCTGGCTGTTTATAAAACAAAACGTATTGACTAAAGCTAAACAAAAATGTTGATAGTCTGTGCTAAATCTAGATTAACAGCCTCCACGGTAACACGAATAAAATCAGCTAAGCTATAGGCACATATTTATAGTTAGCGTCCCAAAGCTTGAGAAATAATATAATCTTCAGTATGTTTACTTTGAAAACTAATGTGGTGTTTGTTTTGTAGCCTGGTCTTGCATGTTTAAAACCACAAACATACAGTTGTTAAAATTGTAGTTTTCATAAAAAGAAACTGAAGTAAGACCTCTAAATATGAGAAAATGTTCGCAAAATTAGGGGTGGTTGAGACTTTTTTTTCAACACAATTATTTTAAACTAGTATTTTTTTTTATTTTAGATGGTTTAGCAATCGCCTCTACAAATCAGGACCCATGTGATCAAGTGTGTTCAAGAATAAAATCAAAAGCCACCGCCAAGACATCATCTGCGACTAGAAAGTCATATGCTAGTAACAACATCACCACCCTCAAGTACACATCACAGACAACGACACAAACAACAGCGGACCCAGATGAGCGCACCAATATCTCCAGCAAAAACTGTGTTTGCCTTGGGAAACAGAATATCGATGTTTCAACCACCACTGTATCTGTCACTACAAATAAAAGTAACTATATATATATATATATATATATATATATATATATATATATATATATATATATATATATATATATATATATATATATATATAGTTACATGAATGTAATTGCAATTACAAATACTAATTGCTATGAAGAGATATTAAAACAACATGCAACCTCAAATGCACAATAAATGACATGTTATCTATTAGACGATCTATTTTGGATTTTCTGGAGCTTTTATGATAGAGTATATAATATATACATAAAACAATTTTAAAACTTTGGGTTAAGCTTGGTACTTATCAGTGTAACTTTGTTACAAACCGCGTTGTAAAAAAAATGAATTTCAAAAGTGTCCACTTTTATTTTAGCAGATGAAACTTTGAAGCTTGTGTTGGGCTTGATCACTGTGCCTTCTGTAGTAATCAACGTCATAATTGGAATCGTGTTGTAAGTTTCTTTTAAATAAATAAAATACATTTCACAAAGCGATAGTGATTTCACTTAAACCTACTTGTATATTCTTATATAACTGCAAGAGTGTTATCGGGTTAAAGAAATGTAGAAGTTTGTGGTTGGTCAGTAACCAGGGGCGGAACTACAGTGTCGCCAGACCCCGCAATGCAGGGGGGGGGGGTGTAGGGCAGGTCGTTTTGGGCCCACAGCCGACCATAATCAATTTTTTTAATACTTAAAAAAATGTCATGAAATTTTTATTTGATGGTTGTTTTGTTAAAATAATACTGTAGCTGCGGTTGGATTACTTTTATTCTATAGACACCATCCCGTATCTTCTTTCTCCTACAATCAAAACACACGCTGTGGTCGGCAAAATTCTCTTGAAAATAAATCAAAGTCCGTCGCGCGAGAGGCCGCTAGATATAAAGACGACTTTTGCCTCTTATGGCATTGATAAAGGGCCCACAATCCATTGTCAATTTATAATGGTAAATGTATAATGTATAATGTATAATGTTCGTTTGTTGTATTGGTAGAACTACTATTCTGTAAAATTTCGGTTTTATGTACGTTTACTCGTTTTACAAACATATACGTTAGTAAATAATTTGAATTATTTCCCTTGAGTGTTTCAAAAAAGGTTTTAGGAAAAGTAATTGAGACCATCCCAACTTCGGTAAAATTTGGGAAGATTTTGAGTACTCATAGACCTAACATTTGTTTAAAAATGTGTAGTTGAGCGCCCCGAGATCCCCAGTGGCTATCTAAGCACCAAGGGTCCGCTTATTGGGTGTCCTGCACAGCGGGATAACTGTACAACTTGAATCATCAGTGGTGCTGCATCGGGGGCCTCCGTTTGTGGCCGTGTCCCAAGAGCCCCGTGACGCCTTTGACACCAAGGCCTTCGTCGAGGGGTGTTTCTTTCACCATCAGCGTGAACCGGGGCGTGTTTGTGGTAGTGTGTACAAACTAGCGCCCAAACAACTAAGCCTTGAATGTGGTTTTGTAAAAAAAAAAACAGTTCTACTGCAGTAGGGATGTTCTACATCAGGGGTCTCCAAACTTTTCAGCCCGAGGGCCGCATTAACTATCAAATATAAGTTCGGGGACCAGAGTTTCTTCGGGGTCGTGTCGCCCCCCCCCCCCAACGAAATATAATTTATATAGAAATATATACAAATTTCAAGTGTCCACCTCCACCCCCCCCCCCACCCGAGGTCCACGTTTGTTCTCAAATTGTTCTTCACCTATTTCATTCTTGAAAATGTTTGTTCACACATGTATGTTGTTCGAAAATTTGAAATGTACTTTAATGCTAAAGTTTTAATGATAGGAAAGTCTTCCTTGTGCAAAAACGTATGAAAACACATCCGCCCTTCTTTGAACGTGTCTCTAAGGAAGTCATTTTCTTGCAATTCAATGACTTCCAGCTGCAGTTCCTCTTTGCAACTGGCCACATTTGCTTCAAATGGGCTTTGAAACAGTCTCACTTCTTCTGCCTTTAAATCCTTTCTATACCAACTCTTCATTAGACAATAATGGCTGTGACTTGCCTTTACTATCAGGAAGTCACCTATTTCTTTTCCTAGATACTCTGCTCAGAATTTTATCGCAATATTAGCAATCCTACTGATGTTAAATATAGTAAATCTTGCGATTTTGTGTTTGTCCCTGAACTATCTATGGTTAGATATCCTCTTCGGTAACAGAGTCATACATTATATGTAGGGAAGCCAGCTCTTGTGTTATGTTCAGGTCTTCAGCCACACTTCTGATGAACACAAGAAGTTGTGAGGTGGAACAGCTGTCCAGCATATCATCTATTGCAATTGAAAGATGGCGAAACTTGATTGAATTTTTCGCTATTTGAGTCGCAATATTTTCACCAATGTCTGCAACACGGCGAGTAATTGTATTTTCACACAAAGCTACATTTTCAAATAGTTTTGAATGTTCTGTCCCAATCTTCTCAACCACCTGAAAAAAAAACATTTATTCAGTGGACAAAAAGATCGTCGCAAGCCGGATAAAATGACCTCGCGGGCCGTAGTTTGGAGACCCCTGTTCTACAGTAGCTAACACGCGCTGTTAAGTAGAAGAAAAATATGTATGTTTTGAAAATCTCTGTTTTATTCTATGTTTGCCGTAACGCTTCCTACAATGCAAGTCGGTCAAAATAATATGAAGCATGAAAGCTTTATATGTGTAATGGTTTCTCGTGTTATGTTTATTTTTATGTTTTTTGTTGTTATATTATTAGTTTTAAATTCATTTCCTCTTTATAATATATCATTCTACAGTATTTTATTTTTTAAATGATAACTAAGAGAAGATTTTGCTTTTCAACTTGTTTGGTATAAATTTATTTAAAGGAACTTAAGAGCACTCCTATTTGACTATTTAAAATAGAGAAATAAGTCATGGAAGTGATTTGAACGTTCGCCTACCTTTCACACTGCAGATCATGTATATATTTTTTCTTTTACGCATCATTAATCAAGTAGTAGGATACACCTATCCCCCTTGTACAGGACACCCAATAAGCGGACCCCTGGTGCTTAGATAGACACTGGTGATTTACGGGCGCTCAACTACACATTACCGTAGATGCCGTCACTCCAATATTTTTAAACAAATGTTAGGTCTATGACAGAAAAGGAAATTAAAAGGGACAACACAGCGCTGATGTGCTTCTATGCATCAGTAATGAAGTTAGGATAGTATCAACTACTTTTCCTAAAGCCTATTGTGAAACACTCAAGGGAGAGAATTCAAATTTTACACGTTTACTATCACATTTTTTTGTAAAACAAAAAGAAGTAAACGTACATAAAAACAAAATTATTGTAATTATATTCTTTTTAATTATTTTTGGAATACAGGATAATACAGAAGAGTAGTTCTATCATCACAACAAACGAATATTTTACATTATAAAAGCACAATGGATTGTGGGCCCCTAATCAACGCTATAAAGAAGCTAAAGTCGTCTTAATTTTCAAAAGAATTTTGCCGACAGTAGCGTGTGTTTGATTGTAGAAGAAAGAGGACTCGGGCTGGTGTCTATAGAATAAAGATAATCCAACCGCAGCTACAAAATTCTTTTTACAAAACAACCACCAAGTCAAAAATGCAAGAAAATTATATTTTTTAACTATAAAAAATTGATTATGGTCGGCTGCTTCCCCCCCCCCCCCCCCGCGCATTGCGGGGTCTGGCGGTACTGGTTTGCAACAAGTTTTTTTTTTCAAAATCTCGATTAGGTTTTTTTCACGATTACAATGCATTCTTTATATTACGTATATCATAAAGTAATGAGGTTTAAACTGACGAAAAACTGTCAAAATCTCATTTAATTTGTTTGCACGTTTAAGATTCTTCCTCTATACGAGAAAGTAAAACTGATCACGGTTACTTTCCATGACTTAGACTAAGCGTAAACGTGTTTTTTATTTTGATAAAGTAAATTTGGTAAACAAAACAGTATTGTATTTTTTAAATTCAATTTTATAAACTAGGTCTGCTCAAGAAAATTCGTTCAAAAATACATTCAAAGTATCGCAATGACTGAATTTTAAGTACTAAACACATTCCAAAACAAAATTTACCTCTAAAGTTTTTATTTCTTTATTCCTCATTGTCCTGTCATACAGTGCCAAGCATTATTAGTGTTATGAACTTATTCCATTTTTTAGTTTTAAAAGTCATTATCAAACTGTATATATTTACCATTTATTTACGTCAGCTTCTGGGTGCTCACCAAGAACAGGCGACTCAACAAAGAAAAGTCTGGTGTCGTCATGCTTAACCTGGACCCCACCCACACGCCCGACCCCCAGACTCTGAACACTAGAGCTGGTCAAATGTTCCCCAGAGTTGAAAACGACCCAGTCATCAACAATGACACGGAGGAAACGACATACTTCGATATTGATCAGGTCCAAAATGAGATGTTGAAATCTTCAGAGTACGATGGTAGTGCAAGCAACACAGCTGACGCTCAAGTTGAATCTGATGATAAGGCTCCATCGGTTCCAAAAGTTTCACGCCTACATTCTGAGTATAATCACCTCCGAGTAAATATTGGAGAGCTAACTAAGGCTGGCACCGTCTGTGATGACGAAAGCATTTCCGGAGTGATGAAATCCGTCTATGGTCCCAACAGTCCTTCCAGCGAAAAGGTCTATGGTAATAACAGCCCCACCACTGAAAATGTCTATGGGATTAACAGCCCTTCCAGCAACAACATCTTCGATGCTAACGGTTCTTCCATTAACTATGTCTATGGTGCTAAAAGCCCAACCGACAGCACTGTCTGTGGTGCTAACAGTGCTTCCAGCAACAATGTCAACGATGAAAAAAGACCATCCATTGTTACCAATGAGTTTGTAACCCCTGTGTGAAGTATCGCATGGGTTGGCATGATTAAAATAAAAGCATTATATCAAATATCAATTTTAAAATTATGTTTATATTTAAATGCTAATTGGCTTCAGTTAATTTATATTTCCAATTATGTAAGATCATAACTAGCTTTTACTGTGAAGAATATAAAGTTTTAAAATCATAACTATTGTTTTTAATAAACGTAAATTTATTATTAGTATAACATAGTGTTACTTAAATATGTACTGTCTGCTAATTATTGTAATGTGTAGAATCTGTGTGCATATTATAATAAATCATTGCAAAAGAATGTGCAAGCAAATTTCAGAAAATAAACAAAACTGAAATTTGTATTCTCAAAAGTTTGGGTAAAAATAAATTACAATGACAAAAAACAAAAAGATAAAATGGACTATAACACAATTTTCACCTCATAAGAGAAGAACAATTAACATAAAAATGTAATTATTTTTTGCTTCACAAAACTTGTTCCTTTTCCATGATGTTACGTACACAATTTGGTTGGCACATTATTATTACTCTAAAATAGCATATTACAAACAAGCGAACCAATTCATATCTGTAAAATATAAACGTTTATTTAAAAGTTCAATTTATTTTATGAATTATGATCTGTCAGTAGTACATTATGGATAAAATTATTTCATGCAATAGATCACACTTGAAGTAGAGATTCCTCTTTAGACCAAGCAATTCATTGAGTTTACATATTTCTTTCGGCTAATGAAGGGATAATGTGCGGCCTTTACTTCCCTAACGTGAGTTAAATGCCCATCAAGGATGGATGGACAAAGGGACGTGGACGTTCCGTGGACGAACCCGGATTCAAAATCAAGACTCTCGTTTTAGGAGTCTGGCGCTCTATTTCTGGCCATGCCGCCCAAATAGACACCATTTGTATTTACATTAATATAATGTTTTGCTAGTATTGCGTAAAACTAGTGGTTCTGTTTGGTTTGGAGTATATGATTTAGATCTTGTGTTGCAAATATAGAAAAGTTAGTCTAATAGCTAGGTAATTACCAAGGTAAAATTGCTAATGCAATACGGAGTGGTCAAACGTGGCGCAAAAATTTGTGATATTTCAAGCTAGCGCAAAACCTTGCCGGAACGGGTAATATATTTTTATTTTAATGCTTGATATACTCAATTAAGCCGTAAATGAGCTCATTTTGTTATATCGTCTAATAAGTATGAGAATACAACAGGACAAATAATACCTTGATTGTGAAGGTGTATACAATACTTACAATAAATCTTTGAAACTTCTACACGAAACAAATCAACAAACATATAACAGATAAATTGGATAAGTTTTGCATAAATAAAGCCATATGTTTTTTGTATACGTGCTTGTGAAAAGATAACGCTGAAACCGGATCAGATAAGAAGAGGTCATCATCTAAGTCAGAGTTGAGTACTGTTTTACACTTCCGGGTTGTAGTCAGAGAGTAGGTGTACACTGTACTGGAAGGGTGAGTTGTTCTCTTTACGTTATAGTATGTATTGTTAGATCTGGAAAACAGGTGTGTATGAAACAAATAAAGTCATTTTATATACATAAATGTGTAATGGCTATATATATATATATATATATATATATATATATATATATATATATATATATATATATATATATATATATATATATATCTTTTGTCCGTGAGATCATTTGTCCTTGAGATCATTTGTCCTGAGATCATTTGTCTTGAGATCATTTGTCCGTGAGATATTTTGTCTGAGATATTTTGTCTGAGATATTTTGTCTGAGATCATTTGTCCTGAGATCATTTGTCCTGTCACCATATATATATATATATATATATATATATATATATATATATATATATATATATATATATATATATATATTGTTACACTCGGCTTTCTAATTATTTTTGGCTCGTTTAGGGCCAGGTGTAACACCAATAAAGAACACAAACCACGAAGTGAATTTGAACATTGAAGTATAATTTTCACCAACTACAAGAGAAACATTGACTTTAAGAAAAAACTAACGACTAGGTACACCGTGTTGACGCTGCCCACAGCGCTTACACACCCCCTCGTTCACACACTTGTTTTCACGCTCGCACACCACTTGCAATGGGAGGCCATTCTCACACACACTCTATCCGTGCCTACACACTTTCGTATAGACATCTACGTCACTATATATATATATATATATATATATATATATATATATATATATATATATATATATATGCCTATATATATAAATATATATATATATATATATATATAGGCCTATATATATAAATATATATATATATATATATATATATATATATATATATATATATATATATATATATATATATATAAAATATATATATTTATATATATAGGCCTATATATATATATATATATATATATATATATATATATATATATATTTATATATATAGGCCTATATATATATATATATATATATATATATATATATATATATATATATATATTATACTTTATATGTTATTTTTTATCGGAATCAGTTACCAAAATACAGATAAACGGTTAATGAAACGTCTAATCAGCGATAACTAATCAAGACTCGGGCTGGAAACGATGCTTTGTGTGCTTCTGGTATTTACTGCACTAATGGAGGGTGCGCTGAGTGTGGCGTGTACCGGGGATAAGATTAACACAGAAGCCTTTGACAACGGCTGCTTCGTATTCAGCTTTGAGGAAAAGAAATTTCCTGACGCGTATGGTTTCTGTCGAGATATTGGAGGATATCTCACAGACCTCAATGACAGCAAGTCTAATTTTCTTAAGGTAAACATTTTTGTTACTGTCTGTTATCAATGGTTTAGACTTTTTACTCCTTGTGTGTGTGTGGGGGGGGGGGGGGCTAAAGTCCTCCGGGGGAAGGGGGGAGGACACTGGTAAAGGTATGTTTTCAATATCTATTTTATTTTAATCACTCCCCTAAAAGATACATAGAAAAAAACTGTTTTCAACTAACCGCTTTCAAATAATGCTGAAAATTGTATTTGTTGTTACATTAAACACACCCATAAATGCATATATCTTTTGCCTTGATCACCGTACAATCAATTATGTTAAAATATTAAATTAAATATTTTATTATTAAAAACTATACGTAAAATGTAGCCTATGTAATTATCCGTACTCTACACATTTAAGTATTTTGAACTCATCTAGTCATATTTACTCACACAATTCGAGGCTTGAGAATTGATTGTGGTGTATTTTACAACAATAAATTACAATCATTCATGATGTCTTGTCAACAGAGTCTGGCTAAAAACAACACAATCTATGCCGAAAACTTCTGGATTGGTTTGTTGTGGACGTCATCATTGGGGGCTACAGTCTGGGACTCGGGTGAGATAAATTTATTTAAAGACACAGATTTTGTTTTAAAAAATACTTGCATAATCATAGCATCAAACCAATATTAAATATTTATGGTCTACAATATGAAAGGATCTTGGACAAAAAATAGCAAAATAAAAGAGTTTACACTTTTTAAACAAAAACAAGTAAAGGCATTGTTTAGGCACCTATTAAAAGAGAGAAGGATATTATATAAATGGGAGTAAAATGAAATTAGAAAATATGTTCTAAACTATACTATTTGATACTTTCTAATTGCTAATTACAAACACACACAAAGTTATGTTTTGTACACTGTTTGAGAATGTGTTTATTACAGGTCGAAGATTTTCATTCGAATGCCAGAGTGGTTCTTATTTTTCGAACGGAGACTGTGCACAATACGACCTTAGAAATAAACAATGTGAATGGACTGGCTGCTCAAATACTAATAACTTCATTTGTCTCTTGGGTTAGTATTAAATTATTTTAACAAACAAACAGCGTTGTTTGCCTGTAAATATTAACTATTCTGATTACATTAATGATAGACAATGAATAGAGTATTGCTGCAAGAGCAATAGCAATGACTTGAGAAAATAAATCAGAAGTAGTGACTGTTTGAGTGTGCTAAAAAGCATAATCGTAATTGTTAGATTTTCTAACGAGAGATGAAAAAAAAAACCCAGAGGAAATGAACATATTTATGAAAGAGAGTACACATATTATTAAATAGTTAACATTGTTAATGTTTTTTAAATATATAATATTTCAGTTATAGCAATTAACATTTTCTTCCTTGTACACCATGGCCCCTTTATTTTACAATTGCTATTAATTCAAGAGTTTTAACGCTTACGTCAAAATTAGAACATGTTCTTCAAAAATTTCAGAAAACTTTTTTATGTTCAAACATTATGGTTTTAATTTACATGTATTAATCTATTTTAAGCCGAGCAAGATATATATATATATATATATATATATATATATATATATATATATATATATATATATATATTGTTGTTATTAAAACTTGTTAGGGGCTGTTTGTTTTTTTTACGAATTTCTACGAATATACTATATTTTCAGTGTATAATAACGATTTTACTCTTTTTTACATGTTTTATTCCATGACAAAGTTAGGGTTCAGTTTCTCAACACGTCAGTTTTAGAAAACTATTCTGTAAACATTTTTACTAAAAAAATCTTTAAATACAATTGAATCAATCTATTTTAAGCAAATCAAACGACATATTTTTTTATCTTACACTATGTAAAGGGCTGCTTTTACATATTTCTTTTTACATATTCTTATAGTAATTCTTAGTAATAGCTTCTAATAATCTTCAAATAGATTGTCAAAACTGATATGCAGTCATCCCTCAGTTATTGCGGTTGTAGTGTTTAATTCTAAATTTATCTGTGTGTGTGTGTTTGTGTGCGTGTTTGTGTGTGTTTGTGTGTGTGTGTGTGTCATCCCTCAGTTATTGCGGTTGTAGTGTGTGTGTGTGTGTGTGAGTGAGTGTAAAAACATCACCGATGTATGAGGCTGCGATAAATGAACCGCTAATAAGTGTTGATTAATTGTAAATAAATCGTATTACATTTTCGTCCATGTATCTCAGACTCTCCAAACCCAAACCCGTGTGATCAAGTGTGCTCAGATATACAATCACAGCGCCTTCAACAAACAACAACATTGGCTAGAGAGACATTTCCTGATGGCATCATCACCCTCAACTACACCTTGCCGTCAAGCATGTCAACAACAAATAAACCAACCAAACGTGTCGAATGCATTAACTCCAGCAACAGTTGTGTTTGTATTGAGAATCAGAATCTCAATTTTTCTGCCAACACTTTAACTGGCAATACTAATGAAGGTAAATCATTAATATTTATATAAAAGAATGTTGATATTAAAATTGATTAAATATTAGCTCAAAATTATCACTTCACACTTTATTTTTATAAGCTAAGAAAAAAATAAAATTGGTAATTCAACACAATTTTTGTTATAAGGCGTTTTTTTATTATTTTTTTAATGAAATCATAAAAATATGTAGGCCTACCGCTTTTTAAAAATACTTTCACCCTAAGCATAAGAATCATTTAATTTGAATGAACTGGAATTAAGCCTTATTGCGTGTCTGTAATAACAACTTACGACATATGCAGGCAAATCAATTGAGTATAAAATTCGTGCTTCCTTTTTTCTAGCTGATGTAACTTTGCCGTTTGTTTTGGGCTTAATCTTGGCAACTTCCATAGTCATCAACATCGTAATGGGGATCGTTGTGTAAGTTTTGTAAAAAATATATTCATTTTTAAAAATGCGTGCTCTTTTAAGATTAAAAACACGAATTATATCACAATATCAATAGGAACTTGTATTTTATTTCCACCTTAAGTAATGTGTGTATATTTTTAAAAAAATTATAATGAGCAACTTGTTATGTTATTTAATAAATGGAATTCTTTATTTGTGACAGGGCCATTTTAACGTTTGAATTACTTTATCCAACTTGAGGTCTACAATTTAGTATAGTAAAAAAATTTATGAGTACACATTACATGTTCATAATCAGCAAGAACTGCAAAATTTTGCTCTCTCCGAGATAAAATCCAATACATTTTCTCTTTGTTTAAAAACAAAAATAATGATTGTTATTGGCATTAACGTTTCAGCTGTTGGGTCGTGGCTAGGTACAAGCGTCTCAACAGAGAGAAGATGAAACCCGTGTCATTTGTAGACAGCTTCATCTTCGACCTGAACCACACGCCCGACCCCTGTCAGCCAAACACCAGGGCTAATGAAGACACAGCAGGACAAGTACCCCTTAGAGGTCAACAAGACACAATCGCGTACAATGGTACAACAGAACTGACCTACTCTTACATTGACCAGGTTCAAACCCAGATGATGGAATCTTCAGACTACGATGATGTTGATGTCAGCGCATTGCCCGGAGGTCAGGTCAAGGTCAAATCAGATGACCCTGTGAAATCAGCCCCACCCTCCCAGGACTGTTCAGACCCACACTCCACGTATCACCACCTGTGGGCGCAGAATGGACAATTAAATATGGTGGACACTGTCTACGGTGACAGTAGCACCTGTAGTGTAGACAGTGAAGGGGATTCCCCTGTGTGAAATTTATCTTTTTAAGCCTGAGTTTTATAAGCAAAAATAAACTAACCTTTCAAATATGTTTTCTCTGTTTCATCGATGTATCTAATCTAAAAACAGATACATATACATTATATATATATATATATATATATATATATATATATATATATATATATATATATATATATATATATATATATAATTATGTCGGAGTCTGTGCATGTGAGTGTGCTCTCTTTAGGTATGTAGTTAGGGAGGGTAGAGCGGTGAATGTATTTCTTAGACATTAAGTTTTGTAAGAAGAAAATTTCATTTGCCAGTAAGAAATGAAATTCTTGCTTATCAGGATTTACTGATACACGGTTGTTGTATAAAAAGAATGTTGTAGCTGCGGTTGGATTATCTTTATTCTATAGCACCATCACACGCTCTAGTATATTCTTTTTCCCTTTGTTTTTAAACTATTGTGAAAGCCGAGTCCTCTTTCTTCTACAATCAAACACACGCTGTTGTCGTCAAAATTCTTTTGAAAAGAGGCCGCTAGATATTAAGACGACTTTTGTTTCTTTATTGAATCTTTATAGCGTTTGTTAGGGGACTATAACCCATTATGATTTTCCAATGTAAAATGTAATTTTTTTTGTATTGGTAGAACTACTATTCTGTACTATCCTGTATTCTACAAATAATAAGACGCTTATTTTTCAAAACCCGATCAGGCCAGAAATGAGTATCCAAAGATTGTATATATATAGATGGGGGGGGGGGGCAGAATTTTTTTCTTGCGGGGTGGCCCTTTTTTTCTAGTTCCGCCACTGCTGATACCCATCTTAAACTTCATTTAAAATTTTCGAAAACTTATCGCAAGCTGTCTTTGTTTTTGTCGCCGAGTCTTGTATTAGATCTCCATCAAGGAAGTAGAATAGCATAATGTCAGTCAACGTGTGCGTTGTGATGTATACTTTAACGTTATAAGTGGTTGTCATCCATATCACGTTTACTTACACTTAAACAGCAAAGCAAAAGACGTTCTCAATTTATCATGGTCCGTCATCGAGTATTTACATATATATGTGAAAGATCGATAAACATCGGTTGGGTAGACGTTTTTTTTTTGAGAAATTGGAAATATTATAAAGTACTACTTTTGTTCACAGAAAAGCACTCAAGTTTGACCGAAAGCATTGCATAATATATTAAATCTTAGTATATTTTTTCATTCACTTATCTAAAATGGTACACAGGTTATCGGTATTTTGATAAACAAGAAATAGAATAAAGTACTACTTCCGGATATCGGAAATAATTCAAAATACTGGAGTCGGTATGGTCGAGTCGGTAAAGCTCATAGCTGCTAAACCGATAAGTCTTAATTGGCGCATAACCAGATGACACGTATACTTAATTGTGTTGGAGGGAATCCCTTCCAACATTAAAATTAAGAACGAATAAGAAGAAGATTCAAAATACAAGAACTATCCATGTACAGATCTTTTACTTAAGTATGAAATTCCGTCTATCTAACTGAAACAGTACTAAAGTTATCTTGTTCCTACAAACACATTGGTACCAATTCTGGTTACCTTAAATCGGTCAAAACGTATTGCAAACCTGCGCATACAATGTATTACTTGTATATGAAATTGAAATTTTGTCTATCTAAAGTTAATGGATTCTAGTTGTCAGCTTTTGACAGACCGGAAGTAGAGAACTATCACTTCCGGTTACCGGACATTGCTCAAAAGTTGAAAGAAAACTCTCAATGTGATACAATACTTATATATGAAATTCGGCCAACATAACTGTAACGGTACACAAGTTACATAAACGCGGACAGGATCACAATACTACGGTTTTTTTTTTGTTTTTTTTACCGGGAAATACAATGTTGTAAAACGTCAAACTTTTTATTTTAAATCTCGATATTGATTGTCTTCGCGATTTCATTGCTTCCTTTTATTTCGTATAGGATAAAGTAGGAAGGTGTAAGACTGCAAAGAGTGTCAAAAGCTCATTAAATTTATGTGTACAATTACAATTACTATCACTATACTCTGTATATAATCTGAAATTGTGTTTTACGTACGCATTTAACCTTGAATCTCTCAAAAATAAACGCATTGTCTAACTTATCATCTCAGATTCATCAGTGCTTCAATGGCCTAAAGTTCTGCAGCTGCTTCAATTTTTGGAATGCCTTACTCGAGAATGACGAGGCCCTGAATTCTACTTCGGTCCACTTAATTCATAACATCGTCCCGTGCACTGTTTTCGTATGATAAAAGTGTGATAGTTCAGCTATGATAGCACACACATCCGTTTTCTCTTGCATGTATTTATATCCTGGTTTTATAGTATTTTTTGTGTTAAATATGAATCTGGTTCAATAGCAGAATATTGCAAATTTTTTAACGTAAGGGTTCAAGCATTTAAAAAAAAAAAGGAAAACGGATTATTTTGAAATTTAATAACAACGAGTGATAAAAATGTCTTTATATTCATTCATCGCATTAGTTTGCTTAATTGGCTTCATTCAGTCAGAGGACTGTTATATTTCAAAAGTGAACAAAAAGTTTCAAGTACAAACGCATGATGGATTGTACTATTTGTTTTCACGCGATCGTGAGAAATTTAAAAAAGCACACGAGGTGTGTCGCAACATTAACGGCTATTTGACAGATCTCAGAGTGAACACAGTGACGTTCTTTAAGGTGAGTTAAGAAAAATATAGGCCTGGGGTTGAATGATGAGCTCTATTGCTAGGTGTATATGTTCTTACTATATATATATATATATATATATATATATATATATATATATATATATATATATATATATATACATATATATATATATATATATATATACTTGCGAGTTATTTAAATGTAAACAATGTCTGCGCTTTACTTCTTGGATCATATTTATCTGGCACGGGTTACTTACACTATCGCCAAGCACATCCCAGGGCGTAGGGCCCATAGCTCGATTTAATCACCGAATGTCGTGTGCCACCGTATCAATATTGTAAGGTGCTCTTTAAAACTGACGTAGGCGCCATAGTGCTTATAGGATAGCACGCGGTACTAAATCGCACCCTGCCAAGGCGCCGGCGGACGCGCCTACTTCAATTTAGAGAACGACAATAATGTATCATCTTTTCTCCAAAATCTATCGGACTGTTTAAATTGTATACTGCAGGTGAGCCGCTCCTGCGAATTAAACTTTTTTGCGCAGAAATTGATCCTAGGTGGTGGGGGGGGGGGGGGGGAAACTTGACTGCTAGTCACCGTCGCTTCACATTAATTATGGTAAAACACATCATCCTTTAAAAAAACAACTAGTTTTTGTTGAATTTTCAATCTTTTTATTGTCCTATGTTATCTGATTATCTTTTTTGTGCCATTGCTATGCCGAAAGTCCATTTTCAGAAACAGTTAAATTCTACTCTTTGCCTATATATTTTACCTTGTACTTAAGTTTGAACCTGACTGTCCCTAGGGTAGTTGAAGATAGATGGTCTTTATTCTGGTACTAATATTTCAATGTTTTCACCAGATGGTACGTGGAATCTTACTCTATTTATTTTCAATTGTATATTCTTAATTAACCCTTAATTTTTTTTTCAAATACGTTGTTATTTTTGTCTCTTTTTGGGGTGAGTTGGGGTGTGGCATTTTTAAAGTTTTTTTTTCGTGTATCCAGATGTACACTTAGTCTTATATATATATATATGTATATATATATGTATTTGTGTGTGTCTGTTCGTCTTATATTCATTACTACACCTTTCATCCGATCAACATGACACTTTAGGAAGTTGTTGAGAGATATAATCGAAAAAAAGGCAAATTCTCAGGGGTGACTCCCCGTAAGGGCGCGATTCGATTCTTCTCTATATACGTTATATAAAAATAAAAGTCGATTGCGGATTGACACCGGGCGTACCCGTGAGCACCATGGCGCCTACCTTAATTTTAAAACAGCGCGATAGGCTATGGATACAATGGGTTGCTATAGTCGCTCATTTAATCGAATCAGGTGCGTCCTCCGGCGTCTCTGCAGGGTGCGATTCGGAAGTCGGCACCCAGTGCTATCCAGCGATCACTACACGCCTACGTTAGTTTTAAGGAGCACCCTACAATATTGATAATGCGGCACACGAAATTCGACGATTAAAATAAGCTAGGTGCCGTACGTGGCGCCCCTGTTGTAGTGTAATCGGGTTCACGAGAGTGCCACTTTCCGTACCCGACACTCAAGACTTTTATATAGTGTAGTTAAACCGATAAATATGATCCAAGCACATGCATTGTTTACATTTAAGTAACTCAATTTTAGAAAACAAGGAAGTATATTGAAATAGTGAGTAACTAAATATTTTAATATAATAGCGAGTGTTTATTGGTTATATTTATTATTATATCGTTCATTACCGAGTGTTGCAGACTAATATTTTTATAAGTTTAAAAAATTAAAACATAATATTTATGAATATTTGTGCATGGAGCTGAAGAGCCGCATCTTGACATCAAAAGAGCCGCATGGGGCTCGCGAGCCGCAGGTTTCCGACCCCTGATCTAGTGTTATGGACACTCTCTTTAAGCATAATTTATTAATAACCCTTTTGATAGCATATGCAATTTATTTTAAAGTACCTTTTCACTGAGATACGTCATCGGAGTTCGGGAAATGAATATAAAATATTTAATTAAACTACCCTGCACTCTACCAGCTGATCACACAGTACCATTTGTATAGTTAAAAACTGGACAGTCTATGTTTGAAATTGCAGGCTTCTTTATTTAATCCTTTATGGTCCCTGTGGAGCAAGGGGCTGTAATCACATTTCTCCATCGGACTCGGTTTTAAGCTGCTCCCATTATCTGCACCCAGCGGCCTTTGCCTCTTCCTCTCCCGTTCTTCCTTGTGATCATCTCCCAGGTGATTCTAATCTATAGCTTTCTCTGCAAAACTATCTTCTTCCCTTCTCATGGTATGTCCAATCCATTCCCAATTTATGGGTTTTGAAAACGTAGGAGTTCGCTAAAATAAATAACTTGTACAGTACCGTTTCAAACCGGATGATCCATGTGGTTAGGTGAAATAAAGTTCACCTGTTTAGCATATTATGTAGGAATGCTGTGGTCAGCACTATGTTCAGCCGCAATTACTTTCCTCAACGTCAGTCAGGTACCTATCAGAGCTGGGTGGACTCAGTGAATTACTAGGGTCTAGAGCCTGGGATTCGAACTCCAGATTTTTGGGTTAGTAGTAGTGTGCTGTACTATCCGACCACGCCTTCCATGTTGTAGCTAACATGAGGAGTAAAACTGCTAGTAGATCAAACAAGGAAACATAAAAAATACTTTAAAAAAACTTTTTAAAAAACCACGTTTTTCTTGTGGACTAAAAAGTAGAAAATAAATTTTTCTTTTGTGCTTCCTCGAGCTGTGCAGGTTCTTGTGATGACTGACAAAAAACGTGGGTACGTTCACCATCAAATTTCCCGACCCATCTGCCCGACCCACGTTTTTTGTCATCAAATGTATGTAAATAGTTATTTTCTACTTTTTAGTCCACAAGAAAAACGTGGTTTTTTAAAAAGTTTTTTTTAAGTATTTTATTTTCTCCTTTTTAGTCCGTTGCTACACATGAAAAACGTGGTTTTTAAAAAAAAGTTTTTTATATAGTTTATTTTCTACTTTATCCAATGACTTGATTAAGTATGACTTGACTAAGTGTTTATAAATACACGGACTAAAAATCTTGAGCGACCAGGATTCGAACCTGGGTTGTCGCGGCCACAACGCGAAGTACTAACCACTATACGATCACGGCCAGCGCGCTCACATCGATTGGGGCCGAAGTAACTGTGTCAATAGGCCTCAAGTCTTGTCGGTATCTTTAGAAATCATGTCCTCAATTTTATGGTCCTTGGGGCGTAATTAAATTAAGCTAATTACGGTCACTAATTGCTAGTTTTTATGATTGCATCTGAAATTGTTAGGCGAAAGTAGCATGCATGCCAAATTTCAGGTCTCTAGAGCAATCAGAAGTGGGCTAATTTTCGATGTCAATTTTAACAACAAACAAACAAACAAACGCGAAGCTGAGTTAAGAAAAACGTGTTAAAAACGTGTTAAAAATTACTGGCTTCCGGGTTCACTTCATACATTTAAAAATACCATCACACGCAACTATTCAGCACACTTAAAAAACACAAAGAAATAGGGTGAGGCGGAGACTGTGTTAACGTTTATGTAACGTGTGTACAAGTGTGTATTTTACTACCGGATTTTCCTGTGAGAAGTGAAACAACTCAATGTCGGATTGATTAATAAGGTTTAACAAGTTAGAAATTCACTAGATATTTTAAATAACTACTACTGTACGGTTGAATTATAAATGTTGGTGGATTTTAAAAACAGCAAAAATGACTTTAGGTTTCTATTTTTCTTTATTGGGATTGTTTGGATTGACACAAGCAGATGGATGTAAAGTTTTAAATGAAGTTTTTCAAATACAACAATTTCACGGATTTTACTATTTGTTTTCACAAAAACCTGCAAATTTCTTATATGCGTACAACATGTGTCGAAATTTTAATGGGTATTTGACGGATCTTAATAAAAACAAAACAGAATTCTTTCAGGTAAAAACCAACAAACCAAGTAAAAAAATATTGTTTTCATAGTGGATTATATTTTGTTATTATACATTAATATTTACCTAAAGAAAACCAGTTATTTTTAATGTTTATTTGTTTAGATTTTAAAATGATGAATTTCTATTTAATTAACAGAATTTAGCTAATGCGAGGAATATCTCTATCGGAAGCTATTGGATTGGGCTTTTGTGGACAGAGTCATTGAAGAATCAAGTATGGGACAGTGGTAAAGATATTTGTTATCAATCTGAAATTTATAATATAGAAAGCTTACATGTAATTAACGTAATTACGTTCATGATTAAAATTTCAAAAATATATAAGAAACAACAACAACAAACTTAAGGCTGCTTGTTTAATATTTAAACAAATAAAACCAAACATGAGTAGTTATTAATAAAAATTAGCCTAGCGTTCAAGGAAAACTTTAATTTGTTTCTTGTGAACACACTGTAACACAAGTAAGGGTAATCAAGTGCGTTGCACAATTTAAAAACACAAAACTACAAACAGGTAAATAAAACACTATCATAGATGAAACAAAGGTTTGTTAACAGTAATAATAATAAAACTTTAACACACTATCTACGCTATACAAAAACTAAACGAGAATCACAGTCTGTTTTAAATAGTCTACAAACGAAATCACATAAACCATTGAATATAGTAGCATGCAGAGCTTCACATTTTTCCAAGGGGAAGGGCGCTTAAATTACTCGAGGAAGTGGGCGAACGATGGTTAAATTATTTTGTATATAAAATACATGTACATATTTAGCGGGTGGGGGGACGGACGCAAAACTAACCTGATAGAAAGTAAATAAAATACGAAAACGCAAGCTTAATCAGAAACATAAACACAAACATAAACCCAAACATGAACGCAAACTTAAACGGAAACATAAACAATAAAATAAACGCTAAAACATAAACGCAAACAATAAAGCAAATGGAACGATAGACGAATACATAGAGGGCATTTAGGAACGGCTTATAAACTATTATTGATTAAAAATAATAATTAGTAAACAGTATAATCAGTATATTATTTAAAAAAATGATGGTATTTTTAAAACACCTGTTTTCACCTACCACATTATACTTTATCAATCCATAATAATAACAATTTTTTTTTTGCCTACATTAAATGAAGTTAAAAAAAGTATTTCTTCCTCGATGTAATTTTTTTCAAATGTCATTTATTAAGGAAAGTAATTGGCACTAAGGGACATAATTTGTATACTAACTTTTTCCCGACAAAATTAAACTTTAAAAAAAGACGTATATTTAGTTTTATTTTGTTCTATACACATTACTTCAATTATAACACTTTAAAAATATTACAAGAAGGCGATTATGTCGAGTTTTTACTAAAAGCATTTATCCACAAACATATCCTCCCGCCACATACACATAAGATGACTCCATTGAACCATACTTATTCCTCAGACATGTAATATTGTCCCGAATTACTCCGCTGGTGCGTTACTACGCTCATCTTGCGACATATGAGGACTGTCGTAGATTAAATGTATAGCTATTTCTTTCGCTCTAAAGTTGTGTACATATTATACTGTAGTTTTGCAAAGTATGAGCTCCAATTCTGAACATAAAGATTATAAGCCGGGAGGAAAGAGAGTCGGGTATGAATACCTGGAAATAGCATTCATGCTTTTCTTAATAAGTCAGTATGATCATAAAGGTGGGATATAATTTTTTCTGATGTAAGAAGATGTACATGAAAGGAGACTGCTTTATTGTATACATTTCTGAACAAAAATTATTATACTACTTGAATTACCACCAATAAAGAAGGCTATAAGAGCCACTTTTTACTTTCTCGTATATACGAAGTATAGAGAACGTCTTGTAATCATGCAAAAAAAATCGAGATTTTTACAAATCTCGACGTTTTACATCTCACTGATACGGAAAAACATAATTTTGCAATCTTGTCCGTATGTCTGTGTGTCTGTGTGTCTGTGTGTGTGTGTAAACACGATAACTTGAGTACCGTTACAGCTAGGTTGATGAAATTTCATATATAAGTATTTTGTCAAAATCGTAGATCCGTATCAACTTTTGAGCGATTTCCGATAACCGGAAGTGGTACTTTTTCTATTATGAATTTTTCAAAAGCCTATAACTTGAGTACTATTTCAGATAGATAAATGAAATTTTACATGTAAGTAAAAGATCTAATTCTCTTCGTACTGTCAAATTTTGAGTAATTTCCGTTGACGGGAAGTACTAATTTACGCTATTTCCGATTTCTCAAAAACGCATCTAAATTTATAAAGTACTAATAATATTGCGCACCATTATGAACATCTTTATTCGGCGTTCGCTTGGTGTGCAATACTTTTTTCTATGAGATTCTATTTCATTTTAAAAAGTTTATGTATTTAAAATGGATTAAAAATCATAACTATATCCCGAGTTCCCATCCCCTGTTGTTTTATATAAGAATATTCGAGAAAGTTTAGGGGAGATCACTCCCGGTTTATTTACTTTCTCGTATATACGAAGTATAGAGAAAGTCTTGAAATCGTGCAAACAAAAAAAAATCGAGATTTGACGTTTTAGGGCTCCCTGAGTCGGAAAAACATAGTTTTGCAATCTTGTCCGTATGCCTGTGTGTATGTGTGTCTGTCTGTCTGTCTGTCTGTCTGTCTTTGTGTGTGTGTAAACACGATAACTTGAGTACCGTTACAGCTAGGTTGATGAAATTTCATACATAAGTATTATATCAAAATCGTAGATCCGTATCAACTTTTGAGCGATTTCCGATAACCGGAAGTGGAACTTTTGCTACTTTGAAGTTTTCAAAAGCCTATAACTTGAGTACATTTTCAGATAGATAGATTAAATTTCACACGTAAGTAAAATATTTAATTCTCTGCCTTCTATCAAACTTTGAGTAATTTCTGTTGACCGGAAGTAGTAATATACTCTATTTCCGATTTCTCAAAAAAAAAAAACACATGTGAATTTATAAAGTACTAATAATATTCCGCACTATTATGCACATTTTGTTTTGGCGTTCGCTTGGTGCGCAATTCTTTTTTCTACGAGATTCTATTCTATTTTTAAAACTTTAAGTAATTAAAAAACATGTCTATATTTCGAGTTGCCGTCCCATGTAGTGTTATATAACAATATTAGAGAAAGTTTAGGGGAGATCACTCCTGGTTTAATTTTTATATGTAAACAAAGAACTGGGAAAATTAAAAGTTGAAATTACTGTAGAAGTTATATACCTTTATGTAGGTACAATTGAGCAGTTAAAACTCGTTAATTTTTTTATTGATTTTCACACCTATTTGAAAACCGTTCATTATAAATTTTAAAGTTTTTCTTTTATCCAAAAGTTTTCTTCGTTTATTTTTTAATGTAGTCAAAGAACGGGGGAAATTAAAAGTTTAAATTCCATGAGCTGTTGCGTTACTAATAATTAAAACTGAGTAAAAAAGCGTTCAATTATTACCACCATAACATTTAATTTCTGAGTATCTGGTATTTTTCAGGTGCCTACCGCACCAGATCTATCTATTTACCTTATCTTTACCTGTGTGTCGCATCTGCAGGTTGTCGATCTAATTTAAGCACTTTATAAAATATGTAGTTTATATTAGGCTGCGGTCACTCTAGGTCAATTGTCGGTAATTTTAAACTGGATTATTGAGATGACTCTGATTTTCCCGTTACAAAGAGAGCGAACGGCAAACTTTGTCAAGAACAATTACTCTGCAACTCACCTGCAAGGACCTGATCTAATAGGTGTGAGTAATAAGCAAACAAACCAAACATCCCCCACTTTGCTTTTATAGTTATAGATATCGAGTGTGTAGAAGACAAATGCTGTTTGTCTACTTTTTATGTGAAATCAGTGTACATTTGTACTTATGTCGGCAATAATACACGCTACAAGAACAGTTATGTAAAACCCAGAATGATTATAATTATATTATATCTGTTTTCGCGGTTGTAATATTTGTAGGTAGAAGATACACGGAACCGAAAATAGAACCTCCATGGAAACGGTGGAAATACTATTTAGTCTACTACTACTGCATGGTGCTACAGATTAAATCGGGTACACGGGAATGGAAATACTGTGATGATTCATTTAACTACATTTGTATGTTAGGTAAATAAGTATTATTTTAAAAATAAATACTCTTCTAAAGTGTTGCCATTAAAGTATAATTTAAGACTTCTATTTAGTTCTCAACGTCTGTTTATTTGTGGGTTTTTGGCCAATTTTGTTACTCAATTTTGATATAATTCTAATGCAGCGATTTCGTTCAAACTTTCTAAATACATTCTACTTTGATGACAATACAAGTCTATTTATTTGTTAATTTAATTAGATGTTTAATTTGCAATTAAAATTAATTAAAGGGTTTCGAAACTAAGAGGAGATAACAAAATTAAGCCACTCGATAGAATACTATATTCAATAACAGAAGGGGAGATAACTAGCTAGACGCGATCTCCCTAACAGTATTATGAATTGTGGCTCACGAGAATGTTTACAATCGTAGAGCCAGTCAGTCTGATTAAGGCAGATAATAAAGTTTTTAAACGATTTGAAATTAAGATGAGGTAACAAGATTAAGAAATATCCTTCGCTAGATCAGCTTGCTGATGCCTGTAAACTGTGATCACGGACGGCTACTTTCACGAGGCAGATAATCGTCTTTCAGATATTGCGAGCTACGGATGGTGTTTTAAAACAAATATTTTTAGTCGTGTCGACTTCATAAATTTTAGAAATCACTAAAAGTAGAAAGTTTTTTATAAATATTTAAAATCATTTATAGGAACAAGCTTTTGTTTTCATTGCATTTAGAAGCTTGTTCCTATAAAGATTTTTTAAAATATTTTTTTTAAGATGAACATATTTTTATAAAGCATTTTTAAAGTTAAATTTAAATTATATTTGAACACCGGAAAGTTATCTAAAATGTATACTTTCTCAAGCGCAATGCAACTTTTATTTTTAATTCTAGACAATATCAATTTTAGAGCATGTATTTCAAACTATCGTTAGATGGTTAAAATCATAGCACCTAATTATACGCTATTATAAACTAACTAATAAAAATATTTAAGATATCGGAAATCTTCCAAATACACAAAACGACGCCATCAACAACACCTGCCTCCTCATCAACAACGCCTTGAATGGAACCTCAACACCACCAGAGCTGTATACAACTGATGACACTGACAACATGACCACGCCTAGTCCTTGTTTGCACAACACCAATGACACAAATGAGTGTGTCTATGACACTTACAACTTGACCACGCCTATTCCTAGTTTGCCCGACACGAATGCCACAAGTGAGTGTGTCAATGTCACTGACACACAGGAAACAGCTAAATGTGAATGTCGAAAACAGGATCAAGGTGAACCTGTCACCTCTAGCAATAAAGGTACATATATAACTATATATATATATATATATATATATATATATATAGTTATATATATATATATACCTGATTTATGTGTAATCTGCGATTCACTGTGCTTTTATTGATGTATTTGTACCTGTACTTAACCGTTCTATAATCAACTATGCATGCTGCCCAGTTTCGATTAGGCTTTCGAAAACATTGAGAATTTGAATGCTTAATTAATTCGCCCGAGGGTCGGTCTACGACCTCAGGAGTTATGAAGAGGTTCCTACGTGGACATTTTTTTTTCGATTTATAGCTCATATAAGGCGCCGGTCAGTCGAGGTCAGTTTTGACCCCCTCATCGTAGATTTTCGGCCAACCGGCCCCCGTGTTCTGTCGCCCCAAGGCAAGATCCTGCCAAATTGGAAGCGCCCGACAACTTAGCTTTATATATTATAGAGATTAACAAATTGCATAGATAAACAAAGATTTCAATAAAGTAATTAAGGCCTGAAATACTTTAGTATAGAAATGTATTATTTGAATAGATTCTAGATCTAGGTAGGGTCTACATCTGTGTAAGTCTAGTTTTTCCGTAGATCTAGATCATCTAGATCTAGATTCTAGATCATCTAGATCTAGATCTAGAATCGTTAGATCTAGATGATCTAGAATATCTAGATCTAGAATATCTAGATCTAGAATATCTAGATCTAGAATCCTAATAGAATTTGTTTTTAAGTTTAGCCCGAGCAAAATTGTATTGTATAAATTTTATAGCGTACGTAGATCTAGATCTAAATAATATTTGAATGAAATAGTTTATTTCTTTTTATTCTAAACACGGCAGATGACGTCATTATAGTTAATGTATAAACATTAGTGACGTCACTGTTTTAAGCATTCTTTTTCACAACTATAAACGCTTTTCCTGTTGCATAATTAAAACTGTTTTTCTACATTCAAATACGCCTTTATTTTTTATTTTTCTTCTTTAAATAAAATTGTGGTTATACATTTAAAACATCTACCATATTATTTTCAACAAAAGTCCGTAGCAAGTTCTCCATATATCGCTGAAGATTCTGACGTGATATCCGGCGAAAATATTATGCGCACAGACAGAGAGAGAGAGAGAGAGAGAGAGAGAGAGAGCGCACTTGGGCTTTTATATATTAGGATTAAAAAATAAAAGTAATGCTTGATTTTTGTGTGCTAATAATTGATTAAACTATGTTGTACATTTCTTACCTATAGATGAGATATTGGTGCTAGTTCTAGCTGTGATCTTGACAGCGTCGTTGATAGCTAATTTCGTAACAGGGATTGTAATGTAAGTTGTTTTTTTTTACGCCCAAAGTATTAAGTTATTGAAGCTCAGAGTTTTCTTATTTGATTATTTGTTAATAAAATAATTAAACATTAAACCGTTTAAAGCGAGAAATAGATTAATGACAATTTATTGTATTCTTTTCAGCTGTTTCGTATTAAGTAAATACAGAAACCTAAACAAGGAAAAACCGCGAGCTATCTCCATGTTTGACATCCTTAACGTCGACAGCTCTCCTATGCCACCCCCCTCTCCTCAAGATTTCTACACAGACTTAGACCAAGACACACCCGCAGACACTGGAAACATGCACTCCTCCTGCACTAAGAAAAACTCAGCATCTCTGTATTACTCAGATGTAGATAAACATAAGGATGGTTCCATAGAGACAGCCGTAGACCCATGCTACACCCAGCCTTCACGCCAAACAAAGACAAACGACTACGAAGAATCGGTTCTAGGAATCGAAAGCTCAAGAGATGAAATGTTAAGCTACTCCCACCTTCACGAAACTAACGGACACGCCTCTGCTGGAGATAATGTGTACGGTATAGAGAGCGCTTCTACTTGTTTAAACACGCCTGAGATGAGTGCATCTGATGGTCAAAACAAAGATGTGCAGGTGATTGTGTTAGAGCAAGAACCGGGTGCATCTAATGAGTTGTACTGCAACGCTTGAGGGTACATCAGGGGGTCAGTACAAAGATGTGCAGGTGATTGTGTTATCTGGTGCATCTTATGAGTTGTACTGCAACGCTTGAGGGTACATCAGGGGGTCAGTACAGAGATGTGCAGGTGATTGTGTTATCTGGTGCATCTTATGAGTTGTACTGCAACGCTTGAGGGTACATCAGGGGGTCAGTACAAAGATGTGCAGGTGATTGTGTTATCTGGTGCATCTGATGAGTTGTACTGCAACGCTTGAGGGTACATCAGGGGGTCAGTACAGGGATGTGCAGGTGATTTTGTTACCTGGTGCAGCAGATGACTTGTACTGCAACGCTTGAAATTAGATGTTCAGTACAGATATATGCACATGATTGTACAGCAGCGCCTGAGCTTTAGTAGTTTCTGTTAACATTTAAACTCCCAAGCTGATTAACACAATGCATAGAATCTAAGTTTAAACCTAAACATGAACCATGTAAAATTTAAGCTGAATAGAAATTTAAGATACAGATTTAGTGACAATTTGATGATGTTAAGAAATCCAGCACTTAATATTTTCTCATATCGTTCCCTTGTAAATACAACTATAACAGGCGCATCCCTTTAATTAAAATGTTCATCCGGTAACTAGTCCATTGCTCCCACTATAGGGAAATGATTTTACTAATGCTGCGACTTTATAGCTAACAACAAATGACTTAAAACAATCTCCAGGAGAAAATTGTAGTCCGTCTACAACCTCTCGATATTATTACATTGCGCCAATATGGTACTAACAAGCCAACTTAACGCTTTTTACTTTAACATAAAATGTTCCTATTTTTATGACATATTTTTTCAAGTAGAAATAAGTACGATGCTTAATTCCAGAATGAAATGTTAGCGTTAGGACCGTGTTATTTCATTTCATTAAGTTGAATATATCTTTTTTTAGTTATAGGCCCAATAGCAAATCGAGTGTGTGGGGGGGGGGGGAGGAATGTAGTTGTAAAACTCTAACATGAGTTAAATACCGTATCTCGAGATTGCATCATATCTTTCAACGAACCGTATACACAAAATCGTCCAATGCACCAGGGCATGAAGTGAAAATTTAGAAACCTGAAGAAAACAAACGGGTTTTGCTGGTGAGAAGATGTTTGTTAGAAAATCAACTTCCTAATGCGACTCAGACTGTACGTGGGGCTATTCCTTAGTAGAGAAACTTAGACCACTATGACACTCGTTTCCTAATCTGTAGTGTTCCAACTCCATTGCTGCCATTTGTATGAATTAAGGTACCTTTTTTTTTTAAATAAATAAATTATTCTAAGTGTTTTAAGTGAATTTGAATTCTTACGTTCTATATCAACATAGTCATGAATCATTTTACTAAGCTACAAATATTTTTTTTGGTAACCAAGCTGATAATTACACGTATAATGAGTAATGTGTCAAAGAAAGGAATATAATGTGATACAAAAATGGTATGTATTTGGACCTTCCTAAAAAAAATAGTGACAATTTTTTGTGTGTTTTGGCTTGGAAAAAAATCGTTATTAAATTTACAATATATAATTGAATTGTATTATAAAATAGAATAAAAATAAAAATTCTTAATGTATAAATGTCAATTTAATTTTTAAGCTGTTATTTTTTTTATTTTACTTGTAAACCGTAATCCAAGTACATTTATATTTTGTTTAAATATTCGATTATGGTCTGTGTTAAGGTTAGATGCTTCATAAATAGGAATAAAGATTCCTCTTTAGACCTAATCCGTTCGGCAAATGAAGTGGAGTTCATGTTTCTCGACCTCTGCACATTAAGGGATAATGTGTTCAGCACTATGCCCAGCTGCCATTACTTTCCCTAACGTGAGTCAGGTACCCATCAGCGTTGGGTGGACTCAGAGACATTTCACTTACTTGAACCCGGATTCTAAGCGCTATACCGCTGTACCACGCCGTCCATCATATAATTATATAGCTTTAAATAAAATTTAACATATCATGTTACAGATGTTAAGCATCTTTTAGTTAAGTGCTTTCTTGAATTGGTGTGTACTGATGTATAAGCAGTGAGTTGTAGGATGATAAATTAAGCACTTTTTGACTGAGACTAAGTTACAATACATTTTAACTAAGTGTTCTCATGCTTACAGTGTTTTTTTATATTATTGATTTTTTGTATCTTTTTAAAAGTCGTGTTAAGCTACTGGATTATGTTTTTTCTCACAGAGAATAGATGAACAGTTATGTGTATTAACAAAGCTAACACGTCACACATTTAATTCGAACTCGAGACGTTCGAGTTAGCAGTCCTGTGCTCTGCTGTCCGACCACACCGATACACACGCAGGGACACAAACACCCGTACATACACACGGACAAACACACTCACTTACACATAAACACGTGTACGTTGACATAAATGCAATCACATACACACATTTACGCACGCATAAATACACCCCCCCCCCACAAACACACATAAGCAGACACACACACTTACACAAAAGCACACATGCGCGCGCGTACCCGCATTCGCACGAACACACACACAAACACAAATGCGCACACACACTCCCTGGATAATTCCAGCAGGAAGGTAAAAAAAAATGTTTAACTTGACCAAACCAAGTGACACCTGCTTCTGAACTGTGACAATATTTGACAGGTAATTGAGTTCAAATGCGGATACATTATTTGAAATTGAATCATTTCGACAAACCATCTAATCAAATATTTGAATTTAAAATACCGTTGAACATAACAGGGCTGCCGTTACTCGCAATTTATTTTGTCAATGATACTATTTAGAATTTAGATTACTTTACCTCTGTGTATAGACCCTAAATCTTTTTCCTCGTTGTTTATCTAAATCTGTTTTTTTTTTCGTTAAAATCTATGTTTGGCTTTGCAGTTAGTTTCGAAAGCGGGAAAAGCCATTTACTCATATATAATTTGGTTCCGATAATGCCTATGTATAATACAAGTATCTAAAATTTGTGGACAAAAATAAACACGAAGAAGCGTCAATGTGAAACAAAGTCATCTTCCAGAATTATTCCTATTCTGTATAATATGTATACGAACCCTGTATATTTTTACCTTTTTGAATGCCGGGATTTCAAGTAAAACAATTTTTATGTAGAGAATATAGTTAAGCTTCTAATCGGAGTTTTCAGGTTATGTTTATTATTAAATTTAGGTTTAGTGTTTCAACTATGCCTTAACTTACGTTTACAAAAATGTAATCGATTTTTGTTAATTCCCTAAATCTGCCTTTTGAATTGATTGATTACTTATAGCGTACCAACTACTACTAAATAAAAAGCTTTGTAGTTGTTTTAGTATAATATCTAAACTAAAGGTTTCACGTATAATAATGTAAGACCGGTGAGTAGTATTTTAGAACATACTTGTGCAACAAACCGTATTATTGAGGAATGGCTAATTTTTAGAATCAGGCAAACTGTAGGTACATATATATGTTTATTTATAAATGCTCTTTAATTTAAACTGCCTCAAAACATAATATCTGAGTAAACATTTAAATGTAGCCATGGCTGTATATTGCTGAAACAACTCCTGGTCGATACGGCTAGTAATAAATAAATATATCAAAATCTGAAGGTTTTGAGAAACTGGATTTGAATAAAATACCCCTTCCGGTTATCGGAAACGCTCAAAAGTTGGAAGAAATCTACGTACAGAAGCTAATATTGTATATATGAAATAGTTTCTACCTAACTAAAACTGTACTCAAGATTTTGTGTTTAAATACATACACGCGAAATTGCATAACTCCATTTTCCGACTCAGGGAGGTGTAAAACGTTGATTTTTTGCGCAATTACAATACTTTTTCTAAATTCTGTTTAAACTAAACATTATGCAATTGTACAACATACTTTGAAAATGAATTCAAAGATTAATTTGTTAATAATATTTTGAAAACTACTTGTATAACATTATTTTTTTTATAATAAACCTTAATTGTTTGAATTAAATACGAATGCTCATTTTCAATACTTTTTTTTAAGATTTAATAATTAGTTTGAATAAAACTATATGCAAAGTCATTGCGTAATTGTGTATTTTGTTTTTAATGTTACAACAGTTGTATTGGTCACTGACCTCTACTGTAAAAAATAAACCCACTACTGCTGTGATATATCACTGACCCTTCTATAAAAGGACATAATAGTTGTGACATCAATCACTATATCCCTCTGGTAAATAGCTACAGCTGATGTGATATATAACTAACCCTTCTATAAAAGGACACCATAATTGTGACATCACTCACCGACCCCCTTCTGTAAATAGCTGCTACTTTTGTTATATATCACTAACCCTTCTATAAAAGGACACAATAATTGTGACATCACTCACCGACCCCCTTCTGTAAATAGAAACTGTTGTGATATATTACTGACCCTTCTATAAAAGGACACCATAATTGTGACATCACTCACCGACCCCCTTCTGTAAATAGCTGCTACTTTTGTTATATATCACTGACCCTTCTATAAAAGGACACCATAGTTGTGACATCATTCACTGACCCCCAGTGGAGTAGTGAGGTCGGGTGTCACCAGGTGCGGCACTTAATGGTGTCACCCCCCCCCCCCCACCTCCCAGTAGCGACCTTTCCTCCCGTGGACAATCTTTCAATTTTCGATTTGCACCCCCCCCCCCTTCAAACGTTCTATATATTTTGCTATTTTTTGCCTTAAGTCACCCCCCCCTAAATGGTGTCACCCGGTGCGATCCGCACCCCCCCCCCCTCGCTACGCCTCTGCTGACCCCTCCTGTAAAAACATCCTGCAGACGCCCTTGTGTACCAGCTGAACAGACGAACATTTTCAAGTGCAGAAACTAGAAGTATCGGACATCCGTTTTCCTTTTCTGTAGCCGTGTAGGGTAGTATTTAGACAACAACACACTTTGAAGTTGTTGTTTTTACTTTTTTTAAACTTCGCATTCTATTCGTACACAAGTAAAGTTTTATTTTGTTTTATACTGACTCATAATTTGGTTGGAAAAAAAATGTCACTATCCAATTACTGTTGTTTTTGAGAGCTGCAAAATTTCAAAAATGTATCCATTGTTAATATTTAATTAAAACATACACAATTTTGATGTTTTAATAGTTATATAAGAATAATCAGTGTCTCTATGCAAGGCCATTATTCAAGGTAATGAATTAACGTTTTTTGTTTTAAAATGTTTCATTTATTTTATTTTAATTTCACTCCTTTAGAAATCTTTTTCACACACAATTATTTCACAATGAGTAGACTACTGTATGATTGTATCACCCAGGAAGTTTAACAATGGAATGCCCCCACTCTGATATCATATTCTAAAGTGTGTCAATTACTATTGATAACCCTGAACAGTTCCAAACGGTACTTCTGATTAAAACTAAGTGGACTATTTTTATAGTAATTTATATAGTATATTTCTGTTGCTGGTAGGTGTCGTACAAAATATTCAAACAACAGATAGTTCTAGGTAGTGCAATATGAGTAATTTAACATATTTTATTTGCTGTTATTCTAGTACCAACTTTGTATATAAAAAAAAATAATAAGGTATACAAAGTTGATGTGAGTATACCAATTTTTTAAAGCTTATTACTCTAGTAACTAAATAGCAATTCTAAGATATTCTAACACAGACACATACACACTCACACACACAGACATATATATATATATATATATATATATATATATATATATATATATATATATATATGTATGTATTTATATATGTATTTATATATGTATGCATGTATTGTATCATTTCAGTATGTCGAAGATGCCTTTCGGGAGTCTCTATCTAACGGTTATGTTGTTATTGGTTACAATAATACCAAGTTCTAGATCTTGTAAAAGTAAATCCGGTGGTGCCGCCAACCCCGAAAAACAAGAACCAACGGGTCCCAGCTGTTATGTTATCAGCTATAACAGCAGCTGTTATTTGTTTGGTAACAAAAACATGACTTTCCCAGAGGCTTATACATTCTGTCAACAACATGAAGGAATATTGAGCGAGTTCAGCTACGATTCATTTCTTAAGGTAAACTACATTAAATATATTCTCATGGTGTGGTTTAATAAAAAAATCAATTTGGTTTAACCGTCCAGAAATTAATTCCGTTGTAGAAGTTCGACATTGTCTTATCATTAGTCTATTTTGTTTTGGCAGTTAAATAAAATTACCTTGTTTTGTTTTATCAGATTTGTTGTAATCAACTTTCATAACTTAATTAAATCTTTAATTTTTAAAAATTCTATTCTCAACATAAATGCTCAATAAAACACGTGGTTAGTTATCTTTTTCGTTATTAATTCTAGTGTTGAAAAAGATCCCCTCCAACACACTTGAGTGTATGTGTCAACTGGTTATGCGCCATTGGGGCCATTGACTCCGATTTCAGCCTGCTTTTCTTTTTGTATTTGCTTCAATAGTTTTTGTTCAACCAAGAACAAACTACAAGGCAGCAGTTGTTTTATTTTGGAGTTTTCTTTTCTAGAAGAGGTGCTGCCGAACCTTATCTGCCCTAGGGTTCGAAATCGAGAGATTTCGGTTTAGCAACCATGAACTATACCGACGTTAACCTTTACCTTGGCGACTATATTCAATTCATTTTGCAGTGTACAATTCTTAATAACCGTCTCAAATCGACTACTTGAGTACAGTTTCCTGGATGTTATTTTATTGTATTTTATGACCAGGATAACAACGAAAGCGTCATCCAGGGCGTGTATTGGATTGGTCTCTTGTGGGTCAGCACACTGGACACCTGGGTCTGGGCTAGCGGTGAGTGTATGGCCATCTGATGAACCATGTTGTACTCATGACTTCTTTTTTTAATAGTAGGATAAACTTCTTTTTTAAATCAAAACAGGCTTAAGGACATATAGGGGTCGTCAATAAAAGACATCACACTCTTATGAAGTGGTGGTCGGACAACTAAACAGATTTAATGACATATGGGGGTCGTCCATAAAAAATGTCACACTCTTTGTGGGACTTGAGTTCGAACTTTTGTGACGAAGTGTGTAGACGGGAGGGGAGGGGGGGGGGGGCAGAAAAGTGTGATGCCACACTTTTGCATAATAATAAAAAGTAAAGTTAGAAACTAAATTTTAGCCGTTCTTTTTTTTTCATTTTTTAAGTCTCTTGTTCTAAGTTGTAAAGAAAGTAATATACTTAATGTCGACCGTGCACATTAAGTGTTTTAGAAATAAATTGACGTTTTAAAGAGCAAAAACTGCAATTTTGTGATTGTCGGTTTTTACGAGGGAAGAGGGTGGTTTAAGAAACTATGAGAACGGGGTGATGTCGTTTTTTTTTGGATGACCCCTGAAATAAAAGTAAAATTTTAAAAATCTACCTATAATACCTAATACAGTGTGTGTATTTTTTTTTTAGGGTCCACTTTATCAATCCCAGAACTTCACGTCGAAAACACAACATCACCAGACAGCAACTGTACTACTGTGCAGGCGAATGGTCTGGACGTGTTTCGAACCTCGTGCTCGGAGAAGTACACCCCGGTTTGTAGACTGAGTAGGTATACTTTCTGGATTATAATTTAATTGGTATCGTGGTCATTTTAGACAACTTCATATCAATAAAGGATGGTGTTGTTACTGTATTGTATTGCATTAGTATAATGTATGAAGGTGGGTCGAGTATGTAACCTTTATGTGTTATGTAATATGTGCATGATTCACACGGTAGTCGGGCGATTGCCTAAAAGACACTAGCCCAAATACAATTTTCCAGAACTGATTTATCGAGATAAAGCACAAATGCGATATATTTCCGAAAGAACGTTTGCCCAAATGCGACAAATGCCCGAATGCATGGTTACCAGAATGCCATAGAACTCGAAGGCAGTTTGTCAACAACAAAAAATTGTGATATTATATTAACAAACTCAGTGAAGCTGTTGTTTTATGCATGATGCATATTTGTTTTCAACTGTAATAGTTTCAATCTGTGTTTGAAGTGCTTTCACGCACTGAAATTAAGCCCAGTGGCTGCCACACTGGTTTAAAAGAATTTTCTATTAAACAATAAAGCGAGTAGTTTGGGGTGGTGGGTGGGGGAATAATACTAAGTGTAGGCCTACACCGTGTGATGCCTTTAAAACCATCGTCGTCATTACCCCCCCCCCCTCCACACCAACTCCACCTCACGCTCCTACGCCCACGGTTGCACACAGCACGTGCTTATGTTGCTCACACCAGTAGTGGGTGTGGCTTGTCGAGTGACTCAGGACACTGAAGTGGGATGAAATATCTCCAAGTGGGGAGACTCACGCGAGTTGGACGGCTACATCCGGGGGTTTTTGACCCGTTTAATTATGTCAATGGGACGGGAAAAGGATGGGGATTGATGTATGTTGAATGCGATTAAAGAGTGAAGTTACAGCACTGAATGTAAACACAGTGACAGATATATGTACGCATGGCATGCCCAGCGAATTACGTTGGAATCAGAAATGCTTCCAGTTATCTCTCGGTGGAAGTGGGGGGGGGGGGGGCAGCAGCGTCTGCTGTGCCCCGCCCCATTCGTGGATGAATTAGAAATAATACATAATCTATATCGGAGAAAATAAATACTTTAGTCTATGCCCCCCCCTGGAGATTTAAGATGAACCCCCACCCCACCGCCGTACATTTTGATTCCTCCCTCCCAACCACCGAAGAAAAATTGACTGAAAAAAAAAACAATCTATGTCTGAATCTAGTTTGGATCATCCTTATTTATGCCCCTTCACCAAGGGTTTACCCGCCGTAGTGCCTGACACAAATATTGTTTAGACATTTTATTATTCAATGATGTACACTTCAAACACATGTGACCCTGTGACTTAAAAAATCAATATTTGAGGTCTAAATCTTTAAAGTTTAATAAAATATAATAACATAAAACAAAATTCGATGTGTGCAATCTCAATGTTGTATCACCACCGATTGTCTACAGCTTAATACACACATCAATCGACACATTTAAAAAAGGCATTTTAAAATTATGATTGTAAAATTAAGAATGATGCATGGCGATTAGGACTCTATTTTTTAAAAAAATAAACAATTGACGTGTTACAGTAAATACTGGGGGAAAAAAATTGGCTCAATTTACTGGTATACAAAAATAAATAAAACAACACGAGTTTGTTCACATGAGTTAAATGATGAAACACATAGTTTTGAATCTCATTTAAATTAATTATATATCTTGTGTAATCGCCTGTTGATTTTGACACAAGAAACGGCAGCAGATCAACATTATACATATCTCCCATTTTACTTGTGTACCCAAAGAAATATGGGACGGAGTGGTCTAGCGGTAGAGAGCTGGACTGCTAACTCACGTTAGGGAATGTAAAAGCGGCTGGGCATAGTGCTGACCACACTATCTCTTCATTTGCCGAGGTCACAGAAATAAGTGAACTCTACTTTACTTGCCCCATAGACCGTCACGTTTAAAAGGGAAACTTACCCGAAGCAATAAAACTTAACACTAGTTTGTTCACAAGATTTAAATGATGAAATAATAGTTTTGAATTTGATTAAAACTATCCATTATTCTTATGTAATCGCCTTTTCATTTAGACACAAGAAACTGCAACATAACAACATTGGCAGGACTCAACTGTGTTGGTCCCACAAAAGAAAGTAGTTCTAGTACTAGCAGCAGCTCTGTAGATCCAATCCCGGAGGATCCAACGATAGGAATCCATGAGGGTCCAACGATTGGTATCTATGACTGTGGTCCTAACGCCCCACCCAATAGCACTGGAACTGTGAGAGACAAGGCTAAATTCGTCGTCTCGGATGAATGCGTTAACGATAAGAAGTGTGACGGGAAACGTAAGAATATTTATGTAGCTTAACAAAACACTTGCAATTTTAAATGACGTTGAGTTTTGATGATATATAAATATTAATAATCTTAGAAATCTTTACATAGTTGTAGCATATTTTTTTTTTTATATTTTAGTTCCAATTTAATTGAATTTCCCAAAATGTAACCGTTTTTTTAAATGTTTCTCAAGCAAATTTTAAAACTACAATTTCAGATTTTATTTTGATCATCTGCATAGCATCAGCATTGGGGATTTCAGTCATCGCCAACGTTGCTCTTATTTGTAAACTGTACGTAAAATATACATTTCTGTTCTAATATGGTTTTGGGAGAGCGTGGCCTAAGCGGTAGAGCGGTAGACTTCTAACCCGTATATAATTGAACTGGCAAAAAGCATATTTCTTCTATATATTTTCAACATGATCCCTTCCAACACTAAATATTAAGAACGAAGAAGAAGAAGAAGAGTCACCCCCTAAATGGTGTAAACCGGTGCGGTCCGCAATCCCGCACCCGCCTCTCGACGCCTCTGAGCAGACTTTAATACATCATATCAAATGTCGCCATTTGCATTGATTTAGCTAGGTCTAAGAAGACAGTCGTTTTAAACAGTGGCGTCACTAGGTTGGGTGTCACCCGGTGCGATATCTGCGAGTTTCACCCCACCTTCTCACAAAATCTAGCATTTTTAGTCCGGTGTCCCTAGGGAGATTAAATTTTATTTTTTATTTTAACTGGATAAAAAAAAATGTTTGAACTGTAAAGTTGAAGATTTTTGGCCTGGTCCAGAGTTTCTTCCAGGCATCTCTCGCCACCCCCCCCCCCCCTCCCCCCGAACGAAATGAAATTTATATAGAAAAAAAAATATATTTAACAGTGTCTGCCACCTAAAAAAGTCTGCCGCCCCCCCCCCCTCCCCCCGAAAATAAATTTCAAGTGCCCCCCAGGAGAAAAAAGTCTGGAAGAAACACTGGCCTGGTGTCAACCCTAAATAGTGTCACTCGGTCCTAACTGCACCCACCCACCGCCTTGTGACGCCAATGGTTTAAATATAATTGAGCAAAAATAATAAAGACACAATATCAAGTTTCTATCTTTATAAATTATAAACATATGACGTGGTTCATGTGTGAAAATGCCCTCCTTTTTTTGTGACAACCCAAACAAACTCAATTTAGACATTGTATTAAAACATTTTATAATACAGTTACAGTCAGAGGCGTAGCGATGGGGGGGGGGGGGCAGGGGGTACATATGTCCCCGGGCGCCGACCTTAAGGGGTGCCAAAATGGGTTGTAAAAACAAATTAAAATGTTATTTTAGCTGCATTTTTGCATTATAAATATTTGGGGGGGGGGGGGGGGGGGTGCAAATCGAAAGTTTGAGGGGGTGGGTGCAAATCGAAAGTTTCAGGGGGGGGGTGCAAATTGAAAATTTGCTCCAGAGGGGGGCGCCAAATTGAAAGTTTGTCCCCGGGCGCCGGGAAGGGTCGCTACGCCTCTGGTTATAGTCAGTGTTTCTTCCAGACTTTTTTTCTCCGGGGGGGCACTTGAAATTTTCGGGGGGGGGCGGTAAACTTTCTTCGGGGGGGGGCGGACACTGTTAAAAGTATATATTTTCTATATAAATTATATAAATTTCATTTCGTTCGGGGGGGCGGTAAAAAATTTTCGGGGGGGCAAAGCCCCCCCGAAGAGATGCCTGGAAGAAACTCTGGTTATAGTTTAAAGCTACTTGCAACTAGCTTATATCAATTTCTTTAAATGCTTTATTTTTTTTTTCTCGACAGCTGTTTCCGTAAAGGTAAGCACTTCTTCAGGGACAAGAGTTCCTTCCACTCACGCTCCGAACCCAACGTCAAAACGGATTCGATTCTGGTGTATTCTAGATGCGACAACAACGACAACTCAGCCCTTCCGGTCTTTCCCGCAACCATTCAGGAAAAACCCGAACAGGACCTCTACGCCAATGACGAAGATGAAAACCGCTATTCGGATATTCCCGGTGACGTTTACTCCAACACTGTTTCACCAAATTCTGAATTCCCAAAAACTTTTAAGGGCCTAGAAATAAATGTTAGTCATTTAGCGGACGAGCAAAGAAATAAGAAACCGCATCTTGGAGTTAGCCTGCTAGAAAAGGAAGGGAAGCTTAACACCAGTGACAATGAAACATACTCTCATCTCAATCACAACAGCACTGGCAATTTGTCGCAGAGAGGCTATACAGAGAACGTCTATGGTGACGAAAGCGTTACAGAACTCAACTAGCCTCACTTTGGTGGAGGTGTGGGGGGGGGGGGGGGGGGGGGGGCTCCCATTCAAAAAGTTCAAGCTGTGTTGCCCGTATGGAGACAAAGCATACACTACAGCAAGGGTCTCCAAACTACGGCCCGCGGGCCCTCTCATCCGGCCCGCGGAGATCTTTTTGTCCACGGAGAAAACGTTTGTTGGTGATGGCTGAGGAACTTTGCCCAGAAAAATCACGACATGTCTGGAAGAAACTGGCCACCGAACTGAAATTTGATAGTTAATGCGGCCTTCGGACTGAAAAGTTTGGAGACCCCTGCACTACAGGCATGAAACAAGAGTACAGAGACTAACAGAAACTTGCAGACAGCGTTTCTTTCTGTACTTTTTCTTCAAAGGGAATTGTTGGATCTTAAAACTTCTGGTGGGGGGGGGGGGGGGGTGATTGAAACTTTAATGTTTTTTTTTTATTTTGTCCAGGGAGTAGGGGGGTGGTAGTGGCCTCCATCGAAGAGATGCCTGAAAGAAACACTGCATGAATCCATATTCTATACTTTGATTAAATGCATTTAATGTTTTAAATAACATGACGATACTTTATTCCCAATGTGTAACTGAAAATTGCTGACCTGTTTGCTGTCCAGTTTAGTGTTTTTGAGATGTTGTTAGCACCAGTCGTTTGTATTTGTAGGCATTATTGTGTTTATTATTGTTTTACATGCCATTAGTCTCTGTGTTAGAGTTTCTTTGTCTGTAATTTTTCTAACAGTAAATAAACATTTTTGTGAAACATATGACTTGGTTACTACTTTAGTACCTCAAACAAACACCATAAATCAAATAATTACATGGCTGATACACGGAGAGTGGCACAAACTACTACATGCTTTCGTTAACGGATGCCTGCGTCGCATATTGAGCATCAGGTAGTGGCCAACACCTAACTATGACAAAAAAAATAATAATGTCGATGATGATGATGATGTAGCCGATACATCATACAACATAAAACGCAGCTGCTAAATGTCAAGCTATATATATACATTTTTAATTTCTGCTATTTAGTTTATAAATCACTATAAATGTTTACTTCATAGATTTACATCCCAGGATGGTCTCTGCGGAGGCGTGACAAGTTTACCATAAATGAATAAACTGCATAACCTATATAATATATTATTGTACATATATATATATATATATATATATATATATATATATATATATATATATATATATATATATATATATATATATATATATATATATATATATATACATGTAATTTGCTAGTACGAGGAAGTTAAACCAACCCACTATCTCAATAGTATGAAACATTACAAGTAACTCTCTAGTGTAAACACCCACGCATTACAACCATTCGCAGAGGTAAACAGGCAAAATCGAGGCGGGTCCACAGGAAATAAATTCGATAGGCCCCAGTAACCGTGCTGGAATAATCCTATAGGGGTTCAGTTATTTTTTTTTTTTTTAAATAATGCGCTGGTTTTTCTTCAATTTAATATTTTCATAGCAGAGCGTAAAATTCATGCTTTGATGGAGAAGAAAAAACATTTACATTTAAATTTTTAATCTGGGGTGGTGGCTCCTTTTTAAAAATCTCCCTAAAATTAGAGCTTAGTTTACAATATGAAGACCTAAATTTCGCCCTCGGCTCACAGGGTAAACATGTAGGATGAGCCAGAATAATGATAACTACTGTAATAAAAAATTAATTGAAAGGTATTACATGAGAGAGCCTCTATGATTCTCTACTATAGCACAAGAAATGTCTCTTTTACTGTTCCTACGCACATTGCCTAAATCAGCAGAATTTTTTGTCTTCCCTTCCTACATTTTAAATAACATAGATGTTGAAATTATATAGAAAATATATACTGTAAACACTGTTGCGCCCCCCCCCCCCCCCCCACCCCCCATCCCGGGTTCAGAGTTTCTTCCTCACCCAAACAATGGAATTTCTATAGAAAAATACATTCTTTTAACAGTGTCTGCCCCCCCCCCTGGAGAAAACAAAGTCTGGAATTAACACTGCACTCACCCGGGTAGCTTTATGTGAACCACCCAACCCTTCCACACCTCCGCGAGTAGGAAAAAATGCCCCCCCCCCCCCCACCAAAGAAACCTTATATGTAGCTTGCATCAAAGTAAATATGAGTGGAAAACATTACTTTTTGCCTAGTGTGATCCTAGACACCACGAGTGAGTCTGTGCTTCCCACCTAGACGTACAACGGGTCACATGCTAGCCTATTTAACGTTGTAGCCTATTTATGTTTATCGTGGCCCATGTGTAAACTTTATAAAACTTTATAATATCTACATAGGCCTATATATATATATATATATATATATATATATATATATATATATATATATATATATATATATATATATATATATATATATATATATATATATAGTTGCAATTGGTGTTACCCCCCCCCCCCTCCCATTTAGCCTATTAAATGGCATCGATTTGTGCACACATTATATAAATCCACCTACTGATTAATGCAAACAAGCATTGTTTTCATTGTAAATTATTAGACTTTAGTGTCACCCCCCCCCTCCTTTAGCCTATTAAATGGCATCGATTTGTGCACACATTATATAAATCCACTTACTGATTAATGCAAACAAGCATTGTTTTCATTGTAAATTATTAGACTTTAGTGTCACCCCCCCCTCCTTTGTCGTTGATTGACTTGTTATTTAAAAGACTCAACAAAACCTTTTTTACTTTGTACATTTCAAATAGGTCTCCCGCCCCCCACCCCCATCGCCCCACTCCTGGGTGATAGTTTTAAAATGTGCACAGGTAATGGTAAAGATGTTTGTGTATAGTCACTTACTAATACATATGGATTAATTCAAATTAATCACTGAACTGGCAAAAAGCATACCTCTTCTGTATTTTTTACATATTTTTCGCCATTGTGTCACCCCCCCCCCCGTAAGGCTAAGTCAACTAAGTGAAAGTATAACTTTAGTTTGTTTTGTTGAAATAGCATAATTTTAATAAAACCCTTCACAATATAAAAACAACAATAAAGAGTTTATCGAAACGAAATCTAAATATACACTTTCGTTTTTCAAGTTCGTTACCTAGGCCTAAGCTCAGTTAACAGTTAGTTAGTAAGTAGGCCTAACTAATCTCATTTACAGAAACAAAACTACATATTAAAGTATTAGAATCTAGTAATTCTAGATGTATAGGCCTATAATATTATTAGATTTATAACTGGATTTTAACAGACCAAGCAGTAAAAAAATATCAATTTGATTCAGATTCATCATTCATGATTCAGAGTTAGTCTTTAACTTAGGTTGTAGCATTCAAAATTAATTTTTGAGTATTTAATCTTAAAATCATATGAGTTAGTTAGAGGAAGGATTAAGAATTCCATTGGTACCAAATTTATATTTCTAGCTTCAACAGGAGAGGAGAAATAATTTTTTTTCTGTTTAAAATGTATGGTCTTATATAATCTCTGTAAAAAATGAAACTAGTGGGAAACAAAAATGAAAATTTTATAAAATATGTTTGCAAAACATTTTTGAATTCTAATGATAAATTATGAATCAGGGGTGTTTCCTTTATGTAAATTTGCATTAATAATTGTGCAGGCTTGTTTCTGTTTGATGTTATGCTTTATTTTTAAAAATGTACATTTTTACTATGACTAATTATATAGGAAAAAACAACATGACTGATAAAGGTCCAAATCTTTAAAAATTCATAAAAAATGTATTTGTAAAATTCTATCCCAATTTCTTTATAAAATAAGAACCACAAGTGGTTTATTTAACTGATTTTGCATAGTTTTGTGTGCAGGCAAGTGTTTATATATTAAAATAAAGTTGATTTAGAGCATATATTGTTTTCAAATCAATTTTTTTATAGGCAAAAATGAAAGAAAATCAAAAGTAATTGCATTAGGCTATAGCTGAACCTCAGTAGATTTTGAAAATGTAGTTGCTTTGTGTATTGGAAATTAATAAGATATTAATTTAAAATTAATAAGAGACAGTGGTAAAAACAAAATTTGAAAAATCAGTCAAGAGCTCTGGGCAGGTTTTTGTATGAAAATTATCTCCCTTTGTTCTAATGCTACATACTACTTTAACTTAAAGAAAAGATCAGTCAGAGACTGGCTGATGTGAGGTCTGATGTAACCGATATCCTGATGAGAAGTTGATGAACCTGAACCACCACTGACCAATACGCAGTACACACCACTGTCAAATTGAAATTAAATTGAAAGTTAAAGAACATTGACCTGTTACTTGTGCCCACGAGAGACTTATAAATGATGCAGCTTTCAATGTCATTTTCTAAACTTAACCATTTCAAAATCCAAACGAGGAAAATTCGTCATTATCTGTCTGAGTTGAAGCAGCTCTGTGCAGGAGGAACAACACAGGTAATTGAAAACGAAGACACTTTATTTAATATTTATGAATAATAGGCCTAAACAGTCTATTTTTGTATTATTTTCTTCGAAGTGACTACAGTGCACTACACGTCTTGCAGAGCGTGGCCCCTAAGGAATAGACTACGCGTCTTGCAAGTTGGATTTGCCATATCGTAATTGAAAATGCTTACTTTTTACTTCTCTATCACATCCAGTGTGGTTGAGTCAACAGTGTGCCAGCTGTAAACTGTAGTTCTTAGACCCGGAGTTCCCAGTTCGAACCCGGGGTTAGCTCGGCCAGTACTATTTTTTAATACATTTTTTCATATTGAAAATATGACGTAGACTATGATTCTTTTTTTTTTTTTTTTGTAAAGTTTCCAAGCATCGTCACTGGCGTGATTGCTTGCTTGCCTTACGTTTACTATCCCGTGAGTGGAAAAACCCACCACGGCCCACGGTTGGCGAGATCACTGTGAGTTCAGCAGGCCTAAAGCATACGTCATAGAATGAACACAAGTTCGCGAGATCATCTGTCTTCACTTCTCTCTTCCTCAAGCAAATTGAAATATTTTTTTTAAGTTCACATAGGATAAATAATATAGACTTAGATCTATTATCACGCATGCTAGATAGCTAGGCCTAAAGGTTAACGTATTGACACTACACTGTATTGTTTTTTTACAAGTGCTAGACTCTTTGGTCTTGAAATAATAATAAATACACTTAAACTCGATCTAGATCTATGTCAACATTAAATTGTTACCATGAAAAAAAAAATCGGGCAGTCATGATACTGATATCTGTTGTTTTTTAGATCGCGTGCCACCTAGGGTAAAGATTAAGCGTAACGCGGTGCGAGCTGCGCAAAGGCGGCCTTACGCGTAACGCGCCGTGCAAATGTGGCCTATTTTCTTAGATTTGTATTTTATTTTACTTTCTGAGGGACAAAAAAGTTAGCCTATAGGCCTAAGTTTTGATTAGGGCCTAGGCCTAGACTTTTACTCTTTTTTTTTTCTGTTTTTAAAAATATTCTGCATGACCATGTCATTAAGGCGCCTAATCATTTAATTGGGCCTGCAAAAAATCTATTTTTATTATTTATTGCAGCATTGCAGATTACTGTGTAATCTTACAACCCCTGAACAATCCAAACAATCAGAGACCAAACTTAACCTAACTGATGAAGAGAGGAAAAAGATATTACACAACTTGAACACACTGACAAATGAAGATATGAGGTAAGATGCTCTTGTTTATGTACTATAATTAACATTTCTGAAAAAAACTTAATTTGGGTGTTTCTTGGTCTACCTCATTTTATTTTGCCCTGGCAGGACCTATCATCGTGACCAGCAAAACATGATAATATTTAGTTTTGCTAGTCACAGTTTCTGCTGGTGTTGCCATTACCACTTCTTTTTCTTTGGAATACTTTAAGAGAAGTGCTTTGCTGTTGTATTTCTTACTTGGTGTAGTGCTGTTGGATCCGAAGTATTCTTACAAGGCATGTGGGACAAGAATAAAGTAAAAATTAGATACTTCACGTTAGATTTTTCTCAGACATTCTTGTTCTTCATATGTATTATTTTATTGGATACATTTGCTACCACAGTGGAAGGAAAAATCTGGTTGAAAAGTTAAGTCCATTAATGTACCGAATGTAAATTTGGTCTTGAAGTAACTGACAACTTATGGCAATAATTTGATTGACATTGGCTCCTGGGACTTCACTCACACTTTACATAACACAATTGTTTCCTAGCAGCTAAAGATGGTATGGGGGTTGTCCCACACCTCAGCATTGCATACTTTGATTAAAGACACACCAGCACATTTGGAAGATTTTCAAAAGGTGACTGAGCAAGAAGTTTATTCCCTGCATTATTGTGGCATTAGCTGGTTGGCAAATACTGCTGCCCACCAAAGGGGCGCTTGACATTAATATTGTCATACAGTGTTACGCAGGTGGGCTAAACATTTATTATTCTATGAATTGCTATGTTGCTGAAGTTGAAAACAGGAATTAAAGTTAAAAAACCCTGCAACAAAATCAATTGATTGTGTGAAAGAGTGTATGAGGAATATGTTCTGTATGGCAAGTATGTCATTTATAATTAGTGTAGCTAAACCCATTGAACAACATAAGGAGAAATACCAGTGTTCCAAGCCTGTGCTACCATACTATGTAACTAAACCCATTGAATAGTATTAGGAGAAATACCAGTGTGCCGAGCCTATGTTGTTATAACCTTTTGCAAGAGCCTGCTAAGGCCTATCATATATGGATATGTTGGAAAGTTTTAAATTGCTGAATCCATACCTGAGCTGCTGCTAATAGACTGACTTAAGGTTGAATTCTGTTCTTAAGATAGATTTAGGTTATGCTGGAGAGGTGTTAAAAATGTGGGGAAAACAAGCAAAGTTCATTTTTAGATGTGCTAATGGAATATCAGGCAGAAAGTTTTTATTTTAGTTGATAGGTTGTTTGTTAAATCACAACTGAATTTGACTTTGATAAATGCAGCTCCTTACCTGGACCTGTATTTTTAAAAACCAAGGGTGCTGAAGTTTATAAAATCATCAGTTTGCTTTATTCTCTAGGAAAAGTACGTTTAGCTGACTGTGATTTGATCATTGATCAATTTTAAGGAGTTATCTGTTTGGTTAAGCTTACTTTGATAGCTACAACACACAACAGACTGGTCATTTTCATTTTATCCTTGCAGACTGTATACATTTCAAGAAATTGGTGGTGTTGAAAAAAAGTGAAGAAGAAGAAACAATTAAGGGAAATGATATTTCACTTGAAAAAATAAATTTCAAAAAATAGACTTTTCCAGTTTTGTCTAACAATGTTACATTTTTTTCTAATTTTAGGGATCGTCAGCATATCCCTTTTTCATTCTGTACCAATATTTGCCAGTACAGGGAAGCCAAAGGTACCATCTCTTCTATAGAAGAACTCATGAATATAAAAGGAATTCGTGAGCTTAGGTTAAAGCAAATCTGTGAAAAGTTGATGGCAGAGCCTGACTTGTCTGAAAAGAAACGCAAACCTGCAGCTGAATCATCACAAACCATGAAAATTGAAAACCATTTTCATCCTAAGTTGATTCTTCAAGACTTAAAGGTCAGTTATTTTGGTTGAGTGATTCCAAATTAAAAATGTAAATACATTTATATTATTTTAAAGTCAGAGACAACACCACCTAAAGATTTAGGCATACACTAGAAATTATTTTTATGTATAACATCTTCAACTATATATTTTAAATACTTTTTATTCTTCAGTAAAGACCTTATGTTACTTTTTTATTCTATGAGGGTTTTTATAATACTTTGCATCCCCTTATATTTAAAAATGTTGTTACTTCCTCCAGCTGTTGGGTGTTATTCATGAGCCAAATGGGGCCCAGTTTTCTAATGAAATTAGTTCTAAAATTAAACTAATAGTTCTGATCAAACTTTTCTTAAAGAATAAAACAAATGCTAATAATAATTAAATTTTAATTATATGTGGGACGGCATAGCCTAATGGTAGAGCGCTAGACTGGTACCCCAAAGTCTCGAGTTCGAATCCGGGTTCAAGTTAGTGGAAAGTCCCTGAGACCACCCAACTCTGATGGATACCTAACTTACATTAGGGAAAGTAAAGATGGCTGGGCATAGTGCTGACCACATTACCCCTTTATATGCGAAGGTCAAGAAACTTACGAACTCCACTTCATCTGCCCAATGGATCGTTAGGTCTAAAGAGGAATCCTCGCTTATTAATAGCACGTTTTCAAGCCTTCCTGTGTAATTTTATCCCATATTTATCAGTGTTAAAGCATGCAACCAGTTACATAATCAAGCAATTATTATTTTTTTTTTATTTCAGCATATTCCCTTTTTTTATTGGATGTTTTGCTACTGACTTTATCCCCAAAAAAATATAATTGATAATTAAATTCAAATTTAATTAAAATTTAAGGAACACAAATATTATACCACGTCTTGACTTTCTTTTCTCTCCCATAGAGCCTTACCAATGTGACCAGTGTAGAAGTCTGCTTAGATTCTGTTCACTATGCTACCATGACCAGGGATCTTGAGCTGACTCAATGGGGTCATTTTTTCTTTCCCAGCTCAAACTTGTATAAACACCCACCTACAGACATTTTTTTAGAGGTAGGACCCTAGGTTTATTTCTGATCTCAAAATTGTATAGACACCTACCTACCTACAGACATTTTTTTAGAGGTAGGACCCTAGGTTTGTTTTCTGATCTTAAAATTGTATAGACACCTAACTACAGGAAATGGACATATTTTTTTCTGATCACAAACTACTATAGTTACCCATTTACAGACAATGCTTTTTACAGGTATGACCTTATGTTTTTCACAATCGCAGAATTTTATAATCTCCCTGTTTACAGTTACAAAATTAATACTTAGAAATCAGGTAAAGTTATAAGTTTTATCAAGACTGACATTTAGGGCACCCAACTTAAGACAATAGTTATGTCTTAGTAATGCTGAAAATGTCATTGATTAGGAATCAAGAACTTGTGGAAAATGTTAGCTTCTGTTGTTTTACTTTATTAATAAATTTATAGTTACCAAAACTTAGACCCAAATATCATGTAGGAACTTGTATGTAATAATATGCAAAAAAATAAAAATGTAAACAAATGCCCTGTATTATATTTTGCTCTTTGCATATATTAATTTTGTAACTGTCTTTCTTTAAAATAACATTGTATAATTTGTTAAATAACATTGTTACAATTCACCAATAAATTAAATCTTTGTTTCCCTAACAGGCTATGGAGATAGTTGACAAACTACCTGTATCAAATATTTACCTGTTTGAAAGCCGGATGTACAAACAAGCTTCAAATTCCAACATCCAGTTTCGTTTATTCATCGGTCAGATGCAGATGGCACTACAGACTTTGATCAACAAGGACATAAAAACCAGCGGGCAGCACAAAGTATTCTACGCCAGCAACACCTTCGTTTCTAAAATATTTGACTTGGTCGTTGGTGGTGAGCGAATCAGTGGCCAGCACATCGTGAAGAAAATTGAGGATGAACAGTACACCGAGCAGGTTCATATTCCCTCACATCTTTGGAAGAGGTACAGGGAACTTGATTTGCCTCTCAGCCAAGAAAGATACTGCAAATGTTTTTTGCTGTCCTTGGCTTTTTGTCAAAGTTTTTTGTTGCCTTTAAATCGTGAAGAAAATTGAACCAATAATTGTTACCTTTAAAATAAGGTTTAGTTTGTGTAGCAATGATTTAAAATCTTTTGATATAAACTAATGTATCATACATAATACATTTCAATTAAATATTGTTTTAAGATTTCCAACAGAGTCCTTTTTTTTCTGAATAAGCTTGAGTGTTTTCTATTTTTTAAATTCAAAATCTGAATCATTTATATTGGGTGTCCTGCTTTTGCAACAGCCATAGATTTTAGAACTTTTAACTTTCTAGTGCACACAGATCAACTTTGACAGACATGTGTAAATGTCATTGTACCCCCCCCCCCCCCCAATGATCTGGACGTCACAGAAATATGTTAGTTCTCATAAAACTTACTTCTAATATACAAATTGCATTACATTTACTCAATATCAGTAACCTGCTATTTGATTAATAAATAAATAAAACATTTTAAAAGGATACCCCTATGATAAGTGAATGCTTATTTTAATGAATTCTACTTCTATGTCAACCAGAAACTGCCCAGTATACCATATACTAAATATATTTTGATGTTAAAGGAAAAGTTGAATAAGCTTTATTTTGTTAGAAAAAAGCAGCATTGGTTATTGCAGTGATTCACCTTTTTAAAATATTGTTCTGAATACTGCGACTTAACAGTAACCTTTTTTCTCGGCTGAGTGATTTATTGCTGGAGTGTTGCATGCTTCTTATAGAGTTTAACACAAAAATATTTGAAGACGTAGCTGTGTGGTATCCACTTCCTTTAGAATGAATTACTTAAAAGTGGAAAATAAAACACATTTGGCAAAAAACTACATTTTAAACTAATTAAAATGCACTGAAAATAAGACTAATTTGTTTCCTTTGAAAAAAGCAAATTACTTTGTTTAGTTTTCTTATATTTTCTTATTCTCAGTGCATTTAAAAGCTTATTGTTAAACAGGGTGTTCTATATATTTATTTTGTAAATTGCATTCTTGGTATGACTCAGGCAAATTATACTTTTTACCTGAGCACTTTGGCACTCAGTGAATTAGTGATGCATTTATTGAATATAAATAGGCACAAAGATTACGATAATCATTGAATATTTAAATGCAAACCAAATAACATAAGATTATTGCATATTTTAATAAGTATACTTTTAATCCTGTTACATTTATAAAAAAACAATTTCTCACATCAAGTTTACATCACACTTGTAAAAATATGTACACTAATAGTTATCCCTACAAATTACTGTCTTATTACTATGTTTTTTGCATTGTAACTGCCTCTTTTAAAATACAGTGATGACTTTTGTATCTATGTTAAATACAACTGTTACTTTTCTAACTAACTGCCGCTGTTGAATATAACTAGTCATCCACTAACTGACCGCCGCTGTTAAATACAACTGCTCATCCACTAACTGACCGCCGCTGTTAAATACAACTGCTCATCAACTACCTGACCGCAGCTGTTAAATACAACTGCTCATCAACTAACTGACTGCCGCTATTAAATACAACTGGCCATCCTCTAACTGACCGCTGCTGTTGCATACAAATGCTCATCCTCTAACTGACTGCCGCTATTAAATACAACTGGCCATCCTCTAACTGACCGCTGCTGTTGCATACAAATGCTCATCTTCTAACTGACTCTCCTCTAAAGGCTTGAAAGACTTCTTCTGTCTGGCTTCTCTAAGTTTCTTCAAATCATGAGCATAGTTTTGTTCCCTCAGGAGCTGGCGCTTCTGGTCTTCCAGGGTCTGCTGATGCTCGTTTAAAGCACGGGTCATCTTGATCAGTTCCATCAGCTCGTGGCGCAGCTGCCTGTTCTCTAATTTTATTTTGTTGGTGTGTTCAGAAAGACACTGAACTGCCTCCTGTAAAGCAAAAATAAATTATTGAATAGCTCAAATTGTAGCTGTTCTCTTAATTTTGGGATGGAGTGGTCTAGAAGTAGAGAGCTGGACTGCTAACCTGTAAGTCTCGAGTTCGAATCCGGGTTCAAGTCAGCAGACCGTCCCTGAGTCCACCGAACTCTGATGGGTACCTAACTCACGTTAGGGAAAGTAAAGGCGGCTGGGCATAGTGCTGACCACACTATCTCTTCATATGCCGAGGTCACAGAAACAAGTGAACTCTACTTCACTTGCCCCATAGACCGTCAGGTTTGAAAGGGAAACTTAACTACTTTTACTTTACTCTCTTAATTTTATTTTGTTAGTTGGTTTTGACTGACTGTACTGCCTCCTGTAAAGCAAAAATAGATTATCAAATAGCTCAAATTGTAGCGGTTCTCTTAATTTTATTTTGTGGTGTGTTCTGACAGACACCGAACTGCCTTCTGCAAATCAAAAATAAATTTTCAAATTAATTTTAATGAAGGTGGCGCTGAGTGGGTCACAAGTGGCAAAAAGCAAGCACAACTGTGACACATCAGGCGCATGAATGGAGGCAGACCTGGTGGCAGATTCTGTTAGAAGAACTAAAGACAGCAGGGACATCTTAGAAAACTGCAAAATATACAGCCTGGGATTGAACACAATGGTAAATTATGGTAGAGGTCCTATGGTACTCATGAAGTAAAGAGGACTAAATCAAGAGTCACTACTTCATATCCTCACTCATAAAAGTGGAGATGAAAAAAAGTACATCCCAATTTACAGTAAGTTGAACAAGCAATTAAATATTCAATTTCAAAACCAGCCTATTTTCCTAGTCAAATATCCATTAAAAATAATAATAGAGTGGGCTCAAGGACAATCTCAACATCAATTGTAACTCAACCTGTATTTAAAAAATATTGTCCCGACTTTGAAATACAGTATGCCAGGAGAAAGAAGAAGAGGAAGGCAAGGACATTAAGGATTGGAAGGGGTTGCCAGGCTTAGAACTAATCAGAGCAGCGGATGAACTAGATGGATTGCGGAGAATTATATTGTCAACTGTGGCTCCCCAATGACCCCCAATAAAGGGTTAAGGGATGATAATAATCAGTGGCGGAACTTGAAAAAAATGGCCACCCCGCAAAAAAATTTTTTAGCCCCCCCCCACCCAGATATATATATATATATATATAGATTTTTTTTTCAATTAAAACAAATTACTAGATCTACATCATGTCATGTGTGTAAGTGCATTAGTGTGTTTTGAGAAAATTCAGTTTCATTTTATCTGCAAGGGGTTCTATGAACATCTATCTTACCAAAAGAATATAAAACATGAAATCTTTGTAGAAGTAATGGTGTCTCGTGTTATGATTATTTTTATGTTTTTTTGTATTCATATTATTAATTTTAAATACATTTCCTTTTTTATACTAGGTCATTCTTTAGTAAGTACTTTATGAAAAAATATTTAGTAAGAGAATTAATTGCTTTTTTATTTGTTTAGTACAAATCTATTTAAAGGAGCTTATGAGCACCCCAATTTGACTATTTAAAAAAGGGAAATAAGTCATGGAAGTGGTTTAAGCGTTTGCTTATCTTTGTTAAGTTTAATTGTAGGAGAAAGAGGACTTGGCTTTCACAGTGGTTTAAAAACAAAGGGAAAAAATATACAACAGTGTGGAGATGGTATCTATAGAATAAAGATAATCAAACCGCAGCTATGGTAATCGTTTTACAAAACAAACATTAAGTAAAAAATTGCAAGAAAATTAGATTTTTTTAACTATATTAAAAACTATTAGGGTCGAACGTGGGCCCCTAAATGACGTGGGCCCCCCCGCATTGCGGGGTCTGGCGGCACTGTAGTTCCGCCCCTGATAATAATGATCCCTAATTTGACTTCACTTATACTTTGCATATTCTTATATATTGACAGAAGTCAGTAATTGATATCAATTAAATACATATTTGAATATCTGATTTAATTGGATGGCGTCATTTATTTAAAAAAAAAATTGTTCCAATAGGCTTACCTGGTTGGCTTTCTTTTCAAGACACTGAACTCGTTCTTCTGAGCTTTGCTGGAATTCTTTTTTTTCTCGTAGGAAGTCAGACTTCATCTGCTGGATGCATTTGGTGTGGTGCCTTCTCATTTTGACCACTTCCTCTTCCAATTCTTTTATTCTGTTCAGTTGATCTGCTTGTAGGTCCTTAATAGACAGCAAGTGAAAATTTTCTTTACATCTTGGATTTGGTTTAATTACAACTATAAAATATTTTTCTTCTGTTTGATAATAATTAAATAACTGTTAATAGCTACTGAGGTGTTTCTTCAACAGTACAAATAACGTTACTAACAAAATTTATGCTAATGGCAATCAATAATTGTTAAAATGAACATCCTATAATGCTTTAAATTTTGAGCTAAAAATAAGGATCAATTATCCTTTCTGAAACAACTTAAACTTGTATAAATTATGGTGAAAAATAAAAAAAAAAAAATATATCCCTTACGCCATTGTTATTGTAAAAGTAAATTATGTTAACATAGAGGTTCATATTTCCTAATAAGGATTCTCAATGTCTTAGTGAAGATAATCTGGTAGGGTAAGGTGCCAGGAAGTAGAAGGTGAGGGAGACAATGAAGGAAATGGCTGAATGACATCAAGGAATGGATCAGTTTGTCATTCGCAGAATCACTAAGAGCAGCAGAGAACAAAGACGAAGCATTATGAGCAGGTCAACAATGGTGCCCCAATGGGATAGATAGAGTTAGTATGCTAAATTTTTTTCAAGTGTCAAACTCTTCAGTCTACTTATACTAATTGTGATGTGTCTTACAACTCAGTGTCAAATTAATTTTGTGATTTATTAACAAAAATTGTTACGTGCCTTATACTCTTGTAAGTCATTAATTTCCTGATTTGTTTTTTCCAATAAATGTTGTTTTTCCAAAAGAAGATTTTCTAAATCTGAAATGAATCCAAGTTATAAAACATTTGTTCTATTTTTAGTCATCAATAGAGAAAATAAATATGTAAGTAGGCCTAAACTTTTTTTAAAAACAATTAGATTTATTTATATTATTTATGGAAGATTGAGTACAGCGAAAACTGACTAAAACAAAGTGTATGCCCAGTTTAAAAAAAAAATTGTTTCAATGTGTTTCCTGTGGGTTCATTTTATGGATCAGTCTGAATTTCTTTTTACTATTTGTTCATTTACTATTTTAGTCAGATTTCACTGTTCAAATGTAGGCCTACATGCTACGTAAAATGTTATTTAATTATAACGGCTAGAACTTTACTTCTCTTTTTTTTATCGAATTCTTCTTCCATTTTCTGCTTCTGTAGTTGTAGGTTTCTTATTTCCTGTTTGTTATGGTCGCTTAGGGTTATAATTGTGGTTTGTCTTTTGCTGGTTTTCTTCTCCATGTAGCTCATGTATTCATGCTAAAATAAAAATACTGGATATTAAAGCATTTTAAAAACAAAATAACAAAGGTTTTCCTGTGTTTAATAAGGTTGGATGAGAAGACGTGGTCTGGTGGTAGAGCATGCAACTGATAACCCAAAAAATAGAGGTCAAATCTAGATAAGAATTTGAATAGTGATTGCCAGAATTTTAGAAAAAAAATTAAAACAAATCCTGACCCTAAAAGCAATTTTTAAAAAAGTAATTCCTCTTTAGACCTAGCAATCTATTGGGCATATATGAAGTTGAGTTCATAAGTTTCTGGACCTCAGCATATGAAAGGGATGGTGTGATCAGCACTTTGCCCAGCAGCCTTTACTTTCCCCAATATAAGTCAGGTACCCATCATAGCTGGGTGGACTCAGGGATGCTCTACAGTAACAAGTCCAAACCAGAATCCAAACTATAGTGACCTTCAGGCTAGCAGTCAAATGCTGTGCTATTCTACCACACCATCCCAGCAATGCAGTCAGTTTAAAATAACTGGATAAGACACTCAGTTAATGTATCACTTCTACTTCTTCATTCTTAATTGTAATGTATGTTATGATTTCCTCCAACACAATAAAGTATTTTGTTTCAACCTTTTGTTCACAATATAGACAGTTGACTCTGATTTTAGCCTGCTTGTATTCTGAATTTGTTTAGATACCCTTGCCATCCAAAAACAAACAACAAGAAAACAGTTGTTTGATTTTTGAGTTTTCTCTTCTGCTGTATCCAGCTTCCAAGCATAGTTTAATCAAGAATTGGTGTACTGCTGCTTGTGTATTTACAACAATTAACCAAGTGAAGTTTCTAAGCTTTTTCCTTTATTTGCATCAGGCTTTTTCAGACTTCTCTTAAAGTTCATTTTTTTTTAAATTTATTCATGTACTTTTCTACTTGTTTTTTTTTTTTTTTTAAATTATTTACTTATTTAATATTTATACTTCCTATTTTAATTTTTATCTATTATATACTTACACTTTCAATCCTAATCTTTTGAGCTTCATTTTGCAGCCACTCATTTTCATGCTTTCTAAGAAGGGTTAACGTTAATAACTGGACATTTTGTAATAAAATCAAATTTTAATTATTTTTTTAAACCAAATCATTTTTTTTATAAAAAAATTATTATGATTTAATAATCAGTTTTGATTTTTCAAAGGATACAAATCATCAACCTTGATCTTCGCAGCCTCTAGTTGAAGTGTAACTTTTTCTAATCTGTAAATTAAATGAAAAGGTGGGAACTGCATATTATAGTGGCTAATTTCATTATGTAGGCCTATATACTATAGGCCTATTTGCTATTTGGCTTATTTAATTAATTTGGTGGCAATAATACAGATAATAATGTTATAGATGCATGCAAAGAGTTAATATAAAAATGCTTTGTTTAAGCACTTGGTAAAATAAGCAAAGCTTATGCCATGGTGCTGAAATTGGGTAGGCCTAATAACATCTTACTTTAATACTTATGTAAATGTAACTATATTCAAGCCGCTTGGGCAAGTCTAAGTAAAGAAAAACATAGCACTGAATTATCATTTTGGGTAAGAAGTAACTAATTAATTATTAAAATTAAAAGACCTTTTGTTTTGGCTACTTACTCTGCTTGAAGCAAAATTTCTTTTTCTGAAGGATCGACATTTTTTGGTGTTTCGTTTGAAACGACGGAGCCTTTTTTCCCACTTTTCTTCCCTTTTTTCTTACCACCTTTCTTACCACCTTTTTTCCCTTTTTTGGGAGGCATTATGACATATGAATCTAGATCTAGATTTATATTCTAGACCTATATATTAGTTATAGGCTATAAAATCGGCTATAGCTGGATTCTGAGGTAGAATAAAAATTATTTTACAGAGTTGCCAACCCTTTGTTTATGTTGTAACCATAACAATGAAATATCTGTTTAAGGACTCCATATTTATTAATTCTTAATTCTCAAGGTACAGTCGACATTAGTGGTTTTAGTTCTAAATTTATACATTTTCTGGGAATACAATACATAATTTACTGAAAAGAACATTGTATTTAATGTTATATGTATCCTTGTCTAGTAAAGCAATTAAATACGAAACTGAGGAATTTTGTTTTGAAAGGGAAACCACTATGCACTAAAATGTTAAAACATGGCGGCTCCCTCAAATAATAACGTCTCTACAAGTTCTAGCAAATCAGATCTAGATCTAGACGTTGAATTAAATCCTGTAAAAGATGAAGAGTTGGATTTTTTTTCCGCAAATTTCAACCCTGAACGTGCATTATTTTCAGATAATATTCAGGTTCCACATCCTGAAATTAAATCGTTTACTGGCGTTTCCACTTATCAAGAAGCAGTTGAACGCCGCCGACTGCTTAAAAAGAAAGTTGAAAGCGCAAGTCCAAAAACTCTGGAATCGCAGACGGTTGAAGCAAAAAAATTAAATCCTTCAAAAACTGTTAAATCTAATTCAGCTGAGACACATAGGAAAACATTAACTTCATTACCAACGCATCCAACAGTAACAACTGTTACTGAGTCAGTTACTGACCTAGGGCTCCAAAAAAATGTTACAAAAAAGGTTTGTACTAACTTGTACTCATGTACTGTAACTGACTGTAACTGTGGTTCATTAGTGGTTACTAGACTAGATAGTGTAGTTTAGGAACAACAATGTCGCACCCCTTGCGGTCTAAAAATCTTGCTGTTAAAGAAATTAGGCCTAAACTTTATTAGCCTAGGCCTAATAATAAGATTTAGGCCTAGCCTAAGAAGTAAAAGTTAAATTATTTTTTAATTGACCTCTAGGCCTATATAAAATACTATAAGAAAACTTAGCAGGAAATTAAAGCCCAAGCTGGTTCAGTTTTATATAGGCCTAACTGAAATAATTTAGTTTAAAAGCCCTGTGATTAAAATCCAGAAATATAAGCAGGCTGATGTCGGAGTCGACCTGCTATATGGCAATTCTTAAGGCAGGGCCTTCTATGTTGGATGAAGGAAGTGGCTATTCAGACTAGGTTCCAAATAGCCACTGCCACAATAGGGACCCGTGTCTGTATAGCAAATTAGCATCGGACACTATCAGGACCCTATTGCTGCGGGCACTATTGTGATCCAGTGTAATTATTTTTATTATTAGTTAAATTTATTTTTAGTTAGGCTACGTATTTACAAAACCTGTATTAAAATGTGTGGAAAATCAGATTTAAATTTTTTTTTGTTATTTACTTATCTTTCATGTTCAAAGCTTTCTATGTTGAGAGAATTTCAAATACATATAATAATAAAAATTTTGTTAAATTTTGAAGTCAATATCACGCCAGACTCCCAATGAATCTATTCCTGATTTGAAACCTATCTTTACTTTTTTTGTTTGTTTGGTATTACCTTAAAAACCATAAGAAAAAATATGGCATATATTATTTAAAAAGCATCTGACCAGTCACATGGCTAATTCACGCTAGAAATTTTGGTCTGCATTCTATCCTAGTTCAGTGTTATTCTCATTTTCAAAATGGACCTGTATTCAAAACTTTTGCATCCATTGAAGAAAAGCTTGTGATTTTTTTCAAAAGAAAATACTGTTCGCTTCACAAAAAGGCCCTCAGAAAAAAAATCAAAGATCCGAATCTGGATCATTTGAAATATAAATATCTTGTATTATGTAGTAAACAAGGTACCAACTGACATGGAAAAACTTCTACTGGACAAAGAAAATCACAGTGGTAAGTACCTCTATTCTAGATCAAGATTATTGTAAAATAAAGATGTTTAGCAGTTATATAGATTTACATTTACAGATTTTGAGAACAATCAAAATCCATAAGGGTACTGTTAGATTTTATAAATCATGTGTAGTGTTTTGTCTTAGTAAAAAGTAAAGTTTCCCTTACAAACCTGACGGTCTATGGGGCAAGTGAAGTAGAGTTCACTTGTTTCTGTGACCTCGGCATATGAAGAGATTGTGTGGTCAGCACTATGCCCAGCCGCCTTTACTTTCCCTAACTTGAGTTAGGTACCCATCTGAGTTGGGTGGACTCAGGGACGGTCTACGTCTTAGTAGGCCTACTCTAACTTTTTAAAAATTTGTTAAGGATCCAGTGTCCGGTCTAAATATTTGTAAGGAGACAATTAATTGGTTCTTTGCATACTTATTTAAATAATCCACACTAAACAATGATACTTTTTAAGTACTTATCTCATTTTTTTAAAGTACATTATACTTGTGCTTGTTGTATGTCAATCTACACTCAAAGCAAAGGCTCTATTTTACTACTCATTTCTCTTCAGTTCTTTCAAAGTGGGATGTCCTACTTAAATAAAGGTGGTTGCAAAAAGAGGACCTTCATGGCTCAAAATTACCATTCAACATACTGGACATCTTGTATTCAAAGAGGTCAGTTTAGCTTACTCTTTATTATTCAACATGACTTGACTGTTGTCTCCGTCAAGTTATGGTCTCCAACATCAGGAAATCTTTTTTTACAAAGTGGTATTTAGTTTAGTATTTGATTCTCCTTTGCTCATTTGAGTGTAGTATTACAGGTGAAAAGAAACAATACTCTTGTTGCATTATACCTTTACAATGTTTTTAATAAAAAACATTATTTTCCAGATGTGTCACCTGTACCCAGAGAACGGGAAGGAAAGTGCACTAGATGATGCAACATGCATGTTGGTATCTCTGAATACAATCCAGGCATTTGAAGTTCAAGTTCAACAAGCACTCGAGGAACACATTGGTGGAGACTTTTTACCCAGGGATATTTACAACCTAAAGGCTAAAATTCCAAAGAAATCCAGTACAGATGCAGCTCAGACTGGGAAAATTTTAGAAGATCCATCTGCAAATGGCAGTTGTGTGTTGTAAGGGTTTTCTGAAGATGGTAACTTCAAGTACTAGGCTTACATGACAAGTGATATGGCGAGAGTGTTACATGTATCCATTCCTGACTCTAATGGCCATAGAATGTAGGGTTATACCAGTTCTTCATGGTTTCATCCAGAATGAAGACAGGGGCTCAATCGCACATTGCTTGTCACTGTTAAGTAAACATTGAAGTCAACAATATCAAATCTTTTATTATAGTTAAAGATCTGTTGGAAATATCAGCACTAGGTGACTTATTTCCTGGCATGTCCGTTAATCTATGCCACTTTCATATCATGCAGGCATTTAAGAAAAAATATACCCTCAGACCAGGTCCATCCAATTTTTTATACCTTCATGACACAGGTCCACACAGAATCTGTCAGTGATTTTGATGCAATCACACAAGACATGAAGGCCTCACTCCCTGAAAGTGTGGTGGAGTATTTTTCAACCAACTGGTAGAGCAAGGCACATCTGTGATTGGCTTCTGCAAATTCAAATGTTTTGTAGCTCCATGCAACGACGACGAACCATCTGGAGTTGTATCACACATAAATAAAAAAAAATGTTTAATGCATCATTTGCCATTCACATCTGCATTGCAGAAGCTTTTGACCTTTGACAACTGTAAATGCTGCTAGCTGAGTGTGTTAGTGTGAAAGCAGCAAATACTGTGCATCATACGTCTTCAGAGTATGATGAGTGTATAAATCAAATGGAGAATCTGGCCACAGCTTTTGCTGCCTTGCTTATGATTAGTCAGCTAAGAGCATCAAGGCGTGTACAGTACTCCTTGAATTCAGAAGACAAGAACAAGTTTAACCATTAATCTCCCATAGCATCTCCAAGTTTACCAACTATGGAGTCCCAGCGTAAGGGGAATAACTCTAAATGATTAAATGACTAATTTTACAGCAATCAATAAAACTCATTTCAGTAAATAACTAATTAAATTTAAAAAAATCTTATATTGTAGAGAAATGAATGCTCTAAAAACTGATACCAAATATGTCAGTATTTAACATATAGGTATTTGCAAAAAAAAAAAATATGTCGGAGAAAATTCAAAACAGGTCATTTTCGGTAGTCAACTTTATTTATTTTTGTCTAAACAACTATGCATCGAATTTAACAGTTAAATATCAATTTGGTTATGTTTAAGATATATAATTCATAAAATACATGCCTAGATACGTTTAGAGGCATTATTTTATTTTATTTTTAATATTAAATCTATCAAAAATAGGACAGATGAGTCTAAAATTTCGAGATAGAAAGAAACTATTATTTTTTATCTTTCAAAAGCGCCATTGAAATTAGAAGACCGGAAAAGGATGCTGAAAGTATCCGACTTCCTGTTTAGTTAAAAATTAGGATTTGTAGGCCAAATTTTAATGAAACAAATTTAATTTTTCTATGCGTATTGTAAGCGGGCGGCAGCGGGCGTTACGGGACATTAACGGTGTCGGGCGGCAGCGGGCGTTACGGGACATTAATGGTTAAGGTTGTTTTTAAAGAACAAGTTTTTGTAACGACTAACTTCCACTCAGTGCAGCTGCTCATTTGTTGTTAAAAAGACATTACCATGTAGGCAAATTTTTGTTGTGCGGTGATCATTATGTCTTCCAGAATTTTGTCCTGAGCTACTGCCACATTGTTTTTTTAAAAGTGGCCCACCCATAGTTACATCATTTGCCTTTTCTATGGTTGACAGGCAATGCCTACCTTCTCTGCAAAAAATACACAGTAAGGATGCTATGTTGAAGCAAAAACACTTTGTATGGACATTGCCAATTTTTTGGCAGTGCAAGGCCAGCAAGATTTCAAAGACAAAATGAGATTTTTGGAAACAACTCTCAGACTTTGGAGGTGTCCAACGAACGTGGATGATGAGCAGGATCCAGCTGTAGATGTTGGTATCATGATAAGAGCTGGTTTAGATTGTGATGGTAAATCTGATGGGTTGGGGGGGGGGGGGGGTATTAACCACACAAGCAGTCTTAGCACAAGACGTTGACATTGAAATGATGGTAGGGGGTCGGTGTGGTCGAGTCAGTAAAGCTCATGGCTGCTAAACTGTAAAGTCTCGAGTTTGAACCCTCGGGCAGATGATACTCGTTAGCTGGGGACAGCCACTCTTCTAGGAGAGACCAACTCCACAATCAATCAACTGCTGACTAGTAGCTTGTTCTTGGTTGGACAAAGGCTATGGAAGCAAATACAAAAAGAAAAGCAGGCTGAAATTGGAGTCAATGGCCTCAATCCCTTCCAACACTAAAATTAAGAACAAAGAAAAAGAAGAAAGAAAGAAATGATGGTCCCACCACAATAAGTGATTGCTATTTTGATACTGCAAGCTCAGTGTTTGGAAATATTGTTTTAGACAAAGCGTTGGCCATGACCAAAGCTGCTCTTTACACTGCGCAAAAGAAAGACACAGTTGCCTCAATCTGTCTACCAATCTAGTCTAGAAGTCGGGAAATCTCAGAGCATATTGTCTTTAATTATGAGTACAGATATTAAAATGCCTTTGTAAAGATGATTTTAAACCTGTTGGGGAATTCAAAGGCACTGTGTTTAGTTATTGTATAGTCATAGAGTCTGCATTTACTAAGGATGCCTGGTTTTTTTTTTCAAAATAGGATGTCTGCACAAAAGAAAAATCATGTTTAGATCTTATGAGTGCAATGAGTTTGATGACAGTGTTTTAAAGATGGTTTTGTGTGATAGATGTTTGTGTTGGTACTAGTATCCTTGTGTTGGTTTTAGAGCGAAAAAGTGTGTAACTGCTTGGTTTTGTAATAATTGTTGGTTGGTCTCTTAACTTTTCTGTACTTTAATGTTTTCATATTTTTTTATTTGCATTTTTTTTTATTAAAGAGCTTTTTCTATTGAACTGCCATACTGTGTCTGTTTTTACAATTACACTTGCTATCATCTGTTTCCAGAATATGTTGTGTAGGTTTGTTCTATATATATATACTAGCTGCATCCCATGCTCCGCCACGGTAAATCTTTTTAAAATATACCAACTTTGGAACAGAACAAAACAAACAAAAACACAACACAAACACAAACAAAACGCAACCACAACACAACCACATTACAACCACAACACAATCACAACACAACCACAACACAACCACAACACAACCACAACACAACCACAACACAACCACAACACATGGTAAATCTTTTTTAAATGTACCAAGTTGGGAACAGAACAAAACTAAATACAACACAAACGAACGCAAAGAAAAAGCAAAAACGAAAAAACAAACACAACACTCAACATAAACTCAATTTAAATGTAATCATAAAGGCATATTGCTCACAGTCTATCCCGTAGCGCCAAATCGCGCCCTTTCCGAGCGCCGGCGGAAAATTTCGATTTACACCCTCCCACCTCCCTGAAACTTTCGATTTCCACCCCCCCCCCTCTTGCTACGCCTCTGTTATAAAACCCCTAGCTTTTCCGCAAATAAATTAAAGTCAGTATTAAGAATATCAGTGTTTTACCGACCATATTGCACTTTATAAATTCATGCATTTTTTTCAGTACTTTTAAAAATTTACAATAAAGTTTCATGACTAAAACCATTGCGCACCTAATGAACGTGATGACTTAACCATTAATGGAGAATATGTAATGGAGAATAGTTGATTAAAAATTATAATTAGTAAACAGTACATTCAGTGAATAAAATAAATAAAAGATAGCCTTTTATCAATCAATGCTAATAATAATATTCCAACAATAATGTACTCTTACACGTCTGCATAATTTGCATTCACATTTTGCTAATTATATTATTCCAACAATTATTCCGTCTTGCAGATTTCGCATTCACATTTTTAGCGTGAGTTCAGTTTGTCTTTGAATTACCTCCATTGGCAAAATTACTAAGAAGTTTAATTAGATTTTTCTACCGTACTGTTATTATGTTATTAATATGTATCCACTTTTTCTGGGAATATTAACGAAAACGATATTTGACATTGATCCTTTTAATATGTTTTAGCAATGTGCGTGTATTTAATATTCTCTTTACGTTATGCAAAATTGTACAAACAGTGGAAATTATAAAATAGCTCTATGCCGTTATATAAAGAAACCCTACTCTATTACCTATAATAAGACACTGCGGTGCACTGAAAAGCACAGCATGGTGCGATGTTTACTTTTATGGTTCCAAAATCTATAGCGATGACAGAAGGAAGGACTGACACACGCTCAGCCCGCTTATATTATAGATATATAATGTATATATAATACACTTTTTTATTACAATAGTAAAATAAATAATATATTAAACTTTAAAAATTTGTTGTGTCTAGTTATACTAAGGTGTTTTTATTTTAATTGGATCACTAAGAAAGTGGATAAATGTTCAGCATGCAAGTGCTTTGTATTAAAATTCACATGCAACCATTTTAACCCAATTTTAATGGAGGGCAAAAAACACATCACCTACTTACTGCTTACAAAATGACTAAGATTCTTTTATTGCACACTTTATATTAAACTATCAATTAAAAGGAGAAAACGTCATCTTTTTATCTAAATCAAATTTAAAGTTACATTCAACCTTAAATGTCTGGTAAAAGATAGGGTGGGGTGAAACCAAAAAATTACAATACTGTAATGTAAAACAATAAATAAATCGTAATACCACAACTACAGACCTACATTTAATATATACTCTGTAAAATAATTCTGAGTTGTATTGGTAACAAAGATAAAGGTCAATACAAATCCTGTGTCTGAATTACCTATTGCATCGTGAACTAAAATAACTTTGTGGGATTTGAATCCTTATCTTTTGATTGTGGTACCATCAAGTTAGCCACACTGACACAGAGATATTAGAATTATAAATGTCTAAGTTTAGTTACAGGTCAGGAAACATAAAGACAGTGTCATTTTGACTTCATAAGTATAGAGGAAACACAATACAGCAGCTATATTAATAACACAGAAAATAAGGTGTATTAGACAGAAGGGTATAGAATTTAAACCACAAATAATATACATCCAAATAAACATTTTAGACTATAATCGTAAGAAAATAACAAAAATTGAATTTTTAAAACGTGAAACTTAAAATCTGCCTTAAAAATGAGGAGTAGACATAGCCATTTATTTTTTAAATAAAAAGTTTTAATAATACAGTACTGATTGTTATCTATCTTTTTAAGCAGTGTTTAGTGAGCATGTATAGAAAATTTTAAAGAAATATATCAAGTACATATTGAGATAAAGGTTCCTAACCAGTTCTATTTTGAATCTTGATAAAAACTGACATTTTAAGAAAAATAAAAAGTAGTTAAAATATGTGATTTTTGAGAAAAATGAGTAGTGAAAACTATACAAATAAATTAAATTTTAAAACCTCCCGGTAAATAAAAGTGTCATCTGGGGACTTCTTACTTAGCAGATTGTTTTTTTTATTTTTAGGTTTCTTTTCAATATTTGTGGACAACGTGCTTGAAGGACCCCTAAATTTAATAAATATTTCACCAGGTAGAACAAACATCCCTGTCCACGAACAGCGTAAAAAACTTGGAAGAACCAAGAAAGAGTAAAGAGCGATTCAAGAGTCCTTCTATTCCTTCTGCAAGCAGTTCTGAGAGTAAAGTAGACAGCCAGCGCAATGTTTTTACAAGAATGGAAAATTGTAAGTTCAGGATTTTTTTCAATAAAATATAATAAATCCATCTTAATCACATCAGTTTAATACCTCTGTTTTTTTTTTTCTTCTTCAGTTACTGGTCCCTTAAGTATGCTTACACGTTGTGTACAGGAACGTTTACATGTTAGAGTAAAGACAAGAGGTGCAGTGTCAGTTAGGAGCATTTGTAGGGGTTACATTGTGGCTTTTGACAAGTATTTCAACATGGTAAGTTCGATAATCAAGACCTTGTAGGTAAAGAAAATAGAATATATTTAAAGTTAATGTTTTCACATTTTAATTTTTTAATTCACTTTATTTTAATTCAAGCTAAATACACTTTTGCTGGATATGAAATCTGATTTTTAAATATAAAATTTATTAGTGATTTGTTTTGTTATTACTAAGCTTTAAAATGTGACATTCAAATAAATCCATCAATTTGGTTTTAATTAAGACTTTAAAGTAAAAAAATACCTGTTCTAAAAGGTGTAAAAATGTTCTTCAAAATTATTTAGAAATTTTGGTTTTAAGATCAGACTTGAATCTTAATCTCTGTGCTGATGTATTTGATCATGGTTAACCTTTACAGCATCAACCTGCCCTTGTTTCCCTCAACCACAGATATATTACAATACATTAGTTTTTTCAATACTAGAGATTATTTTTTTTCATTTACCCACATTCTCATATGATTAAAAAAAAACTAGGAAAAATTTTGTTTGGACAAGTGATAGTGACGTGTGAGAAACTATATTAGGAGAATCGAATAACAAAGTAGAAAATAATATGTGAAGATCTGCATCAAGACTAAATCAAATAGCTAAACATATAAGTTGTTAATCAGATTCTTGTCCTCAATATTTTTACCTTAGTTATATGTAGGTGTAGGTCTCTTCAATTAATGTACATCCTACTTATTTTCAGACTCATCTAATTCTAAGTAATTTTACGATTTTGTTAAAATTTCTGCGAAAATGTATATTAACATGATTTAGATTAAGAAGCCTGAAGGTTACATTATGGTTTTAATCATACTCTTGATTTTTTTCAGGCCCTAATTGATGTTGATGAGATCTACAAAAGACCTGTAGCACTTGGTAAAATTAGAGCAGTAAGTTACACTTATCTTTCCTCAACCAAAAGCCTTAACACAGCTTTAATTTACTTAAACCAGTATAATTCTTTTACAAATATAGAAACTTAACTAAATAACTAAACTAAATGAAACAAGGGGTCGGCGTGGTCGAGTCGGTAAAGCTCATGGTTGCTAAACCGAAAAGTCGAGTTCGAACCCTCGGGCAGATGAGGCTCATTAGCTGGGGACAGCCACTCTTCTAGGAGAGACAACTCCAAAATTAAACAACTGCTGCCTTGTAGTTTGTTCTTGGTTGGACAAAGGCTATGGAAGCAAATCCAAAAAGAAAAGCAGGCTGAAATCGGAGTCAATGGCCTCAATGGCGCATAACCAGTTGACACGTAACGCTTAATTGTGTTGGAGGCGTGGTCGAGTCGGCAAAAAGCTTATGGTTGATAAATTCGAACAAAGTCTCGAGTTTAAACCCACTGGCAGATAAATCTCGATCCCCTTCAACACTAATAATTAAGAACGAAGAAGAAGAAATGAAACAAATAATGAAAACTAAACAAGCTTTAACTAAACAGAATTTGTAAATAATTTTTTGTAACTTTTTCAATGTAGAGAATATCCCACAAGCTTTTGGCTGCTAAAGGTACCCTCGAGAAAGAAAGAGATGAGTACGCTACAAAATATAAACTGGAACTGTCTGCTTCAAATGTAGATGTAGCAAAAGCCAGTGGAAGTTTGCAAGAGCTCAGGATAATACCGGACGTTAAAATCACAGATTTGCATAAAATCCTGTCTACTGTATCCCAAAAGGAAAATGAAGCCCAGATGCAACCCTCATCTCAGTTCACTCAGCCTGCTAAGGGAGGCGACTCATTCACAAAACTCAAGGAATGCCACTCCACCATAAAAAATACTCAAACCACCCTGAAACAAACAGGCTCTGGAGTAGCAGTTGTGGTTAAGGATATTGACAAAAAGCTACGGCGAATACAAAGTATCTATGCTGAGTTGAAAGCCCCGCTCTCACCTTTTGAGAGGGAGGCATTGATGTTAGGTGTGCCGGATGAGAATGTTTTAATCAGACATTGCAATCAGATGTTCGTCAGGGGAGATAATGTGGTATCCGTTTCGATCATTGACGATTTTTAATTCTTTGTTTCACTCACTCTGGGCAGCTTGTATTTAATTTGTTGAATTGGTTTTGTTAATGATTTGTTATATTTGTTGATCAGATACTTTATTTGAAAAGTATTTTGTTATTATATAATTTAATGAATTAATAAAATGTTTCTGTGGAGGTACTGACTTTAAAAATACAAAATTTCTTTGTACTTGCAATTTAACCTAAGTTGAAATGGATCTTTAAAATTACAATGTACCAATACCTTGTTACATTGTTGTTATTATTTCAGGGAATTACATTCTTACATCATCTTTTCAACCAAATGTGTTGTTAAATTATCTTTTTAACTGATACTCATATCGGGTATCAATGTTTGTCCCGCATTGTTGATATATTTTAATCCAAGTGCAGAAGTCACAGTTGCATAATTTTAATATGTGGCTGAATTTGTTGTACATAGTTTTGTAACAAAACTGTACATGTTTAAAAAAGTTAATTGTTTTAAAATAAATTCAATTTAAAAAAAAATATGTTAATAAAAAGTGCATTTAAATATATCCCCCAAGTTGTCTCTTTATTTGGAATTTTCCCTTTGTTATCAAATTTTATTGTATGTTTCCTAGCTTTGTAATGTTTACATTATTTAATTTTATTGTGCTGTGTTTTTTTTTTTTTCGTTCATATTTACTTAATCTTATTGTTTGTGAGTTTTGTGTTTACAGAGTTTATTATGTTGAAATTTTCATTATCTTAATTGTTTTACCATGTGTTCAATTGTTTTCTTTTGTTAGGATAAGGCTGCTAAAGGTTTCTGTAAATATTGTTGTAAAATAATTTAAAATTATTTTAGTTGAGAATGTTAAATATTTGTTAGTTTTCTTACCCACAGAAATTTTCCCCCTCATCTTATAAATTTATTTTAGTATAGAGGTAATCTAGATAAAAATTAAAATTGAAAACACATTTTTCATGTCATCTGACTGCAGATGCGGCCAATATAATTTCCCACAGATATCCTGTATGATGATAATAAACAAGCTAAACAGATCTCATCTCCAAATATCCTGTTAAAAAATAAAATGCACACATTTTTTTTTAAAATAATTTTTTGCTGCTGATCAATATCCCCTGCATTAGTCTGAGGATGCCCCAACTCATCTTTGCATATCTTCTGTATTCGTCCTGTTCCTGTTTGGTTCCATGCTGAATCCAGACATACATGCCTTCAAGAAACAAGTTTGTTTGGCAGCCTGAAAACGGAAATGAACTTTTCAAATAGCTTCCCCTTTTGTGGGAGACAGGAGGCTTCATGTAAGCTTCGAATGTGATGCTACCGGGAAGGGAGGTAATCCAGTTTAAGAAGTTATTTTATTATTATTCCTATCTCCGCGCGAAATCTGTGTGCTGAAATTTTTAATACTTAACGCCGTTAGGGAAAAAGATGTACCTTTTTATATACTTTTAAAATAATACATATCCTTCTTTTTAAAGGAAATTTGTATATCATTTAAAAACTTTGCCATGTTGGATTAACCACATCTATGTGATTGTTACCGCTACTAGATTTACTTGTAATAGATTTGTGTCTTTAATAATTTAAACATTTAGTTGTAGAATTTTAATATTATAATGGATTGCAACGGTGTTAGGAGCAGGGTTTCTTCCAGGCATCTACCCCCCCTCCCGAACGACATCGAATTTATATAGAAAATATATAGGCCTACTTTACCAGTGTCCGCCCCACCCCCCCTGAAAATATCAACCCCCCAGTGTCTCCACCCCTACCCCCTCCGATATCAGGAAATTCAAATACGCCCCTTCCACCCCACCCCTCGGAGAAAAGTGTCTGAAAGAAACTCTGTCTGCATGTATATATCAATCACATAAATAAACAAATTAACTGTACTGCAATTTACCATACATACTACAGGCCTGAAAGGTAATACGATCATCATATTCTTAACATTAAAAAAATGTTGAAGAAATTTAAGCCACAGCGGGAAAAAATATGGTTAGAAACCTTAAATAATTTTGTCAAAACTTACAAAAAGATATAATTTATTGTCTTATCAACACATTAATTACGTTCTCTGTTTTAGCAAACTTTGATTGATTATTTTAATAAAGCAATGCTAGCGCGCGGTAATTTGTTTTACGCCAATGTAGGCGTGTCTTGTGCTGCTCATAATTGCTCTTTTTTATTATAACTTCAAGTTTCTATTTTCATCTCACCCTGCCTTAGTGCTGATCCAATCACAGGTTTTGGATCGCGAGATATTAAAAAGCCGTCGTTCAAAAATACGAGTGTATAAAATAACGGTTTCAACGCATTTGTTTTAATTAACAGAGGCGAATCAGATTCATGAAAGAAAACAAAAAAAAAATTTGTAAGGATGACGTTAGGTTAACATGACAACATCCAATTTAGGGGAGGGAATCGTGGGTCAGTTGACTGGCAGGAAATCTTCGGTCATGAAAGAAGAAAATTGACCAGAGTTACCGGACGTATGCGCTACATGTTTTAATCAAGACCTATCATATTTCTATAGGGTTGTAATGAACGATTTCTTAGGTTTTCAGATTTTTTTTTGTTTCGCTGTTTGGGGAAAACTGATCATTCCGAACGTGTGGGTGTTTTTAAAACGTGTCTTTTAAGTTTAATTTTGGTAAACTGTAGTAAAATTGGAAAAAGAATTTCGCCACAAACAAAATAAAATTATGGAGTTTTATTTTTCTAAGAGAAAAAAAAAAGTTTGCTACAAACATTGTTGAGTGAAGTTTTTAGATTAAGGAAAAATTATGCTTATAAGCCTATTTACTACAGATCAGTGTTTCTTTCAGACTTTTTTCTCCGGGTAGAGGGGGAGCGGTGGGCGGACACTGGTAAAAGTATATATTTTCTATATAAATTCCATTTCGTTCAGGGGGGGGGGGGGTAGACTTTCTTCAAGGGGAGGAGGGGGCGGAGCGAAGAGATGTCTTGAAGAAACTCTGCTACAGAATCAAGCCTTAAAATGGAGCACAGTTTTAGCTACTGTACACATAAAACCATAAGAAAATTTAGGTTTCATTTCTAATTTAAAAAAAATATAAATCTTTCATACCCGACGATCAATAAAGCAGTTGAAGTATAATTTATCTGATTTTGGTGACCACGGCATATGAAGGTATAGTGTGGTGTGGTCAGCTCTATGCCCTTTACTTTCCCATATGTAAGTTCTGCGTTCTGCCGTCCCATATTAACATTAAACCTAGTTCCAAAACTTCAACTGCCAACTCGAATACAAGTACTCTCCACTTCAAAGAATAATCAATTAGGGGTAATCTAATGGCAGAAATGGATTGGCTGGTCAATTTGTTGTTTCCTAATTAGCCGGACACTCGAAGACGTCCAGTGGCACTCGAGCCACAACGCTAAAGCTGATATCATGGCCGACAACTCTTGTCAACTATCCTACAGCCGGCTTCATGACCGGTAACTCTGTCACCTACCGTGACAGCCGGGTACTTGGAGGAAAATCCGTTGTCACCAAATCGGAAGTAAGTCCCGGCTTACCCTGATTAATTGTATTTAATTCTGGCTCTTGCGTTCTTTAAGTGGGGGATAATTGAAGCGGTAGATGTCTTCAGCGTTATTCTGGGGTTGTTCTTTCTGATTAGAGTTGTCGGTCCTTAATTTATCTGATCTACCAGGGCTAGTTGTTAATTTTACATAAACCAATTACTATTATATATATATATATATATATATATATATATATATATATATATATATACATATACATATATATATATATATATATATATATATATATATATATATATATATATATATATATATATATTGGGGTCGTTGTGGCACCACTGCTGTTTTTCTCATAACTTTTCGCCTTTTATTCAAGTCCTCTGCTGCTATGGATGGCGCTTAAACGGGCAGCCCAGTTCAGCCTTTGATCATCTATCGAGAGACGTTTTTCATTTCTTCTCCATCCTGGCACAGTGCCTTGCATTATTGTTTTAGATAAGCCTTTGTTTCGTGTGACACTCTCATAACATCTCCGTTTTTTATTGTTTTGACTGGGCTCAGTAGAGTCTCAAAGGGACCAATCACATTAGTGATCTTTTCACGGACTTCTTCGCTGGATATTCGATTTCTCTATCAGATCCCTAGTATATATATATATATATATATATATATATATATATATATATATATATATATATATATATATATATATGTATATATATATATATATATATATATATATATATATATATATATATATATATATATATATATAAACATATAAATATATAAATATATACATAAATATATATGTATATATACACACACACATATATATATATGCATGCATGCATAAATATATATATATATATATATATATATATATATATATATACATATATACATATACACACATATATATATATATATATATATATATATATATATATATATATATATATATATATATATATATATATATATATACACTTGTAATATACATGTAATATATTTAGTATGTTTGCTGCATCAGTGTGTTTAGCATACCTACTTAGTTCCTGTATAACTAATGAAACAACAACTAACCAACGCTGGGTAAACCTTACTTTATACAAACAAACAAAGCAGTCTCCGGCCGTGTTATGTAAATGAGCTGTGATCACGCAATGTTGTCAGCTATTGGAGAAGATGAGTTTCTCCCTGGATCGGTAACTTGGTATACTTCCTGGTGGTCTGGTGTAGTTTGTAGCGGCTGGCCTTTAGTTACTGACATCGACAACAACAGCAACAAAAAATAGCTGGCCACTGCGTGTTTTAATTTGGTCCTTAGCCGTCAATGTGTTGGGTCTTGTACTTTTTTCGCTGTCAGTGAGGTAGATGAGGTAGATAATACGTGATCCTGTGATTTCAGCCCATGGAGGAATGATGTGTTTAGCCTTAGGATTGACTTTACTTTATCTAACGTGAGGTAGGTACTTATAATAGTTGAAACCACAAAGGGACTTCTAACGGTCTCGAGTCCGGAATTGAACTCGAGACTTTCAGGTTAGTAGTCGTGCGCTCTAAGTCTCAACTATGCTGTCACAATAATGGAAGTTGTATCCTTTAATTTTAATCATACCGTCAAATAGCTTTAGTAAGGTTACGACAGTTGGGTTATTTTAAAAAAATTTAATGCATTTTTTTCATTTGTGATTTTGTTTTTGGGATTTGTGGATATCATAAACGTTTTTTTCCTTTAAATAATTATTTTTTAAGTGAGATTTTTTGTTTACAAATAATTCCCGCAATCACCACTCTCTATGTTTACTACTATTTTTCAGAAATTAAAAAATTGCAATGTTTTACTACCCTTCCCTCTGGTCTTATAATTTACTCAGCATCATTGTAGTTCACCATTGAACTACATGCAGCTTTGTTTATCACTGTCTCCAAATATTACATGACGAACAAACAATTTTAAAGCAAACAACCGCCAATGAATGACCACTTTATGCGAAGAGAAGGGGGCGGGGGGATGTTATAGAACTATTTTGATGTATCGATTAAACAGTAGTGGGACGGCATGGTCGAATAGTAGAAGGTTTGATTGCTAGCCGTAAAATCCCGAGTTCAAATCTCGCTGCGGACTAGTGACGTTATGACGTCACTGAGTCCACCTAACGTTCGAGAAAGTAAAAGTCGGCTCGGAATAGTACTGGCCACACCATCACTTAATATGCCGAGGTCAATGAACATACGAACTCAACTTCATCTGCCCAGTGGGTCGCTAAGTCTTAGAGGAATCTCTAAGTTAAATCATAATAGATATTTAATCGACTCAAATAAAAATTATATATATCATAACTTTCTTCTTTCAGAAATGAAATAATTTTCGGGTCGTGTAGTTTTTTTTTATCCAACATGAATGAATAACATTGACCTTCCCATAGCCACCATCTTGACTCCCATTATCATTGTAATTAATATCACTTGAACAGTTATCGATAATTTAACAACTAGATGAGATTTTCTGTAAATAGTCCAATACTAGCGTCGTGTTAATTACTGACCTCGAGGCTACGTTTTAAATCGATAGCAAATATATCGCCAACCATGACGCGGTCCTATTGTTGATTGAGGGTTCGATTAGCATTGATTAAAGCGAGTTGTTTGCATTATTAACAATTTATGAGGGTGAATGATGTTGGGAGTTCCTTATCGAGGCGGAAAAATGGGAAGTTTGTGGGATGGGGAAGGTGGTGAGAATTTGAATACTCGTGGGAAATAGGGGAATTTGGGGAATGGGAAGTCGGTGTGATAATGGGATGTTTAGTAGGAAATTAGAAGCTGGTGAGAAATTGGGAGTCTAAGAAATCGTTAATTGATGAAAGTTGGAGTTTATGGGAAATGGTGCGTTGGTTGGAGGAGGTCACCGATGGGAAATGAGAGAGATTATTGCGGAGGATTAAGGAGGTAGGAAATGGGAAGATATTAGTTTCCAATAGGGATTTAATGAAATTCAAACCTAGAAGACTTTCGTGCTCATAGAGATAATTTTTAACAAACATTTAAAAGCATGAGAATGTTATGGGTTCGTTACAGCAGTAAATTATGTTTAAAAGTTACGCTTAAATCGAGTTAGATGTTAGAGTAAAAATTCTAGTTAATATAGTTCTACCTCTGTAGTTCTGTGGACAACATCAGATGTCAGAAGGAGGGGACTGAAGTTAGAGGGACTGAAGTGTAAGGGGTTGAAGGGAGAGAGACTGAAGTGAGAGGGACTGAAGGGAGAGGGACTGAACTGAGAGGGACAAAAAGGGAGAGGGACTGAAGTGAGAGGGACTGATGGGAGAGGGGTTGGGGTGGGAGGGACTGAAGGGAGAGGGGTTGGTGTGAGAGGGACTGAAGGGAGAGGGACTGAAGGGAGAGGGACTGAAGGGAGAGGGACTGAAGGGAGAGGGACTGAAGGGAGAGGGGCTGAAGGGAGAGGGACTGAAGGGAGAGGGACTGAAGGGAGAGGGACTGAAGGGAGAGGGACTGAAGGGAGAGGGACTGAAGGGAGAGGGACTGAAGGGAGAGGGACTGAAGGGAGAGGGACTGAAGGGAGAGGGACTGAAGGGAGAGGGACTGAAGGGAGAGGGGTTGGGGTGAGAGGGACTGAAGGGAGAGTGGTTGGGGTGAGAGGGACTGAAGAGAGAGGGACTAAACTGAGAGGGACTGAAGTGAGAGGGACTGAAGTGAGAGGGACTGAAAGAAGAGGGACTGAAGTTAGGGACTGAAGTGAGAGGGAATGAAGTGAGAGGGACTGAAGTGAGAGGGGTTGGAGTAGCAGAGGCTGTTGAAATGCCACTTTTAATCTCGCAAGGAGTTTTATTATAAGTTTCAATCATCAAAAACCTAATTAATCGCGTAGGAGGAAATGAAGAAATACACAAGTTGTGTCCATTTATCCATTAATTACCAATTTTAACCCGAGAAGTTTTTTATTGTCATTAATTAGCTGAGTCCAAAATTGTCACAAACGCCGTAGAACATAGAATCATGTTTTGACTCCAATTAACTGTTTAACGCTCGCTTTAACCTCTACTTTAACCAGGCATCAAATCGATAAGCGTTAAAGTTGAAAGGTTTTAATCAAGCGGGGAATTACTTTCTGTAATCGATTTAAAGAAACGTGTTTTAGATAACGTCTAAAAAAACACAACTGGAGTTTTAAAAAGTTTTTTTTTAAAATTGTTTTGTCGGTCGCAGCGAATGTCTTTAATTCACATTAGATCCTGTCAAGTCATTAACTCCCCAGGAAGTTTAATTAGTTTACGCTTTAATTAAGTTGTGTTAAAGACGAGGCCAAGTAAAACATGAAACAGAAAAATAAAAAATAAAATAAAAACCCGTTCCTTCTCCGTGTCAAAGTTACACTATCTATCTATCATTTAAAACATGCGCTTGATTTTTATAAAGGCGTTTTATTTAATCTATGTGCTTGTTGTAAAAATAATCTATATCTGATGAAGCTCTCGTCAAGTTTAAAATGGGAAATATTTCTTGATGAATCGAATTCACTTCTTTAGTAATGCAGTAAAAGAAGACCACTCCTTGTAGATTAATCTAATGAAGAGTTTTGGAATGGGGGCTTACAAAAAATAAATGGGCGTTTAGATTTAGTCTTCCTTATCATATTAGCGGGCGTGGAACATTCTGGAGAGTATAATCTGATTGTTCCAGTCTAGAGTGGGCGTGTCGTAGCTTGTCAGCGAAATTAGATTGTAAACGTCTGCAAGAACTTTTGAGTCAAAACGAATGGTTAGTTCATCGAACGTTCTGAACATGGAAAGGTTACAGAACTTTAAGTGTGTGTTGTTTTAATACACCTTAGTAAAACCGATTCTGTTTTTATTTAAAAAATCATCCCTGAACTTTAAATTATCTAAAATTAACAATTATCGTTCTTAAGAGAATCATTAAACTAGCGATAAATTTTAAATTTCGTGAACATTAAAAATATTTTTGTAAAAGTTAATGAAAGTTCTAAAAAAACATGATCATTTAAATGATTAGTCACATAATAATTCGCTATTATAGTAGTTTCTACTAATGTTTTCTCAAACAAGGATGATTACTTATTGAATCCCAATACAGTTTATCAACGATTAAATTTTTTTTTTAAATATTATTTAGTTACAAACAAAAACAACAACACCAAAACATATTGACTTTAAATAATGTGGTAGACATTATTAAGGTAAACATATAACAGTTTTAATTCTATAACTATGTGGCGAGTGTATGTGGTTTTAAATGGTTTTCCCCCCATTATCAATTCTTACAAGAAAATAAACTATGGACACTACTGTGCAAAAAATAAAATAAAATAAATACATTAAAAACCACTTCACAACTAAACATGGTCGTAGTCCTTCCCACATTTCATACTTTGCCTACGAAATGGCTAACTCTTATTACGGGAGTAACATATCAGTACCGTTCTTTCATTCCCATTGGTGTCGTCACATCCGGTCATTGCGTCCACGCTTGTCTGGAGACTGACCCTAACGTCTCCCCTGTTGCCGGGCGAGTTTCTTCACGAACAGCAAAATTACATCAGCGAACTCCCCAGAGGCCAGCTCTAAGAGAAGTCTCGCTGCGAGTGGTGGATCAAATTAGCTCAGAGTTTTGTAACTAATACTCACAACAGAGGGAAATAACAATCTTAGTAGGAGTTGGGAAGGAGGGCGGTGGGGGGGGGGGGGGGTAACTTTTAAACATAGGTTATAGGTCTTGAATTATTTTTATTACCTTTAATCGCAACATTTTTTTAAAGACAGTATTCAATCTTCATCTAGACTGCTAAACCGACAGTCTCGAGTTCGAATCCGGGTTCAAGTCAGTAGAACGTCCCCGATGCCACCAAGCTCTGAAGTGTATCTCACTCACGTTAGGGAAAGTAAAGGCGGCTGGGCATAGTGCTGATCACCTATCCCTTCATATGCCGAGGTGACTGAAACAGATGAACTCTACTTCATCTGCCTCATGCGACTTGAACGCGAACGGGGGAAAATGATGATGTCTCAACCTCAATAGCCTTTTTGTATCATCAGTATGCATAAATATATAAGTTTCAGCCCCCCTCCCTTCCACTCACTACGACCCAAAATAGTTACAACAGCATTAAAACCAGCACTACCTAGTATGATTTTAAAATGACAAAATGGAAAATTTAAATGTAAAAATTATCTCAATAACAAACGCGATTGCAAAAGAATAATAGCAAGTGTTTTAGTTTTAGAGAAAGTGAACACACGCTCACACATCGCTGTATGCATGGAAATTCTTGACTTGAACAAACATGGTCGATGTTTTGTTATGTTTGCAGTATATAGAGGCTTGTAAATACATTTAAAAGTGAATATTCACCCAACTGTCATTTAAATTTACAAACAAAACAAAAGAGTTATTTGTTTTGTTGCTATTTCTATGTTGTTTATTTTCGTTTTACAATGTATACAACATGTTTTTTTTTTTTTTTAAATGGTTGCTCTTTATAAAAAAAACCCTCCTCATCTAAGTTTGTTAGTCTTTATAAAGGTGAACTAGAAAAAAATCCGGTGAGGTTTTGTCTTAAAGTTAATTAAGAAAATCTCCATGTTAATGAACTCATTGTATTGAGGGGATTAGATTTGAACTATTTTATCTGGTGTATTAAGTACATTCAGAACAGCGATAGATTCTAGGCAAACCAGAGCTCAGAACCAGAGTCGTATCGAGGGGGGGGGGGGTGCAAATCGAAAGTTTGAAGGGGGGGGGGGGTGTGCAAATCGAAAGTAAATTGAAAATTTGCTGCCGATGGGGATGGGGCAATTTAAGTTTGTCCCCGGGCGCCGGGAAGGGTCACTACGCCTCTTCTCTGAACGTATGGAGCATACCCACCACCCAGCCCCTGAACAAAGTTTTAATAATGTATAATTTATATAGCAAATATAAACTTTAACCAGTGTCCGCTCCCCTCTCCCGGAAGTTTAAGTTCGCCCATTCCTCGTGAAAGTTTTAAGTCCCCCCCACCCACCCCTGATCCCGGAAAAAAATATCTGAATGAAACCCTGGACACCAATGTCATGATATGACTTAAAAGAGCATCAGTTCATGCAGGTAGAACTTAAATCACCCGCAGACACCAGTGAAAGCAGGTAGAACCGACAACACAGAACACCAACCGACGTCACAGAACACCAATACCCAAGAGACGACAGCAAGGTTTGTCCCTACCATCTGATGAAAGCCATCCGTTTTTCCAGAGACTCGTCTTTGTGGTCTGGTAATGGATCTTTTTCAAGCCGCATGATCAAAGTATGAATTAATTATAAAAAGACTTGGAATTTTAAAGATTTCCTGTTTATTCTCCGCAAGTAAACCATTATTTTTCTTAAGGAAAAAATATAATTTTAAAATCTTTTTAAAATCTTGTTTGTAACTACCCGTATTTTTTTACTAATGTGTTTTCAGTCTCTCTACATTCATATAAATCTATAATAAATACATTGAGCTCAGTTTATCTTAGCCTATATTTTATCTGATCGTATCTACGTATATGAGAAGTAGGAATTGAGAAACTGTTAACATATCTACACTGAATATGAAAGTTAAAGACGAACTCTAATTAGCCTGACAACTATGTGCATTCTATCCCATTAAGTAACGCATGCAGAAATAAACAAAAAAATATACCCCTAAATTACCATTACAGATCCATGATCAACTATTTTTAAAAAAGCAGGACTGATCTCCCAAAACGTTATCGTATATTCTAATATAACAGTAAGGAGAATGGCACTTCCAGAGCAATAGTGTTATCGACATGTTTTCTTTTATTAATAATTATTAAAATAATTGTGCACAAAATAAACGCAAATAACGAGCAAAGTAATCGGGTTTTTTTTTTGAGAAATCGGAAGTACTACTTTCGGTCACCGGAAATCATCAAAATTTTTAAAAGAGTCAAGAGAGAAACATCATGTACCTATGTATAAAATTTCGTCTACCTGACTGAAAAGGTACCGAAATATCGATATTTTAGAAACCGAAAATAGAGTAAATAAAATACTTAAAAAAAACTTTTTAAAAAACCACGTTTTTCTTGTGGACTAAAAAGTAGAAAATAACTATTTACATACATTTGATGACAAAAAACGTGGGTACGTTCACCATCAAATTTCCCGACCCATCTGCCCGACCCACGTTTTTTGTCATCAAATGTATGTAAATAGTTATTTTCTACTTTTTAGTCCACAAGAAAAACGTGGTTTTTTAAAAAGTTTTTTTTAAGTATTTTATTTTCTCCTTTTTAGTCCGTTGCTACACATGAAAAACGTGGTTTTTAAAAAAGTTTTTTATATAGTTTATTTTCTACTTTATCTAATGACTTGATTAAGTATGAATTGACTAAGTGTTTATAAATACACGGACTAAAAAAATCTTGAGCGACCAGGATTCGAACCTGGGTTGTCGCGGCCACAACGCGAAGTACTAACCACTATACGATCACGGCCAGCGCGCTCACATCGATTGGGGCCGAAGTAACTGGGTCAATAGGCCTCCAGTCTTGTCGGTATCTTTAGAAATCATGTCCTCAATTTTATGGTCCTTGGGGCGTAATTAAATTAAGCTAATTACGGTCACTAATTGCTAGTTTTTATGATTGCATCTGAAATTGTTAGGCGAAAGTAGCATGCATGCCAAATTTCAGGTCTATAGAGCAATCAGAAGTGGGCTAATTTTCGATGTCAATTTTAACAACAAACATCCAAACAAACAAACAAACGCGAAGCTGAGTTAAGAAAAACGTGTTAAAAATCCATTCCGTTTAACGCAAATCGTTGAACAGTTGATACAAACCTGCGCATCAACTTAATATTTATGAGCACAATTTCGTCCACCTAATTTAAACGATGCTCTAGTTGTTGGCTCTAGAGAAACCTGAAGTAGAGTAAGTACCACTTCCAGTTCACGGAAATCGCTCAAAAGGTGCAAAAAAAAAAAAACTACACATTTGATACCTACGTGAGTATGAAATTACGTCAACCTAACTGAAACGGTACTCAAATTATCGTGTTCACCAAAACACAGACAGAAAGACAGAAGTTTCTCCGTATCCGAAAGAATGTAAAACGTCAAAATTTGTCAAAATCTCGATTTCGATTATCCTTTATATTCCCTATGCTATAACTTAGGGAAATGTTAAAGGGCGAAACAAATATCACTTACTTAATCAGCATGATTACAATACGGGAAAGTGAAAATTGAAGAAAAATGAAGAGACTTTTTCTCCAAAGGCAAAATGTTAAATTCAGTCATTACAACAACAACAAAAAGGGGGAAAAAAATTACGGAAAACATAACCAGTAGACAAACATATTTTCACTAAATGTTTGAAAAAGTAGTACCACAACAGTAATTGTTTAATCAATTACTAAGCAAAATACCGACGCGGATGAATATAGTCCGGTGTCTAGCCAGGATCAGGCAGCACCCAATGCTTTAAAAATCAACCACTGAATGGGTTTTTATCTTTGAAGAATGTTAGAAGTTAGGGAGATCTCATAACTTTGCACTCACCCACCCCACAACCCCCCCCCCCACCCACCATACGCGGTTACCAAGGTTACATGATGATTTTGTAACTGTGCACTCATCCACCCAAACACCCCGGGTACTAAGTTAACAAGGTGACCGCGCAACATCACCCCCACCCACCCAACTCCCACGGTTACCAAGGTAACAAGATAATATCGTAACATTGCATCCCCCCCCCCCTAATTTTCAGGTACCAAGTTAACAAGTTGATCTCTTATTAGCTCTCCCCCACCCGCTCAAAACCGGGGGGGGGGGGGGAAGTTAACCTACCCACTCTTATCCAATGTAAGACCAATCTTATTTTTTCACAAACCTTCTCAATCTCTTTTTAACTCTACTTCGAATATTTTCCTTTAAAAAAAACCGGGAGAAGGGGGTATAACGAGTTTATGACCCATTACACGACTTTATGGTTAGTTTAATTTCCATTTAACACTCACACTCTCTCTTTTAACTTGCAATCACGCACAAAGTGGAAATAACAAGCTCCAGAATGCGTTATTGGATCATAAAAGAGTTCTCTAAATTGCTTGATGCTATTTTATATCCGGAACCAGCTCAGGCGATTGGAATAATATGCCAAGAAAACAAGTTTAATGATGACAAACGAACGAAATAAAAAGTCCTAATGTTTTGATCAATAATTTAAAATATGTGATTTCTTTTGATGATTATTATCTTAAAGAGAGATCGAGAGCTTAGTTAAAATAACGAAATATTACTTTTGTTAAAGACATTGCTTGGTATAAAATGGGTCTTTTACAGTCATATTTTTATTTTTAGCGCAATTTCCATTCTGGAGAATTGCTTTTATTAACCCGTCATTTCTGGATGTATGAATGTATGAATGAATGGATGGATGGATGGATGTATGTGTGTCCGCAGCTTTAAGTCGTATCTCCTCCTCAACGAAGCAATATCGATGACTAGTTCCAAAAGCAATTATGTTAAGCAAGTTACGAGGATGAACATAGGCCATAAAAATTCCGGGTTTCTTTCATGGATTTCCCGGAAAAGCCAAAAAACCTCGGAAAAAACAGTTTTTGGCCCATATCTCGGCAACCAGACCACTTAGCGACTTGAAACATATACCAATCGATTCCTGCCATAATTTAGAACAATATTGCCGAAGAAAGTTTTCAAAAATATCCTTTCGTTCGGTCACAAATTTTTTTTTGAATTAATTAAAATTTGGACCGAATTAGTAGGCATTTTATGCAACCACACCACACGCGTCATCACGTTCAATAGCTGCGCCATCACGTTCAATGGCTGCGACGTCACGTTCGGTAGCTGGGCGCGCAATGGTTTTTAGTCATGTTACTCTATTGTAAATAAAACATGTAAAATACTGAAAAAAAATTAATAAAAAACGTTTTAATAACTAACCAATGGTTTGACTAACCCTGCTCTTGATTTACGCTACGACAGAGCTATTTTTAGATAACACAAGGAAATTGCGCTAAAATTGTCACTAGACTTTTTTTAATTACTTGTTTTTAATTATCTGTTCCATTCTCTGATTGATGTGCCTCTTTCTGTTTAATGACAAGTTCAATAGCAAGTACAATAGCAGTTATAATAGTATTTACGAGCCGACCCGCTGCGTATCATACGCCGCTATTTAGTTGTTTTTTTTTTTCTACTTTTCAGTAATTTATAATTTGTGAATTCGACAGTACCAATGCTGCCATTGAAAATATTTGCTTAAAAACACTACCCCCCCCCCCCACGTGAAAGCAGCCTCCTCTTAGTTACCTCCTCTAAGTTTAAAATCGTTTCAAACTAAATTATCTGCCCCTAATAGCCGTCATCAAACCGGTCTCTGTGATTGTAAAATGTAAACAGAGTGAACACAACTCACCAGACAATGTGGGGGCGGGGTGGGGGTGGTTGTGATATTGATATAGAGGAAGAGAGGGGTCTGTAAGGCGAGGTTGCAGCTTGTTTTCTAACGGCTCGAAGAAGAGAATTATATATATAGCAGTGGCGTAGCGAGGTCGGGTGTCACCCGGTGCGGCACTTAATGGTGTCACCCCCCAGAGACGCAACGACCCTTCCCGGGGACAAACTTTCAATTTTCGATTTACACCCCCCCCCCCCTCAAACTTTCGATTTGCAACCCCCCCCCCCTCAAACCTTCGATTTGCACCCCCCCCCCCACCTCTTAAAAGGCTATTTAACACTCTAATTAATCACTCTATTAAGTGGAATTATCATTTTTCTCTATATATTTTGCTATTTTTTTGCCTTGGTGTCACCCCCCTAAATGGTGTCACCCGGTGCGGTCCGCACCCCCCGCACCCCCCTCGCTACGCCCCTGATATATAGATTATAGCAAGTATAATAACAAGTATAATAGCAAGTATAGCAAGTATTATCGGAAGTACAATAGCACAGAGGCGTAGCGACCCTTCCCGGCGCCCGGGGACAAACTTTCGATTTGCAACCCCCCCTCACTTTCGATTTGTACCACCCCTCAAGTTTTTGCACCCCCCCCCCCCCTCAAACTTTCGATTTTCACCCCCCCCCCCCCCTCAACCTTTCAATTTATTGTTCCAACCCATTTTGGCGCCCCCTAAGGTCGTCGCCCGGGGAAATATGCCCCCCCCCGCTCTCGCTACGCCTATACAATAGCATTTACTTATACAATAGCAAGTACAATAGCAATTATAATAGTAAGTATTATATCAAGTATAATATCAAATATAGTAGCAATGTAATAGAAAATGTAATTAAAAAATTATAGAGTAAATACAATAGCAATTATAAGTATAATAGCCATTATAAGGTAAGAAAAAATGTCCTCCTTAGAACTAGCCATTCATTAGGCAGATGAAGTAAAGTTCATGTTTCGTGACATTGAAAGGATAGTGGGGTCAGCTTTATGCCCAGCCGGCTTTACTTTCCCCAAAGTAAGTATAGGGACCCATCAGAGCTGGGTGTACTCAATGACGTCCTACAGTTACAATACATAGTCAAAGTCCAAACAGTGATCCGAACTAGATACCTTTAGGGCTAGTAGCCAAACGCTCTACCGACCCTTATAGCAATAGTAATTGCAAGTACAATTGCAAGTATAATTGCAAGTATAACTGCAAGTAGAATTGCAAGTAGAATTGCAAGTAGAATTGCAAGTAGAATTGCAAGTATAACTGCAAGTATAATTGCAAGTATAACTGCAAGTATAATTGCAAGTATAACTGCAAGTATAATTGCAAGTATAATTGCAAGTATAATTGCAAGTATGACTGCAAGTATAACAGCAAGTATAACTGCAAGTATAATTGCAGGTTAAGAGGTAAGCATAATGTAAATTAAACGGTTTTTTAACCTCGGCATATGAAGGAATAGTGAAGACTCGAGGACGTCTCACAGATTCGAACTCTGAATCGATACTTGCGGGTTAGTAGTCAAACGCTCTACCGTTCGACCACGCCGTTCCCTACGGCAAGTGTAATGACAAGTACAATTACAAGTATAATTACCACAGTTCTCATTTAGCACTTTTCAATGACTGACGTTCCGGAAGACTTGCAAATGTAGTGGGAATCTCTTCATAACGTTTTTTTATCGATTTAATTAAGTTTAATTGACACTTCTTAATTGTGGCTAACACCTATCAGGTCAAGCATTGATTAGTTAATTAACAGTGTCTACCTGTATCTCTATAAAAGCACGTTGACTGGTTTTTGCTATAAAGACACAATATACGATTGAACTAAACACTGAGTAGCGTCAAAATCAACTAACCCATTTGTGCTGTTGGTGAGTATTTTTTTCTGTCGTGTAAAAACTAGGATTCGGGTATTGTAATCCAAGTGAGATTTCTAAAACTATGATCAGTGGCGTAGCCAGGATCGTCTCAAGGGGGGGGGGGGGGGTTCCAATTTTTACCCGGGGACAAACTTTCGATTTGCACCCCCCCCCCCTCAAACTTTCGATTTGCACCCCCCCTCAAACTTTCGATTTGCACCCCCCCCCCCCCTCATACTTTTTATATATACCGACGGGTCTATGGGGGGGTTATGACCCCCCCTAACCCCCCCCCCCTGCCTACGCCACTGACTATGATAGTAGTATTGCTAGTAAAATGCTACGCATTTTATCAATTTCCCATCCCCCCTCAAAATTATGATCTTGGTACAGCAACGCACTCAGCAGAGAAATTTGAACAGTTCTATAATGTGAAGGTTAAAAGCTCAAGGTAAATTATAGTTTAAAATCTTTCAGTAGTAACCTAATCATCTTTTTTCTTTCTTTGAGGATACTGATGTCCGAAAATAGACTCTTCCGAAAATAGGTGTGTCAGGTTGTTAGTAGTATTGTAATCTCGTCTAGTTTAATGGTTAGAAATTAGAGTTAGGCATATGGTAGGACGAGGGTTATGGTTATGGATAGGGCTAGCAGAGGCGTAGCGATGGGGGGGGGGGTACATGTCACCGGGCGCCGACCTTAGGGGGCGCCAAAATGGGTTGGAAAAACAAAATAAAATGTCATTTTTTCTTCATTTTTGCATTATAAATAGTTTTAGAGGGAGGGGGGGTGCAAATCGAAAGTTTGAGGGGGGGGGGGATGCATATTAAAAATTTGCTCTCGAGGGGGGCGCCAAATTGAAAGTTTGTCCCCGGGCGCCGGAAAGGGTCGCTACGCCTCTGAGGGCTAGGGCTAGAATTGACATTAGCAAGACATGTGTGTATTTATTAACTACCCTCAATCTAATACCCTTTTTACTTTCTCGTGTATACGAAGTATAGAGAAAGTCTTGTTTAAAAAGATTTTATTAATGTGTCACTATCCACCGAATTAAAATAAGTATTTTTACAAAACAATTATAAACACACATTTTAAAACTATATATTTATAAGTTAAATTTATATATTTAGTATCTGGTAAAAAATTGTTTCTTCTTAAGCACGAGACTTAACAATCCCGTATTTTGTATGAGGAAAATTGGACGATCAAAATCAGCTCTCGAGATAAAAATAACAACAACAAATTGCCGATTGATTCTTCAGCCTCCCACGCCACGGCGGAGTGTACAACCGATTACTCTCCCTTTGCCCATCACGTGACTTCTATCAGAGGTTCCTACGTGATGAACTTCGATCTAAAAATATAGCGAGAAATTATTTATTTCTCTTCTAATAAATTAGAGTTTCCCTTTATGATTTAAAAAAATAAATAAATAAAAAAATCTTGTCTTTTCATTGTGATAAAAAGCGTACTTTTTACTACAAAAAACAAAGAAGATAAAAAATAATTTTCAGTAAATAGGGCCCAGATAAAATAAACGGTTAAATAACCAACCAAAGGAATTTTTAAAATGTAGATCTACGCATTTTTGTATATGAAAATTTAAGATCCTGATGTAATCGTCACTATATGTATCATCGGCCTTTCCAAGACACAATGGACCGCCTCGAAGAATATATATATATATATATTTATATATAAATAAATATATATATATATATATATATATATATTTATATATATATATATATATATATATATATATATATATATATATATATATATATATATATATATATATATATATATATATATATATATATATATATAAATATATATATATATATATATAAAGCAAAGTGGTCAAGTGCCCGATAGGGCACTTCCCGGCGCCGCAGGCGCGTCAAATTTGGCACGATTGTGCCTTCGGGCGATAGAACACGAAGGCCGGTGACGGTTGGCCGAAAAGTCTACGGAGAGGGGGTCAAAACTGACCTCGACTGACCGGCGCCTTATATGGGCTATATTACGAAAAAAAATTTCCTCAGACGACCCCCCTTGAAATTTTGTGAGGTGGTAGGAGAACGCCTTGGGGTGTCACAAAAAACTCGCCATGTCCAGGAAAATTCGTTAAATGGGTCAAAACTGACCAGTCGTATTTCCCTATATAATCTTTGTATTTTATGGGAAAAACAGAGGGTTTTTTCAAAACGGATTTTAGGGCACTTACCCTCTTTACATCTGGCTAATGTTTGGCATGTTTATAGGTAGATGGCTTGTATATATATATATATATATATATATATATATATATATATATATATATATATATATATATATATATATATATATATATATATATATATATATATAGAATATTAATTTATGATACTGCTGAACGTATACATAAAATATTAGAATTTATGCCAGACGACTTTTTAAAAAAAAAAAGAACTTAATTAAGAGATAAATCAACTCATACAGTTTTCTTCTCCGATGATCATCACATAACAAAGATAATTTTTTTAGAACCTCTTTTGCAATAGTCACCAAATAACTTCACATTCTGTATAACTTTTAGAGCTTGTTCTGCGATAGTCATCAAATAGCTTCCCCGAGGATTCTAAAAAAAACACTGTTCACAATCGGTACATTTTTAAAACCTCAACTGCGATAGTCACCAAATAGGTTCCATTCTGTAAAAGCGTAAGAACCTCTGACTAACAGTGCATCCGGTTCCCAGACAAGGGCGCTACCCCTCGCCTACACTCCCATTTTTTTCATTTTATTTCATAGCCAGCATCTATCAAGCTTCAACCGTGCTTCGATTTTCCCCAGCATCTCCATACATTCTTCTCACAATCGTCTATTAGTCTATGTGAATCACGGGCAACATTTATCCCACTATGTGAAGTCTGGGCACCATCAGTTCTATTCCACTATATGAAACCCGGCCACCATCTACCCCACTAAATGAAACCTAGCACCATCTAACCCACTATGTAAAACCTAGCACCATCTACCCACTATATAAAACCTAGCACCATCTACCCCCATTATGTGAAACCTAGCACCATCTACCCCACTATATAAAACCTAGCACCATCTACCCCCCCCCCCCCCACCATGTAAAACCTAGCACCATTCATCACTCTATGTAAAACCTAGCACCATCTACCCCACTATGTAAAACCTAGCACCATCTACCCCACTATGTAAAACCTAGCACCATCTACCCACTATGTAAAACCTAGCACCATCTATCCCACTATGTAAAACCTAGCACCATCTACCCCCCCCCCCCCCACTATATAAAACCTAGCACCATCTACCCCACTATGTAAAACCTAGCACCATTCATCACTCTATATAAAACCTGAGCATCTGACGTCCAACAAATCACGGCCTACACGACAGAGCCATAAATAGCCAAACAAAAAAAAAATCCCATGAAACATTGCGGCGGTTTATTCAAGTAATAAATGAAGAGGAGTTACATACTTTATGTTTCTCTTGGCTTTTTTGTGTTTCAGCAGTGCAGTGGGATATCCATAAAATACGCGTGCACTTGACGTTTTAGGATTAAAGGTTTAGCCGTTATTCTTTATTCATATAGGGGTGAGGGGGGGGGGGGGTGGCGCCGTTGTTAAAGTTGATGATATAGAGTTCAGTTTCGGCTTGGAGTAAATATTAAGGTTATGTTTAGATTAGGGATTAGAGTAATTGTTGTGATGAGTGATGAGGTTAAAGAAATTGATATTGATTTTTTTTTCCCGGGATAGCCTACTCGACATGCGAATGTTTGTGGTTATGGCTAATCAAAGAGTACTGGTATAAACCCATAGTTATTTCTAATCGTTGTGTATCTGAATACGACGATGTTAGTCTATCAGTTATTTCTAATCATTGAGTATCTGAATACGACGACGAGGGTTAGTCTATCAACAGAAACGTGACTGCAGATAGCAGAATCATAGATAACAATCAAAATTGGCATCAACCAATGTCCAAAGATCGATCAATATCATGCACGAAACGAACATTTTTTTTTTCTTCTTTCTTTTAACATCGTCATTTTATCTTTAGACTCGTTGGTTTGTGTAAACCGTACATGCAGTTCAGTAATGAAAATGTTCTCCCTAGTGTATACTTTAAACTTTGTCTGAAGATTTAACACAATTAACATATAGAGTTAACTCTTACTCCGATCTCTTCCTCCCTGTATTTCTCTCTAAATATATTCAGTGTGATCCTTTATTGGTTAATGTACAAACGTAATGCTGGCCAGTACTGCACGGGTCTCGAAAACTAAATCGTACACCCACCCCCGTCACTGCTCCCAGATACCGATCCTCCCCCCTCCCCTAGGTTACTTACGTACATCAGTATAGGCTATATACGTCAACATCGGCTATGCTTATATGTTTAAATATATACCTGCTTAGTTATAGTGTATATATACTATATGTATAAATAAATAAATAAACTTATATATACATATATATATATATATATTTATATATATATGTTTATATATATATACATATAGATATACATATATATATATATATGTAATATATATGTAATATACCGGAAACAGCATACAGGAGATTAAAATGGATAAAGAACGAGAGTAATAATATTTGTTCCGGGGTTTAAAAAAAAAACTCCTAAATTTAGATAAACAAGCCCAAAATTGGGCCTGTATTTGATTTTTCCTCTACTGCAAGCTTACATTAGCTGGGGTTACCGTTCAGATATCGGTATTGATCCCCACTACCCCCGGACGTCCCGTCTCGCGATGTGGGCGGCTATAGATTGTTTCTGGAATAACTTTTTTTTTTCTTGGTGCCTTATGATAACTTGTTTTTCTCTTGCTGCATATAATCCCATATGATATCTAGAGTTTTGAGTTTCCATAACGGAGATTGTGTGGTGTGCCCAATGCTGTTGTAAGCGACATAAAGCCAATCGTTTCTGAAAAAAAACATTTCTGGCTAATCTTCTGGCAATCAAAATATGTATCTATTTGCCTACTCACTATCTCTCTCTCTCTATCTTTATATAGAGAAATACAAATATCACACACACAATTATACATACATACATACATACATATATATATATTATATATATATATATATATATATATATATATATATATATATATATATATATATATATATATATATATATATAAATTAGACGGCGTTAACCGTTTCATAAACAGCGTAATAATGCCTGAAATGAGCCATCCGAACTATAGACAATTAACGCGTTTTGTTTAGATTTAAAAGCGTCCAGTGCTATACCCCAATCGGGTAGTTAAAGCTGATGTAGTAGAGTTAATGTTTTGTTTCAACCTGACTGTTTGAATAGATCGTGTGACGAATCCCACACCGACCCTTCTTTACTTTCCCGCGAAGTATAGCCAGGTACCAGTTAGAGCTGAGTTAACTCAGGCAATGAAGCACAACACGGTATACCCCGGGCTAACAATAAAGTGTATTGATACTGAACCACAACGTGCGGTTCAGAGAATATACTTCTTGTTGTTTTAACTTGAGATACATCCAGAGGCGTAGCGAGGGCGGGGCGTGGGGTGCGGACCGCACCGGGTGACACTGTTTAGGAGGGTGACACCCAGGCAAAAAAGCATATACACATACCTGTACGCGTGTGCGGCATTTATTTGAATTATAGGCCACACACACACACACACATATATATATATATATATATATATATATTTATATATATATATATATATATATATATATATATATATATATATATATATATATATATATATATATATATATATATATATATATATATATATATATATATATATATATATATACATACATTGTTTCTTGTTGGGGGGGGGGGGTGACACCAAGAAGTGCCGCACCGTGTGACACACAACCTAGCGACGCCACTGGATACATCATAAATCTCGAACACTGACCAAATCTTCGATATTTTTATGGTACAAAACCTTGCACTATTTACAAAATATTGCATGCGTTCTTCCTCAGTATTTTTCACCCCCCCCCCCCCCCCTCGTGTTTGTAGTTCTTATCTTTTGGTCATAAAAAGCCCAGTCGCCTCTCAAGTATCCCCCCCCCCCCCCCCCCTCAGCGATCCACCCAAATCGTCTTGTTGAATGAGTCTCCAAATCGTCAGGAAGGAGACTTCGCGCAGCCGCAAACACAACGCGATGTCGTCTGCTGTTCTTTTTTCCGGTGGCCCGCCGTTTTTTTCAATCTGGCTATCGCCTAATCTCGATGCCGCTGTTTTTTAATTAATGCTTTGACCGTCGTCACAGAGTTACCCCGCTTGGTAGTTGGAGAGGGAGGGGAAACAACCCTGGGATGATAAAAGCTCGTGAGTTTCGCGTCTGCGCTGCCTTTGAAACGTATCCAGCGAGGAAGTTGTTTGTTTTTATCAAAACCACGTCGCTTGCTTGATCAGGAAAACTATTTTTATTATAGATTTTTTTTTAAAAATCAAAGACAGCTGTTAGAAGGCTGTTGTGTTATAAATGTCGTTACGTTTAAGTAATATTTTCTTTACAAAGTAAAAGCAAGTGTTGAAAGTGAATCTGAAGTAAGAAATTATTTTGATAGAGCAAGTTAAACTTTAATGTTTAGTTAATTTGCTGAAAGTTCAAGAACTTTGTAAAGCTTTGAAAAAAGTGAAGAAACCAATCGATTTTGTGATTATCAACTGCGTGGATTTGTTCTGTACGGCCAAGATACGCCCACGATTGTTGCAGGAATCACGCGGCCGTAAGGAAACGGAGGGGAGCAGTCGAGAGGAACCAGAAAGTGCTGTAGTAGGGAACTAGAGGAGCGCGGTGCTAGGGAACTTGAGGAACGCAGCTGTGAGGAACTACAAGACACAGTCCAAGGGAACTAAAAGAACTAGGTAACTAGAGTAACTAGAGGGACTAGATGAACTATAGGATATCAGTATTAAAGAACCCGAGAAACAAGTAACAGCTGGAGAAAGGAACTGAAGGAACTTGGTCGTAGGGAACCAAAAAGTGCAGTAAGGAGGAACCATAGGGTCAAGTTCCCAGGAAACCAGCTTGTCGAGTCGTAAGGAACATGTAAGTACCAGTATACACATTCATTGTGGTGCACTTTCCACTCTCAACCACACTACATCAGCATTCTGGGTCATTATGTTACAACACATTCTTGATTCATCATCATCCTCGGTTCATTCTAGACCACAGTTACCGTACATAGTTCCCCACCTCTAAATCTTGGATATAGATACTTAAAGAGGTTTTAGTAACACATGTTTAATTACGTATTGTTTATAGTTAAGAAAGCTTATGAATTTATTTTTTGGTGAATGTCTATATACAGATACAACTAAATAATCACGTTGTGCTGCTATTAGATTTTATTACTGGTTTTCCATTATATATATATTCATTATTAAAATATACCGATATGTCATAGAATTTGTACAAGTAATTGAACATTCGTTCTTTTTTTATAACTTCAATTTGTAGCAGTGTATAAACTATGAAACATTTATATTACAACTAGATAAACAGTATAAAATAGCTTGCAAACATGTATTTATACACTAACACGCACACACACACACACACACACACACACACACACACACATATATATATATATATATATATATATATATATATATATATATATATATATATATATATATATATATATATATATATATATATATATATATATATATATATATATATATATATATATATATATATATATATATATATATATATATATGTATACTCCTATTCCAAGATTGTATTATGTGTGTGGTGTGTACATATTATATAATGGTATGAATTTATAATGTAGGCCTATCCGGTTTATTTTTAAAGTTAGCACCACACACAAAATAGAATCGATTGCTTGATATGGCTGCGATCAATGACAGAACACTTGATTTATATCCGTAACGGGGCCAGTCCAAAGTTTGGCACCGCTCCTAATTTATAGCGTATTGTGCTACAGGCTACACATGTGCTAGTGCTACTGTCTACAGTTTTATTTTACATAAGCATATACATATGCATACAGCTCTGTAGAACTCTTAATATAGATGTATACCCAATGTATTAGTAAGTAAAGGAGATAACGAAATGAAATACAGAAACTTAGCAATAAAGAGGTGTCGGTTGGGACCTTTCTTTTCTGATTTTGTTTCAATATTAAGTAGTGAACATTCAATTCACAATGATGTATAGTCTATGTAATAAATTGACAACAACGAAAATTAGATCGAAATAAATGGTTGCTTAGTAATTAGTAAAATTATTTAATTTTAAAATAAAGCAGTAGCCAGACGTAAACTATCTCTCTCTCCCTATATATATATATATATATATATATATACATACATATATATATACATATACATATATATATACATATATATATATATATATATATATATATATATATATATATATATATATATATATGTATATATATATGTATATATGTGTGTATATGTATATATATATATATATATATATATATATATATATATATATATATATATATATATATATATATATATATATATTATATCGTGTCAAACATTACAGATAATTTTAATAAATACAAAGTGTATTAATAGATTATGATGGCCATTCAATTGAATCAACGTTCACCGAGTCTACTTGAGCCTTAGATCTTTACATATCTGTTTCATATCGGAATTCCTATCCAAATCTCTTCCATTACAAAACTATTATTTTCCATCAAAACCTCTCCATCTTGATAAACCGATTTCATTGTTCTCAACAACGGAGACCCCGCCGCGGGGCGCTGCAGGGCGCTGCCTGGGCAATTGAAGCTAACACTCGTTAGCGACATCCAGATATTTCATTTGTTGTTCCGTTCAACAAAAAAAAAGTTTCTCGAAACGATTATCGCCCCTCACTGCAAACACCGCTGTAAGGGGAGTTAAGTTGCGACGCAAATTAAATGTAGTCTGTTTATTTAATCATAGAACGTAACATCACAGAGGAAAATTGTTTTGTAGAACTAACAATTTAGAACTACTTAAAAAAAGAAAAAGCTGAATTCAAATCTTCCTGTAGTCTGTTAGGAAAAAATATTTTTAAAAATTTCTTTCAGAATTTCTCCGTGATAAGATGGCGCCTTGCACCCTGGGAATAACATCCAAAAAATTATCGTGACAAAATCAATATACGCAATATCAAAGAAGCCGTTCAAATTACAACGAAGTTTGCAAATGTGCAAATAGGGTCATTTTTTTCATGTCATGAACTTTTTGTAGTTTGCGATAGCCGGTTTAACTGGGCTAAGAATTAAATATTGGAGTAATGTAGAGTACTACTTCATAAAATATTATTGCTAAGAGCTAATCCAAATAAATGTTGGAGTAATGTAAAGCACTACTACGCAGAATGTTATTGTTAACAGCTCGTTCAGATAACGTAAAGTAAAAGCACTACATTAGATAAAGTGCTTAAAAAAAGCACTAGATTAGATATATTTCACAACAGCGTAAATTACTAAAACATAGATATTAAAGTAAATTTCTACTCTATATACATATCAGAGTAATGTAAAGTACTGAATCAAATAAATGTGAAACAGTCACATCAACTTAATCAGTAACCGTGTTACTATAAATAAAAATACGCCAAATTGCTTGCAGTTCCCCAAACCAAAATTAATTAGTCATTTAGGATAGTAAAAATGTACTTTTAAAATCTTCCTAGATCTAGCCTTATCTTCTAGTAGTCATGAAAAAAAAAACAACCACCCACCTGTTTTACTAATTAACTCAAAAAAAATGTTAAAGTTTTTATTTATCATTAAGAGAAACGTATTTTCCAAAAGGGACACTATCCACATAGATTTATTCAGCAAATTAGAAGCTTGGTTCACTTTCTCTTTCTTTTTTCTTTACTTTTGCATTTTACAATATTTTAAAAAAGCCTTTATGTGTCATTTCAACTGTAATTATCACGGAATAAAGCAACGTTCTAGCTTCGAGTATGTACAGTTAATCGTTGAAGACATACGCAAACATAAACATTACAGGATCATAGATTTTAGTTCTATTTATTTCTCCGTTTAAGATATCTGTTAGAAAATAGAAAAAAAAACAACATACATCTCTGTTGACTTTTAGTCTAAATGCGGAAAGGGAATTACCGGAAGTTGAAACCGAACCAAATTGGTGAGACGCAGTACCTGATTAGCTTGTGGGCTGTTTCCGAACAAAGAAACAAACACTGGATCAATACGATACCACAGCCAGACTGTAATCAAAGCGACAAGAAAATGGGCGCAAATAATCGCTTTGAAAAAAAAATCGATACACTTTTATACTTTTTTTGACGAATATAATAAAAAATAATATCTTGCAAGCATTTTACCCCCGAAGACTAGTGTATGACGATTATGTTTTGTTTACTAAAGCTTAATAAAAAATCAATATCACCGATATTGGTTTTCTCCCCTCATGAAGTCCCATTTCGCTAGCGATTTACTTCCCCTGACTTGGACCTCGGCTGACGTTTCCATCGTAATTTATCAGGCGCCTTTCTACACTGCGAATCTTATCAATGGCGCTGTTGAGGTCGAATAAAATATTTATAGATTTATGCAAATAGGGAAATGTTAATAATCCGATGTATAAATATGCAAAATTTGACATTTATTCTATTTTAAATCCAAATATAGTTTTGCCTCATTCTAATTTTCCCTTGGAAATGGTAGCTCATACATTAATATACATTGCTTATCAGAGAAACTGCTGTAAAATGTTTGCCAATTCAGACTTACGTTCACAGTGCAGTCTGCCAAAACTATGAGCATCAGTCGACCACATTCATATCTTGTCTTCTAAGTTTAATGGCAGAATGACCTTTTGTAAACTTAACCCGATTATTACACCCCCTTACAACACCAATAAATCTTCATAATCTAAGGAAACGAAATATACTTATTTTCAATATACCCCCCCCCCCCACTCTAAAGACTTATACGTCGTCTGTATCATATTCTAACGCAACACATTTTTTTTCAATATGCGTTCCGATTTTCAGCAAGGATAATAACGTCATGTAACTGATTATCACCCTTTAGTTAGTTTGAATATATATATATATATATATACATATATATATATATATATATATATATATATATATATATATATATATATATATATATATATATATATATATATATATATATAATTATATATGTATTCTTTTGTAAGCGATAAATTGATTTCTGCAGTTTGTGGCATAAAATAAATTTCCTTTTATTCAAACACCCGTTGTTTACAAAACAAATTGACTTTCGGTAGAACAAAAACCTTGGGAGACTTTCATCTCTTCATTCACACGAGATTGGAATGACTACGTCACATGATGTAGTTCCATTCTTGTCGCACAAAGATATCTTTTTCTTTAAACCCGGAAGACAGACCTGTCTTGTTCAACTTTATCTTTGATGGTGATGACGCGTATTTGATGTTCTATATATATATGAATACCTTTTATGTGCCGTTGCACCTCTATAAACAATTTTAAGGAATTCGTTTTCAATTAGTTATGAGAGTGTAATTGTCCAGGGTATTAAATTATTTAAGCTGAGATTATTATATTATAAAAAAAATAGGTTCTCATAAAAACATAAACTATTTTTTTACTACAAATATATTACTTCATTCTGACGTTTTGGGATTAGTTGGGGAAAAACTACGCAGATTCACAATGTTGCTGACAATTATCGCCCCTAGCCGCTTCACAAGCACTCAGTACACATCCAGATTGCGTCCCTTGATAGTGGAGCTACATTTCTACTCTCAGCCTTTCAATAGCGACCCCCCCCCCCCTGTTAGCTGGCAGATAGCTTTTCAGTTTGGCTATCCGGAGTTTTTAACTTTTTTTTTAAACTGTTGAAATATCGCGCGCCACGGAAGTGACTTTATACTCTTGCATTTCCGGTGTCGTTTAATGGATTCCCCCCTCCGCCCCTTCCTTACAGAAGTTATATTAGAGTCGTGTGTGTGAGTGTTTGATCGAGTCGTCCAACAGGCTGTTCAACATCCGTCAGTCTCCCCAGCGATGGTCTTCAGACAATATAAACAAACTAGTGGGAACAAGTGGGAACTGATGAAATCGTTTAGATTGAGAACACAAATATTTGCAATAATGAACGGTTTACTTCTATACTTTAATCTAGACTTAGACCAACATAACAAATCTTAAAAATGGAAGTATTCGGCTTAGCAGTAGAGTTTTGATATTCAATTTTACTGCTCCAAAAAGTGTTCTTACGGTTAAGGAAATTAAGGCGGTTGGGCATAGTTAGTAAATAAAGTTCCTGAAGGCAGAGGCGTAGCGACTCTTCACGGCGCCCGGGGACAAACTTTCAATTTGGCGCCCCCTCGGGAGCACCCCCCCTCCAAACTTTTGATTTGCACCTTCCCCCCCCCCCCCCCCTCAAACTTTTAATTTGCACCCCCCCCCCTCAAACTATTTATAATGCAAAAGTGCAGCTAAAATGACATTTTAATTTGTTTTTACAACCCATTTTGGCGCCCCCAAATGTCGGCGCCCGGGGACATATGTACCCCCTGCCCCCCCCCCCCCCATCGCTACGCCTCTGCCTGAAGGTACATGGGGTAAGTGAAGTAGAATTCACCTGTTTTTGTGAACTCGGCAAATAAATGGATTATATAACTAAGATACAGCCCGATAATTATCATAAGTATTATAACCTACACAGAGCCCGCTAATTATCATGAGTTATTTAAACTAATACACAACCCTTAAATTATCATACTCAATATAACTTAGACACAACATGTTATATATCATGACAAATGTGAAGACTAATTGAAGCTGACAATAAAGCTATTATAAATATATTTAATGTTCCATCTAATGATGAAGGAATATTTGGCTTTCGGGTTGATTTATCTTAACTTTTTGCAAATTGCGTTGTTTAGTTGTAAAATAAATCAGTTGACGTATGATAATTTTCATATAGTTGACATTTGTTTGTATGATAAAGGTGAATGTTCGCTAATGTATGACATTTCGAATGCATTTAATGTAATTTATTTTCATCTAATTTATGATTTACTTTTTAACTGATTTTTCTATTTTCAACATCTAGTTTTAGATATTAGCTTAATTCTATATATTTTTATTTTAAATTTAAATTTAGAATGATCAATAAAATATCGAGTTTTATTGTGCATGCGCTGTTATTGAGATATCCCTCCGGCAGTGGCGGAACTAGAAAAAAATGGCCACCCCGCAAAAATTTTTTTTAGGCCCCCCCACCCATATATATATATATATATATATATATATATATATATATATATATATATATATATATATATATATATAAACAAAATACGAACAGAGCATAGGATACTCATTGCTGGCCTGTTTGGGTTTTGAAATTATTTTTTTTTCAATTAAAACAAATTACAACATCATGTCATGTGTGTAAGTGCATTAGTGTGTTTTGAGAAAATCAGTTTCATTTTATTATGGGTTTTCTTTACATCTATCTGGCCAAAAGAATATAAAACATGACATTTTTGTAGAAGTAATGGTGTTTCGTATTATGATTATTTTTATGTTTTTTTGTATTTATATTATTAATTTTAAATACATTTCCTTTTTATACAAGGTCATTCTTTAGTAAGTACTTTATGAAAAATATTTAATAAAAGAAGTAATTGCTTTTTAATTTGTTTAGCACAAATCTCTTAAAAGGAGCTTATGAGCATCCAAATTGGACTATTTAAAAAGGGAAATAAGTCATGGAAGTGGTTTGAACGTTTGCTTATCTTTGTTAAAGTTTAATTGTAGAAGAGAGAGGATTTGGCTTTCACAGTGGTTCAAAAAGAAAGGGAAAAAGAATATACAAGGGAGTGGGGATGGTGTCTATAGAATAAAGATAATCAAACCGCAGCTATGGTAATCGTTTTACAAAACAACCATCAAGTCAAAAATTGCAAGAAAATTAGATTTTTTTTTAACCATAATGAAAACTATTAGGGTCGGCCGTGGCCCCCTAAATGGCGTGGGCCCCCCCGCATTGCGGGGTCTGGCGGCACTGTAGTTCCGCCCCTGCCCTCCGGCATGTGTCACGCATGAATAGATTGCCCTACAGATCTTGTCCAATAAACAGCTAGAACTGATTTGTTTACGTTATGGTAATTAGGTCTAATAAATGAGCACGGATAATTAATGAACTTTTTTTCTCCAAATACCCGCAGGACGATTCCCTATGATAAATGATAATTTAATTATTTGGATGGGATGGTAATTCGGTGAAATGATACATCATTTTTTTGTGATTGCATTCTCCCAAATAATGAAAAATACGAATGTCGGAGTTTCTAGCATCGAATTTTAAGCGAACATGGACACAAAGTTTCCTTCTCTACTTTTCTTTGAACTTCAGTAATTACTTCTGATTGCACATTTCGCAGTAGTTCTCAAAGTAATTCTTTCACATTTTCTTTTAGAACTTCTCTTACTGTTTCTAAGTACTTTGCTCTCAATGTTTCTCTCAGCACTTTTTTTCAGTGTAGGCTACTCGTCTGAGTACTTTTCTCGATGATTCACTCTAAATATCCCACAGTAGTACTTCCTAAAAAAACATCTCTAGGACTTACTTCGTACTTCTCTCAATACGTTCTTCGGTACTTTTCGCAGTACTTCCTTCAGTACTTGTTGCGGTACTACCTTCAGTACTTCCTTCAGTGCTTTTTGCAGAACTTCTCTCAGTCATTCATTCAGCACTTTCTACAGTACTTCCTAGAGTACTTCCTACAGTACTTCCTACAGTACTTCCTACAGTACTTCCTACAGTACTTCCTACAGTACTTCCTACAGTACTTCCTACAGTACTTCCTACAGTACTTCCTACAGTACTTCCTACAGTACTTCCATACAGTTCTTCATACAGTACTTCATAAAGTACTTCCTTCAGTACTTCCTTCAGTATTTCCTTCAGTACTTCCCCCAGTAATTCTACAGTACCTTCTACAGTACTTCCTTCAGTACTTGATACAGTACTTCCTTCAGTATTTCCTTCAGTACTTCTTTTAGTACTTTCTATAGTACTTTCTTCACTATTTCCTTCAGTACTTTCTACAATACTTCCTTTAATACTTCCTTCAGTACTTCCTAAAGAACATCATTCAGTACTTCTTCTTCCTTCAGTACTTCCTACAGTACTTCCTTCAGTACTTCCTGCAGTACTTCCTTCAGTACTTCCTGCAGTACTTCCTTCAGTCCTTACTGAAGTACTTTCTTCAGTGCTTTTACTTTCTTTAGTACTTCCTACAGTATTTCTTACAGTACTTCCTTCAGTACTTCTCTCATCCCATCTCCTAACGAACAACACTAGACACTTGAATATCCGGGACCCCCACAAAGCCATACATGAATTTCCAAGTAAAACCTAGACCCAGTTACCTGCCGTAGACCTAATCGATTACAAAATCTACCAGCACTAGCTCGTTGACACACCTTGACGTCTACACAGTTCAATTGGCACCAGGTAGATAGACTTGTTCTAGAATATTTACTTCCGGATTGTCCGCCCCCCCCTCCCCGTCTCCTTCATACGTGGCACGCTAAAAAAGAGACAGCGTTTAACTAGATATTACTGGTCCAAATCAATCGCGGACGAACGGTTCCACTGATATCAATATTGACATTTGTTGACATTTGTACTGAAGTATCTTTGTGTGTGTACAAGCAAACAGGAGTTACCGACCTCCAAAATAGACATTGAAGTAAGTAGAGAAAAATGTTTTTACTATCTCTACCTTGTCTGATATAAAAACTATCTGAACGCTGATGTCCTTCATAACTAAATGAACGTACAAACTAACTAGATTAGCAAATAATACCGTTTAGTCTCTTTTAATACGATTGACGAGTGTAGTAATGTTTATTGTTTTTTGTTTTTGATTGTGTCCCTTACTGTCATTTGTAGGTTACATTTTTGCTATAGAGGATATTATAAGAACCTTTTCAAACATAACGGTTAAATGTACAGGTAAAGTAGAGCATAACTGGAATCGTTACTTCGACAATTTGAAGGATAATGTATTCAGTTTTATGAACCAACCGCTTCTACTTACCATATTATAAGTATTCATCAAAAATGGATGTACTTCGAACGTACAAAGAAAGTTTGCCCGAACTCAAGACTTTTGAAGTCGAGCGCTCCACCGCCAATAGTTTTTGCTGTGGTCTTATACGTACTTTAAAATAATTGTCCTCAAGGTCAAAATACTAAATATAACCAAAATGTAAACCGTACTGAATTGTCTTACAATCTAGAACACCATAATTTAAAGGACACTTAAACATTTGAGCTTCTAATTTAGCCCTCAGGATATTCTGCTCTTAGGAATTTTCATTTGAGAAAAAAAATTACATCTCATGTTAAAACGGGGTTTAAATTTTTTTTTCGCACACTATCGATTGTTTAATAGACAAAAATAGACAGTTTTTTTTTTAAGATTTGTTTTTATACCATTTATTTTATTTTTAAAAATTTCCGTATATTCTTTTATTTAAAATTTGTATAAATATTTTATTGTTTGGATCAAGCTATGATATTGCAGGCCAATCATGTAAAATATTGCAGCTTATTATATATATATATATATATATATATATATATATATATATATATATATATATATATATATATATATATATATTCTTCCAAGTTTAAATTTTCTTTCCCCTCCCTACACTCACCCACTATTCTCTTCTGTCTAGTCATTAATTACTGCCCTTTTCTAACCACGATCTTGTTTAGTCGTGGGCAATTACGTGCCCTGGATAGCATTCTGTTGTAAATTAATATCTTCAATTAATCTTGAAAATAATATAATGACACGGCATTCTTTGAAACAACGTTGGAGGCGTGCTTTGATATGCGGGGCTGAATGAAGCGTTTTTTCTTTGCACATTGTATCGAGTGTGTCATTGTGATGCGAGTATAAAAAAAAACGACACATTCAATCAGCTTTGACAATTTTATCACTGAATTTAAAATTAAATGACAATTTTTAATGAAAACGACTTAGTTTAAAATTTCAACTATAACATATATCATTAATGATAAAATATATTTTTGATAAGTTTCGATAAGGTATATCCTTGAAAAAAGTCTCGAATAGAATTCAACTTTCAACATTTCGATACATTTTTGTACAGGCTAGAATGTTTTCCAACTTTCAGCACTAAGGTGTATAGATGACTGGGAGAAAGCTGTTTGGCTAAGGAGATAGTCTTATCCCGCTTGGCCCTCATTACGTATTCCTTAAATTTAATTACATTCGTGAAGGCAATAGGACTCAGTGGAAACTCCTCGTATGTAATTAGGTAATTACACACGTTTAAAATTCAAATTGTAAACGACGCGCGGTCTTTTCTTGAGTTTGATCAAACCGGTACTTGTTTTTAAGCTTTTTTTTTTTAAAAAACAAAACATAAAATAAATTGAATTGAAAATAAAACAAACATAAAAAGCTCTGTGTTAACACGTTTTTAAAAGCACTACAATTTAGAAAATAAAAACTTCTTTCTTCAGTTCAAAAGGTTGCTTGCTAATGAAATTGTTGAAACATAATGGGAACAACGCTTTTACTAAAATTATATATTCTTGCTCTGTCATCAGAGATGAATTTATTTTAAGCTTGAAAGAAATATCACATGTGAGACAAATAGGAGTTACGATGTATTACCACGAGCTATGTGAAAAAAATGTAAAAACTTGGGGGAAAATGACAATCCTTAATTTTTTTTAAAACTTGCATCTGACAATCTCTAATCGATCCTACTGCAACTTCTATCAACAAATTTATTTTGACTGACAATCGGATTTTCGGATACAACATGCGTTAGGCACAGTCAGTGTGTCGCTGGCGGCCATTGGACACTTGGTGTGTAATGGGAAGCTATTCCAGCCAGGCTATTAATAGACACGGGCACCCAAGGCTAAGCTAATCGGCGCTGTTGTTTAGTATTAGGGCTAGTCGTCACGGCAATGCGTGAAGGGGGGGGGGGGGGGGCGGCTGATGTTGTTGTATGTTGTACAGTTTTGGCTTGAAGATGCTGTTTTTAATTTAAGGTCTAAGATTTGGGTTCAAACTTTATGTTTTGAAATGGAGCTCTGCGATTGGGAAGTTAAAAACTTTGGTCTTAATAAGCCCGTCTAAAATATTTGTAAAAAAATCTTGATCTTAATTGATTGTCAAAAATATTAGAGTATACTAGGTACAATCCGTCATATATGTGATGGTAGATATGCAGTAAATGTATAATGATAGGCTTTATTTTTCAACACATACCTCAACGTTGTGTTAGAGAGATCCACTGATAACCACAGTGTGTAGTTACGTTGCTATTTTCACTTGCTTTCTACAGGTAACAGATGGGTATTTCTTTCATTAGATTAACAAGGATTACGTTGTGTATACATATCCCTAGATTAAATACACGTGACACACAGAAAGATGATATTATTATGTAAGGGATAGGTGTAACAGCGACGAAGGGGGAGAGGGGGGTTGTGTTTAGACAATGAGCGATGAATCCCAAAGTAGAAGCTAGTACTGGATAGCCAAATTACAATTTTAATCAATTCAGTTAGAGCGGAACGTCGTAATCAGTTGAAGGGGATTGTAAATGTGCAGTAGCTTAATAGGGTTAATAAGTCTTATTCTGCTACCTGATCTGGTGTGATCAATATATTTTAATACACGACTAATTAATTTTAAATTAATTTTGAAGTACATGTTTACGTTAGTAAAGTACCCTGACGGTCCATGGGGCAGGTAAAGTAGAATTCACCTGTTTATGCTACCTCTGCATGTGAAGGGATAGTGATGTCGACACTATGCCCAGCCGCCTCTACTTTCCCTAGCATGAGGGTACAAATCAGAGTTAGAAGGAAACATGGTTGTTCTACTGACAAAAACCCGGGACTAGAGCTCGAGGCTTTTGGCTGAGAAGACGTATGCTCTACCCTCCAACCACGCCGTTCCATATTTAATTTTGAAGTTGACGTTTATAACCCGAAATAGAGTTTGATAAAACTTTACGAATGGATCTGTATTTTATGTACATACATGCATTAATAAAAGTAAAGTTCCCTTTCGAACTTATAGTCCATGAGGCGAGTGAAGTAGAGTTTGCCTGTTTATGTGACCTCGGCATATGAAGGGATAGTGTAGTCAGCCCTATGCAAAGCCAATTTTACTTTTAGGTACCCATCAGAGCTGGGTAGACTCAGGGAGGTTCTATGTACATGTACTACACACATTATGGCATTCCATTATTTCTTTTAACACTAATTTTAAAATAACAGCTTCCATAACGAAAGCTTGTTTGTGGAAAAAACACATTTGACGTTTAACTAACACTTAGAAAAAAGATTTCATTCACAGAGTTGAGAAAAGGTAATGTTTGACATCTTTTTTAATCAACTAAGTCGACAGCAGCTTGACCTTAATTTTTTAATTAATGTTTTCACTTCACAATTTTATCAGATTCTACGACTGTCACTGAAGTGTCGAAAAAGTTATAGGTCCCACTCCCACCTCAGCAATCCTCTTATTGATTTAAAAACTCGCTTCGCTGTTATGACGAAACAAAATTACGTATACTAATACTCTTAAGGGCGAATCATTTTTTTCTATGAAATTATCAGTATAAACCGAACGAGGTGTGTTGAGAAAAAAATAATAAAAAATTCAATAACTAGTATTCGCTGTATGCTGTATGGAATGTTGTTTTTGTTGTGTTGAGATTCGTCAGTTCAATTGTTTGGTTGGTTGTATTAGAAGGGGGTATAAGCACCCGGATATTAAAACAACTACCCTCATCGCTCGGATTAAAAAATCAAAACAATATATATATATATATATATATATATATATATATATATATATATATATATATATATATATATATATATATTAATGATTAGCGAAATGTAAGCAGTTAAGTTTTAGGTAAGTAATTAGTATTTTGATTAGTATAATTTAGACTTCTCTGTATCCACCCATTTATTAGTTAGGGATCGGCGTTGTCGAGTCGGTAAAGCTCATGTTTGCAAAACCGAAAAGTCTCGAGTTCAAAATCTCTGGCAGATGAGGCTCGACAGCCTGGGAAAGCAACTCATCTAGGAGACAATTCCAAAATTAAACAACTGCTACCTTGGAGCAAATCCAAAAAGAAAAGCTTTCTGAAATCGGATCAACTATCGACATAACTGGTTAAAACGTATACTTAATTGTTTTGGAGTGAATCTCTTCCAACACTAAAAAATTAAGAACGCAGAAGAAGAAGAATGAAGAAGATTAGTCAGCTAAGTGATAATAGAGTCAATGTGGTGCTAAATTTTGCTTACAAGAAAGCAAAAAGCCTCAGGTCAAGAAATTTTTGTTTGTTTAGAACAAATAGATATAATAATGCGTGAGAATTTAAACCGGGATTTTATGAGTATCTAGCAACATGTACACGAACTACTTTTGTGTTTTTTTAATAGCGAAAACATTACTATAAAATAAATAAAACGCTGATGTTTATTTTTTATATGTCGTGTTTGATTGTGGCAGAAATATCTTTACTATCATCAAAGTGACTATATGATTTAACAAAGAAATCTTAACAACATGTTTGAAGTATTTTTTAAGCATAGCATTCAAACCCGCCCCCCGCCCCCACGATTCCTCCCATAACGGTGTTGACCAATTACCCCCACTCTCCACTACACTCACACACACGCACACACACTGGCTATCCCCCTACTTTCCACCACACACACACACTCTAATTATTCCCCACGCTCTACAACCCACCCACCACATCCCCACCCCAACAACCACACCCACACAGGCGCCATCTTGCAACTTATGTAAACCCCCCCCCCCCTCCGCCGCCTCTTATCTCTTGCGTGATTCCCAGACATTTATTCTATTTTTAAATCGCTCTCCCATTGTCTGACACCAATTTTCTGAAAAAATGACAGCACGGTAAGCCGTACTCCGGTTCACCATAGCACTCCAAACAATTTAGACGAATATCCACACAGAGTTCAGTTTTAATTATAAGCGTTTTCGATTTGAAATCAATTTTTAATCATCGCCTATCTCTACTAACCGTATTTATGTGTCGGATCTAGTGATTTTCTACTTTAAGGTAATTAAATAATTGACAGGTTGTTTAAATACAAATCAATACACATTTTAAACTCTAGACACGTTAAGTTTTATTTTATTTTACATTGAAATGCATTGGAACAAAACAAAATAATAATAATAATAATAATAATAATAAATATATTAACAATTATTGGTTAGAGATGAATGCCAATTATATCTCAAAGAACCAATATATATATCTATATATCTATCTATATATATATATATATATATATATATATATATATATATATATATATATATTCATACACTCATATACACACATACATATATATATATACTCATATATATATATATATATATATATATATATATATATATATATATATATATATATATATATGAATAAATACATAAACATGCCTGTTCTATGAGTTTAATCCCTGCTAGTCACGCGACTGTTGTGTCTACAGCCGGAATAGATTTACTCATTTGAATAACATCTCCATTGACAGTTATCTCATCTTATGGATTTTCCCCGTAGACGTAGTTATCACCCCTGATCAAATATTGCACGAGATTAAGTGTGTGTGTGTGGGGGGCACTGTCGTGTATGTACCGGTTGTCAGCAAGCAGTGAGTACTGTATGATATAGTTTGTTTGTTGGTGCGTGTTGGGCATTGCTCGCACATAGCTTAATTTTAATTCATAAGTGCCTTCTATTTGAAATGAACGCGTTGTCACCGCCTATAGTTACTTACTGTGTTTTGTACGTAGTACGCGGATTACATGAAACAGCATGATGGATTTAATTAACCTTGTACGTCAGTTGTGTAACTCATTGTCTGATTTCTTACTTACAATTTAATAAAGATATATATATATATATATATATATATATATATATATATAATATAACGCTGCTGGTAGTGTGTCAGTCCTTCCTTCCTTCCTTCCTTCCTTCCTTCCTTCCTTCCTTCCGTCATCGCTATAGATTTTGGAACCATAAAAGTAAACATTCGCACCATGCTGTGCTTTTCAGTGCACCGCAGTGTCTTATTATAAGTATTAGAGTAGGGTTTGTTTATATAGCGGCATAGAGCTATTTTATAAATGCCACTGTGTTTAATTTTTTGCATAACGTTATAAACATATTAAATATTCGCACTTTGCTAATATAGATTAAAAAGATTAATGTCAAATATCATTTTACTTTATATTCCTAGAAAAATTGGATAGATTTTCATAACATAATAACAGTAGGGTAGAAAAATCAAATTAATTTAACTCTTTCTAATTTTGACAAAGGAGGTAGTTTAAAAAAACATTTAAACTCTCGCTAATAAAAAATGTGAATGCAAATATACGTTCGTCATAGAAGGAATTAGTGTTGCAATAATATAATTAGCAAAATGTGAATGCAAATTATTCGGATGTGTAAGAGGAAATTATTGTTAGAAAATTATAATTAGCATGGATTGATAAAAGGCAATCTTTTATTTATTTTATTCACTGAATGTAGGCCCTACTGTTTATTACTTATAATTTTTAATCAACTATTCAGCACTATTAAAGACGCGTCATCACGTTCATTAGGTGCGCAATGGTTTTAGTTACGAAACTCTTTTGTAAATTTTTAAAATTTAAAGTACTGGAAAAAAATGCGTGAATGGATAAAGTGAAATATTGTAGGTAAAACACGGATATTTTAAATACTGCCTATTATTTATACTGTTTTCTAATTATTATTCTATCTTTCGGATTTTATAGGAGAGTCGTAGCGAGGGAGGGGGGGGGCATATGTCCCCGGGTGCCGACCTTAGGGGGCGCCAAAGTGGGTTGGAAAAAATTTGCGAGGGGGGGGGGGTGTGGTGGAAATCGAAAGTTTTATTGAGGGGGGGGGAATGGGTGCAAATCGAAAGTTTGAGGGGGTGCAAATCACCGGAAGGGGCGCGATTTGGCGCTACGGGCTAGACTGTGAGCAATATGCCTTTATGATTGCATTTAAATTGTGTGTATGTTATGACTGTTGTGTTTGTTTTTTCGTTGTTTTTTTTTTTTTGCGTTCGTTTGTGTTGTGTTTAGTTTTGTTCTGTTCCCAAGTTGGTACATTTAAAAAAGATTTACCGTGGCGAAGCACGGGATGCAGCTAGTATATATATATATATATATATATATATATATATATATATATATATGTATACATTTTAATAAAGATATATATATATATATATATATATATATATATATATATATATATATATATATATATATATATATATATATATATATATATTTATATGTATATATTTTAATAAAGATATATATATATATATATATATATATACATTTTAATAAAGATATAAATATATATATATATACATTTTAATAAAGATATATATATATATATATATATATATATATATATATATATATATATATATATATATACATTTTCATAAAGATATATATATATATATACATGTGTGTATGTATATATGCTAAACGTATGTGTCAATAAACACATAGTAACAAATAGTTATGCAAACATAAAATAAATGATATATATATATATATATATATATATATATATATATATATATATATACACCCATACGCAGTCGTATATTTGTCAGCAGAAAATTGAATGTGAGCGAACGAAGAATGGGATGGCGGAGGGTTGAATGGGAAAATTGAATCCCGTGGGTCAACGGTTGTAGGTTGTCCTACGCGTGTCCATGCGCCATGATGCCTGGATTATCTCCAAAAAGCCGCCCTTGCGTTGTTCTATTTTTATCGATGGCGCCCCCCCCCCCCCACCTCCCCCCTCCTTCGTCGCCCACTGTGGAGTGGTTGTGTAGCCAATCCGGAAATGGAATGATTTGCTTGGATCAGAATAATTTGGCAAACAAAGAGCAAACGCCTTATCTTCTTTCGTTTGTCTAATACGTCACGCTCAAATACGTATCTGATGTTTTTAGACCTTCTGTCGTGAGTTGAAGTGTTTCCGGTTCAGTAAAGCCATCAGAGTATCCTTAAAACGAACATATATGATGTCTATATCCACATATGTTACGTTTACATATAAAGCTAGCTTAGGACTTTCTTCTTCTTCTTCTTCTTCGTACTTAATTATTAGTGTTGAAGGTGATCGAGATTTTTCTGCCAGTGCGTTTGAAATCGAGACTTTTGTTGGAATTTATCAACCATGAACTTTTTGCCGACTCGACCACGCCTCCAACACAATTAAGCGTTACGTGTCAACTGGTTATGCGCCATTGAGGCCATTGACTCCGATTTCAGCCTGCTTTTCTTTTTTGGATTTGCTTCCATAGCCTTTGTCCAACCAAGAACAAACTACAAGGCAGCAGTTGTTTAATTTTGGAGTTGTCTCTCCTAGAAGAGTGGCTGTCCCCAGCTAACGAGCCTCATCTGCCCGGGGGTTCGAACTCGAGACTTTTCGGTTTAGCAACCATGAGCTTTTACCGACTCGACCACGCCGACCCATAGCTTAGGACTAAACACATGCAAGTCGCACAACGCGGACCGACATTAAACTATACAACAAGTTGTTAAACCTCATGTAAATTCCCACACTGCACATAACAATTCTCACAAAGGATAATTCCCATTGTGTGTTAATAAAAGCTCTACTGTTCGTTTGACAAGCTCTATTACGTGCGGTTGATCAAGCTCAATAATAAGCCTCGTACGCCCTAATTAATAATCAATGTATTACGCTTCTGCACTTCACAGCAGGTCTTTATCTAATTATTAAATTTAGTCTTGATCAACAGCTACGCTAATTTGATAAAGTATAGTATTTTCTTTCCTTTTTTTTAAATTTGTTTAATGTCTAGTTATTTTCTTCACAGATTAGCCTATCTGTAACATTTATCATTATAAGGATTTATTACTAATATACTGTAGATATTTTTTCTTGATAAAAATAAAACGCAAACTAATTTGAAATCATACAATAAGACACACTTTTTCACTAAAATATCTTTCCGTACCCGCAACGTAACATAGCAATTCTTTCACTTTCACAAAATGACATATATATATATATATATATATATATATATATATATATATATATATATATATATATATATATATATATATATATATTACATATATATATATATATATATATATATATATATATATATATATATATATAACCATAAAGTTTCTAAATTTAGCAGTCTATAAACATATTGCATAGACTGAGAAATGTTGAATGGCTTACTGTGTCCTTAAGATTTATGTGAAATTCTCGAAACCCAATTATTCAGATCCAAAAACACATGCTCATCTGTTTCCCAGTTGTAGTTTTTATTTTTCTTGAATGGTTTAAAAATAGTCACATCTATTCTTGGAGTGAGTAGGCGTGTACTCACCCAGATTTAAGACCAGCCCGCCACCCCCACTCCATTCATCTCTTCCTTGCTGGTGTATCTACAAATATGGAAACTGAAATTATGCAAATGTTCAGATGACATTGACACCCACGCAGTCGCAGAATCGTCTAGTAAAAGATTCCCCAAGCTCGTTATATGGAATGTATTCAGTCTATTTTTTGTATAGTTCACACATTCTTATTTCCATTTTGTTTTTTTCTTTACGGAATCTAGCGAGGCAATTATTTTAATTTGATGGCTTCTAATTGCACATAAATATGGTATTTTAGTCAAATGAAATGATAATAAAATCAGTTTCAGAAACAAATGCACCGTTAAAGTATTGAAATAATTCAAATTGAAATATATATTTAAGCAGAGCTTATGAAATTAGCCACTTTAATCATTTAGTGACGTTAGCCCTCTGGATTACTATAATTTTACTGATATGTAACAGTGATCTCAAATGCTAATAATCTGTATACTGCTATGTACCACAATAATAGTGTGGTGTCTCTAACTATACAACCAATGCACACACCATATACATCATCATCTCTCTCTCTCTCTCTCTCTCTCTCTCTCTCTCCCTATATATATATATATATATATATATATATATATATATATATATATATATATATATATATATATATATATATATATATATATATGACTGATGAGAGCTAGATTGCTAACCCGAAAGTCTCGAGTTCAAATCCGGGTTCAAATCAGTAGAACGTCCCAGAGTCAACCCAGCTCTGATGGGTACCTAACTCGCGGGAAACAAAGGCGGATGTGCATAGTGCTGGCCACATTATCATTTTGAATATATATATATATATATATATATATATATATATATATATATATATATATATATATATATATATATATAACCAGAGATAGTTTAATATGCTAAACGTAATGGTTGCTTCACATTTTCCAATCACCCACTCCCCTTATCCGCCCTAATCTCTATAAGAAAAGTATTACATGAACCCAGTAACCCAAGATGTCAAGATATCGAAGTCTTCACCAAGATTTGGAAAGTTTCCAGAAAAAGTTCCGCTGTTGCCGAGGCGGAATCTAATCGATAACTCATCTCATTGACCTACATATTACATAACCACAGAAGATCTTATTTGATAGATTTCAGTTTTAAAAGTCCATTACCAGAGAAATGTGGAATACTCTTCAATGTAAAAAAAATAAGATTTGAATTCGTTTTCAAGTTTTTTCTAAATGTGTACTAATGTGACTAATCATGTTCATTGCCCACTGCAATGCTTACACTAAAACTGGATGGCGTGGTCCAGTGGTAGAAATTCCGACAGTTCACCCGAAAGTCTAGAACTGGTAGCGCAAAGTTTACAGAATTCAACTTTCACAAGTCTAGTACATGTAGCGCAAAGTCTGCGGAATTCAACTTTCACAAATATAGTACTTGTAGTGCAGAGTTTACAGAATTCAACTGTCACAAGTCTAGTACATGTAGCGCAAAGTCAACAGAATTCAACTTTCACAAGTCTAGTCCTTGTATCGCAAAGTCTACGGAATTCAACTTTCACAAATATAGTACTGGTAGCGCAAAGTTTACAGAATTCAACTGTCTTAAGTCTAGTACTTGTAGCGCAAAGTCTGCGGAATTCAACTGTCACAAGTCTAGTACTTGTATCGCAAAATTTACAGAATTCAATTGTCACAAATATACAACTTGTAGCGCGAAGCCTACAGAATTCAACTTTCACAAGTCTAGAACTAGCGCCGAGTTTACAGAGTGCAACTGTTTCCATTTAAGTCTGATGCGTGATTGTCCTACAAGGGTAGAGTTAATACAGTGGGGCACACTGCTGACAATGTTAAATCCTTTTAATCGCCCTAAATCTAAATACTACTTAACTTATCTAATAACTATTATTTAAAGCGGGATAAAACTCCTTTTTACCTTGGTATAACTTGGGTTTTAACACATTATTTACCAGCAACTTCGTCAGAGAGGGATACAACCAATCTAACACTTGCAACCATCAACTAATCGAACGGGAAACATCTGCTTGTTGTCGAGTGTTGAAAATAACACAGTGCATTCCACCCTACTTTACACTGTCTGTAATTAATCGGCTGTTGTTTTAGTTGCGAGCTTATGCATTCAACAGTAGTGACAACAGATGCGTATAGAGTTGTTCGTCTCTTTAGTGTTGCACAGCTGTGGAGTATTGGTTTGTTGCTTGTAGTTTTGTAAGTAGTGCCATTGTTATTTTAAGGGCGTGAATTTATCTATCGCTACTGATTAATTAATTTTTTAAAATATTTGTATCCATTTGAAATGTAATCTTTTGGGCTAAATATGAAGATTAACCAACATATTGCATGTTAATATATGTAATAAGTTTCTATTTTTTAATATATTTTTGCTTCTTTATAAAGTTTCATACTAATTAATTAAGTGTTTTAAATATTTTTATTCCAGTGAAATTAAATCTTTTGAGTTAAAATATGAAAATTAACCAACATATTTTATGTTAATGTATGTAATAAATTTCTATTTTTAAAATAAATTTTTCCTTCTTTATAAAGTTTGATACATCACGTCACATTTAGACCTATCTATTGCTACTAATTAATTAAGTGTTTTAAATATTTTTATCCCTGTGAAATTAATCTTTTGAGCTAAAATATGAAAAGTAACCAACATATTTTGTAGGTAATAAATTTCTAGTTTTGATATATTTTTGCTTCTTTATAAAGTTTGATATTATATAGCATCACGTCATTCACCATCCCCTTTTATTTCTCTCTATCACAACTCTGTTCTATTTTTTTATCCTCCTGGCAAATTAAAATTAATTTGTTTCACCCAAAGTTAGCCCCTGACAAAACCCACTGTCCTAATTCCGATAGCTGGTACGGAAACGCGATGACGTACCACGCCTGTTTTTGAGCGGATGACAAGTACTCCTGAAAGTGGTCCCTTTTCAATCTCGGCGTCCGGCTAGCTCTTCCTCATTACAGACTTTTAAATCAGCGTCCGGCTAGCCCTGCCTCATTACAGACTTTTAAATCAGCGTCCGGCTAGCTCTGCCTCATTACAGACTTTTAAATCAGCGTCCGGCTAGCTCTGCCTCATTACAGACTTTTAAATCAGCGTCCGGCTAGCCCTGCCTCATTACAGACTTTTAAATCAGCGTCCGGCTAGCTCTTCTGTTTTATAGCCTTTTAAATCCCAGCCTCCGACTAGCTGTTCCGCGTCACAGAAAGACAAGGACCGACGGTCAAACATCCGCTGTAGATTCCCAATGGGGCTATTAAATTGACTCTGTCCAGATGTTTTCGTTGGTTTAAAAAAAAATATTTGTTTGCTAGGAACATCTGTTTAAGACTTAATTCTATTAATAATTGGATTTTTGTTCCCACTATTGTGGTATAATTGCATTGAGAAAGTTTGTAAATTTAACACAACAATATTGATAATATGTTAGAAGTATTCTATTCTAATCAATAAGGTCATTGTGGTTTGGATATGTTTGTACGAGTTAACCTCTGAAAACCCCAACGTAATCTTTTCTTCTTTATTTGAGTAGTTAAATACAAATGTCTTTATCAGTTGCTTGTAACTAAAATAAGTAATACGATGTATGGTCAACAAAGTATGCACTTAGTAGAGTTGTTTTTTGTACACATTACGACTAAGTCATGTGCTATGTGGTACTACCCTTGCCTGTAGGCGCTAGTCTTGCGTTTTATACATACGAGCAGCTACAGACGTACTTCTATTAATAACCAATCACTAATTTAAAAACAGCATGGTTTAGATATCTCATTTTAGGTTAGGTTAGATTAGCCTGTCGTCCCTCCTGGGACATAGGCCACTGACAAGAGCTTTCCAGGCGTCTCTGTCCTGGGCTAGTCTCTCCAACTGTCCCCAGGTGTATCCTGTCCTGGGCTAGTCTCTCCATCTGTCCCCAGGTGTATCCTGTCCTGGGCTAGTCTCTCCAACTGTCTCCAGGTGTATCCAATCTTCTTGGTGTCTTCTTCCAGGTCATTTTATCAACATTTATAAATAAATACATTCCTTTCAGATGTTACCAGCGAAAGAGATTTTAGTCAAATACTCCAGCTCTTATTAAATTCAAATCAACACATTTCTTCTTCCCAGATACCACCCGAATAGCGTCATCTGTGGAGTCACTCTTGCAGCAAAACAGACAAACCCGCACCATGATGGTCCTTGTGAGCCTGTTGGTCACTCTCTGCCTTGTCACACTGACCAGTGCCGAGGGGTGTGTCTACCACGATTACTGTGTCGTCGGGGCTGGGCCCAGCGGACTTCAGCTGGGGTATTTCTTCAAGCGGGCAAACAGAGACTACGTCGTGTTCGAGAGGAGCAACATATCAGGTGCGTGGAAGGTGATGTTCGGGTATGGACACGTGATGAGATTTAAGAAAGTTATGTTCGGATAAGGACAATAATGAAATTTAAAAGGGTTATGTTAGGATAAGGACACGTAATGAAATTTAGGAAGGTTAAGCTACAATACGGAAGCTCACTGAAATATCCTAAACATGTATAGAATTTAAGAAGATTATGTTAGGATAAGGACACGTAATGAAAATTAGGAAGGTTATGTATAAAATCTAAGAAAATTACGTATTTATAAAAATACGTTCTGGGATTGTCTTGAATTTTCGAAAATTGATAGGAGTATTTAAAAATGGGCATAACAAAATAGGACTGCCTGGTTAAGTGTTAGACAACCAGAGTGCTAGTCCGAAAGATTCGAGTTCGGATCTCTAACTCAGAGTTCACCCAGCTTTGAAGGGTACATGACTCAAGTTAGGGAAAGTAAAGGCGGCTGGGCATAATGCTGAACACACCATCCCTTCTTATGCTGAAGTCAATAAACACGTGAACCCCACTTCAATGACCCATGTATCTCGTGGAAACGATAGCTTATATTTTAGAGCTAAAACACTTTTGAAGCATAAGATTGTTGAAGTTAAAAAACATAGATAGTTAAGTAATTTTTAGATGATAAGCAAGATTATTCCATCCATTAGTATTCTTATGCATTCTGCACTTTTTTTAATTTTAAAAATACTACACGAGTATGCAAATCTATCCCCTAAACTTATTGCTCACATGTAACCTTAACATGTGCGTACTAGGGTTTAGTTGATGCGGTGAAGCTTAGCTTTATATTTAAGACCGGGGTCCTAATGAGAGATAATCTCAATGGGTTATAGTTTTAAAAAATGTACAGTTTCGGGGGTCTCTGCTGTCCGCCCCCCCCCCCCCCCGAAGAAAGTCTACCGTCCCGAAAATTCCAAGTGCCCCCCCCCCCCCCCCCGAAGAAAAATGTCTGGAAGAAACACTGTTCCCCCCCCCCCCCCCGCCCGAATGAAATGAAATTTATATAGACAATATATACGTTTATCAGAGTCTGTCTCTCGGAAAATTTAGTCCGCCCCCCCTCCCCCATAAAGTATTAAGTCTCCCCCCCCCCCACACCCCGTAGAAAAAAGACTGAAAGAAACACAAATATCTGAACCCAACTTTTTGCCTGTGGATACAGGCAGCTTCTTTGACATGTACCCACGTCACCGGAAGTTGATCAGCCTGAACAAGCGCTACACCGGTCAGCAGAACCAGGAGTTTAATCTCAGACACGACTGGAACTCGCTCATCTCGGACGATGAGGACCTCAAGGTCACCAGGTACTCCAAGGACGTCTTCCCGCACGCGGATGTTCTGGTCCGGTATTTGGACGATTACCGGGTGAGTCAATTAGTCCGGTTGTTGGATGGTTTTAGACGTGTGACCTAGTCCGGATGTTAAGCGGTTTTAGACATGTGACCTAGTCCGGATGTTAAGCGGTTTTAGACATTAGACCTAGTCCGGTCATTATACGGTTTTAGACGTGTGATCTAGTCCGGTTGTTTGGCGGTTTAAGACGTGTGACCTAGTCCGGATGTTAGATGTTTTCAAACGTGTGACCTAGTCCAGTTGTTGGGTGGTTTTAAACGTGTGACCTAATCCGGTTGTTGTAGGTTTTCAGATGTGTGTCCTATCCGGTCGTTGGACATTCTTAGAAGTGTGACATAGTCCGGTTGTTGAATGTTCTTAAAAGTGTGTCCTATCCGCTTGTTAGATAACTTTAAGAAGATTGTCCACTGTTAATGTTGACATGACATCCATGTGAATGTCCCAATACGGCATTTGAACGACATTCATGTAAATAGTCTAAACCTGCGTTCGGACATTTTCCATGTATGTGACCACGTTCAGTATTCGGATGACTTTTAATTAACTCGTCCGACATCGAACACTTTCCATTCGCGTGTCCAAGTCATTTGATGAAAGTCTCCAAAAGTCAATTTGTTAGAGTTGATTGTTGACGTATTAAATGGTACCCGATATCAACTGCAACTGATAAATTTTATTTATCTTTTGACTGTGTAATTCCTAAATTAATGATGGCTTTCATTGTTCTCGTTAGAAAAAACTAAAGTTGAATGTCCAGTTCAACACCGACATTAGAAATATCCAAGCCGTGAGAAATATGTCAGCACCAGATGGTCATGTTTACACGATGAATGACCAGATGGGTCAGTGTTATACATGCAGGTAAGAGTTATACATACAGGTGAGAGTTATACATGCAAGTAAGAGTTATACATACAGGTGAGAGTTATACATGCAGGTGAGAGTTATACATACAGGTGAGAGTTATACATGCAGGTGAGAGTTATACATGCAGGTGAGAGTTATACATGCAGGTGAGAGTTATACATGCAGGTGAGAATTATACATTCAGGTGAGAGTTATACATGCAGGTGAGAATTATACATTCAGGTAAGAGTTATACATACAGGTGAGACTTATACATGCAGGTGAGAGTTATACATACAGGTGAGAGTTATACATGCAGGTGAGAGTTATACATACAGGTGAGAGTTATACATACAGGTGAGAGTTATACATACAGGTGAGAGTTATACATACAGGTAAGTGCTATACATACAGGTGAGAGTTATACATACAGGTGAGAGTTATACATACAGGTAAGAATTATACATACATGTAAGTGCTATACGTGCATATAGGTAACATTTTCTTCTTTCATAAATTATACTGCTTTGATCATAGGCACCCCCAATGGGTCCCGAATTAGCTGGGCAGCCTTAGGCGATCCCAACCGGACCTAAGCTAGCTATGGCGAATGGGCAATCCTAAAGAGACCCTATGTAAAATCTATCTCAGCTCCTTAGTGATGTTAACAAACGTTCCTTGTATGACTGATAATGTTGAGGCGTGGTTGGGTGGTAGAGCATACGACTACTAACCCGAAGGTCTCGAAGTCGGATACCGAACTTGAATTCACCAAGTTCAGACGGTTACCTCAGAAATAGAGGTGGCCGAGCATTCTGATGACCACACTATCCCTAGGTCACAGTAATAGGTGAACTCTACTTCATCTGCACCACAGACCACCAGGGTCTAAAGGGTAATTTGCCTGTTTGATTAGGAACTTTTCCTTGCCCACTATCCTAGTTACTGTACAATTAAAACGTGAACGCCGTAATTTTCCAGAACGCTGATCATGGCAACGGGTATATCCACTCCCAATATACCACGGCAAGTTCAGGGTATTGATCTCACCACGGGGTACGAGACGATGTCCTTGAACCCAGACGATTACGAAGGAAAGAGTGTTTTAATTTTAGGTCAGTCTCAGGTTTTATGCCTCTGGTGGTATACCATTTCATTAATATCAGAAAAAAACTATACCGTATAATTCAATAGTATAAATTTTACACATGTATTATTGAAATTATAGCATCTTATTTAAAGGATTAATACATTACATAAAAGTATATGCAGTGAAATGAGGATTATAATTAATTAGTCAAGAACTGCCGTAATTATCTGTCAAATACATCCTTTAAGACATTCTTATATACCTGTACAATATGCTCTCAGAATACCATAATTACCTGTACAATATATTCACTAAGATTTCAATAATTACCTGAAAAGTATACTCTCTACGACTTTCTTAATTAATTTACAATAAATCATCTTAGCTAAGATTTAAATAATTCCCTTAACATATATCCTGTAAGACTTCTATATTTACCTGCGAAATGTATCATCCAAGACTTCTATAAGTACCTGAATAATATATCATTAATGACATCTATAATTACAATTACAATATAGCATCTAAGATTTCTATAATTACCTGTTCAGTATACCCTTTAAGACTTCCACAAATAGGGACTACCTGTGTTATATTCCTTTTACAATATTCTCTGTAGGCAGAGGCAACACCGCCTTCGAGATAGCAGATAGTATCTACGGGTCAACGAACCTCATTCACATGCTGGCTAGGTCACGTGTTCGTCTGGCTTGGTCCACGCACTACGTAGGGGATCTAAGGTACCACGTGATGTTCTTATGTTGATGTGCCGTCAGCCAGGTATTATAAACAACGGTTATAAAGACCTGACCGTAAAATAACATAAGATTAGTGTAATGCAGGGGTCTCGAAACTTTTCAATCGGAGGGCCGCATTAACTATCAAATTTCAGTTCGGGGGTCAGTTTCTTCCAGGTATGTCTTTGATTTTTCTGGCCAAAGTTCCTCAGCTATCACCAACAAACGATTTTTCCTTGAAGAAAAAGATCTCCGCGGGCCGGATGAGAGGACTTCGCGGGCCGCATTCGGCCCGCGAGCCGTAGTTTGGAGACCCCTGGTGTAACGGGACAAAAGTCTGGTGTGAAATGACGATTTTGGTGTAGTGACGTAAAATGACATAATGATTAAATAGAGGGTGATGTAACTGAGATATGACGTTTATGTCGCTTGAACATACATGGAAGCATGAATCTGATGGCTTTCATCTGTATGCTAGTTAAGAGAGCCACGCCGTAACCATAGCAACGTCACATTATATGCTACTTAAGAGAGCCACGACGTAACCATAGCAACGTCACAACAGTACGACGTAACAATAGTAACAGAAAGAGAAAAGCCGCTTTTGGAAACTGTAATGTAAAAATTATATAATATAACATGTAAGCTGGCGTTACAAAAAATGTTACACTGCACGCATTACGTATTGGTGTTATGTCGTCTAAATAATAGGTCCAACCAAAAATATTTTTTGCGTTATACAGACCACACAGGGCATTCATTATACAGGGCAGTATACAGGGCATTATACAGGGCATCCACTATGAAACCTAAACGCAGATTTTCACTGGCCAGTTTACCATAGAACCTATTTGTAGATTTTACACCGATCAGTTCGTGTAAATAACGTTGGTGTAAGCTTGTATGATGTAACCCACGCACCATATGTCGTGTAGGTTCAATACAACGACTGATCGAAAAGTGCGAAAAATCAATTACTTGAAACGAAAGACCCGACAGCTTTTGTAAAAACATGTCTCACACTGAACAGCTGTGAGGGTAGGAAAATAATTACAACAGGATTGTTCCGTCATTTTTTTTAGTGAAATCTATTTTGTCATATTTTTTATCTTGATCTGGCAAGTTGTGCGCGTTTCAACACAACACACCTCAGGACACCTGAATCGACGGCATGACGAATAAAATTTCAAGACAAACTAACCCACACACACACACAAAAAACCCAGTAAAATTAACACATATAAACATACAAAGAAAACATAAAAACATCTTGCAATTATTATTCATCTCTTCCTTTATGTTCGCATATCACAAAGCGCCGCCACATAAATCTCCCTCCACTTTTGTCAATCTCAAGCCAGTCCCCCATGATAGCCCTGCCCCTGTCAGCTGCTTCCCCGCCGTGCGCCTTCTCATCTCCTTTGGCATTCCCTGCTTTCTTTCCCCATGAAGCGTCCAGTTTAGCGCCATTCTTGCGATATGATCTGGATAATTTCTATAGACGTAACCCCACCCAGTGCCATCTTCCTTTTTACAACGTTTTATTTAACTTCCTTCATCTTATTCCTGTCTGGGTCGAAACGGACGAACGAAATTTCGGGCTCTTCTAGCCGATACATTTCCTTGAAATTCGGCTCGTGGGTCTTCCTAAATACTAGTATAGGTATCCAATAGATAATAAAGTGACACAGGTTTTCTTTAAAGTAATTTTAAAAAGTACTGTATTATTATATATTTAAAGAAAATCATGTATTTTCTACTTTTTATCGCATTATTACATAAAAGTTTGTAATTAAATTGTTTTTCATGCAATAAAAAATAATTTCCAACGGTTAAAAACCATTTCATCTCCCTGTCCCCAAAAAAAAATTCCCAACGGTTAAAAACTATTACATCTCCCTGTCCCCCCCCCCCCCCAAAAAAAAATTTCCCAACGGTTAAAAACTATTAGATCTCCTGTGTCCCCCCCCCCCCCAAATTTTTTTTTAATTTCCAAACGTTTAAAAACTATTACATCTCCCTGTCCCCAGAGCTGTGAACGATGCCTTGCTGGACACGTACCAGCTGAAATCACTAGACGCCCTGCTGGAGTCACCCGTGGAGGAGATGTACTTCGTCAAGCGGGGCAACAAGATTCACGTGGAGATCGACGAATCTCATGGCATCCACAAGTTCGACAACTTCGCGCTACGGGAGTCCTACGACGTCGTCATACGGGCTCTCGGCTTTATATTTGATGCCTCTGTCTTCAAGTTAGTCAATTATAATCCCCTACTCACACACACACACACACACACACACACACACACATACATATATATATATATATATATATATATATATATATATATATATATATATATATATATATATATATATATATATATATATATATATATATATATATATGCATTGCTCTATACTGTATGGTGATAAACCTTCGACTATCTGATACAGCAATACAGCCATCAGCCGGGGTAAAGACCGAGCCAAAAAGTATCCCGCCATACACCACAACTACGAGTCTAAAGACACCAGAGGACTCTTCTATGCAGGGACCGCGTCCCACTCTCTCGACTTCCGGAAATCAGCTGGCGGTTTCATCCACGGTTTCCGGTACACCGGTCAGTGAAATGAAAGGCGTGGCTAGGTCGGGTGTCACCCAGTGCAGTAACTGAAGGTGTCACTCTACCTTTCTGTAAAATTTTGCTATTTTTTGTTAGTCACCCCTGTCCCTGGATTTAATTTGATAATACATTGTTTTAGCAGTAAGTAAATAGTATGATTTTCCACCCCCTCCCCCCCCCCTGTCCCCTTCTGTTCTGCGCCGGAGCATAATGTAATGTTTTAAGTTACAGTTTCAGTTCACATTACACCTTAACTCAAACAGTTCAAATTTGCCGCTAAAACAGCTGCTTAGAATTATAACAATAAATAAACTTTCTCGAATATTCTTAAATAACACTGCGGGTGATGGCTACTCGGGATATATACACGCTTTTTTATCAATTTTTATATAAACTTTTTAAAAATAGAATAGAATCTCGTAGAAAAAAGAATGGCGCACCAACTAAACTACAAGCAATGCGTGTATAATACTGCGGAACAATAGTCCTTTATAAATTCATATGCGTTTTTGAGAAATCGGAATTAGCTCAAAGTACTATTCCCTGTCGCCGGAAATTACTAAAAATTTGTTACAGAAAACAGAGAAGTGGATATTTTTTTTACCAATATGTGAAATGTCAACTATCAGAAATAGTATTCAAGCTATAGGCTTTTGAAAAATTGATAGTAGAATAAGCCCCACTTCCGGTTACCGGAAATCACAGAAAACTTGACACATAACTACTACTAGAAAGTAAAAAAAAACTATTAAGGGAGTTAACTGAGGTTATATTATAGTTATGCACGCGCCATTGTGTTAATTTTCCTAAAATACGTTCATTCCAATTTGAATATTTTGTTATGAAAACTATCCAAAATAAATTTCAAAACCATTTTTTTTCTTTTTGCCTAAACTCTTGATAATGCGATCGTTTTGATTGAAAACTTTTTTGGTATTTTATAATTACAAATTTTAATGTCGAGCAATCTTAAAAAACTAAAGCTATAATGTATTTTTTAAAAGGCGTAAAGCATTAATAAAACTGATTTTTTTTTATTTGCGTTTGATATTTTAAGATCTGGAACTTTCCTTCAATGGGGTGTGTACAATTTCTTTCAGCCCGTGCCTTACACAGACTGCTGGAGTGGAGGTATGAAAACATACCCTGGCCTTATTACGAGATTCCTGCTGCTGATATGCTCAACACGATGATCAAAAGAATGAACGAAGCTTCGGGGCCTTATCAGATGTTTCAGGTAGGTGGGATTTCTCACGTGTCTAGGGAAGTGGGATTTATCTTTTGTCTAGGGTGGGATTTCTCCTTGGCAAGTGGGATTTTTTTTTCGTCCAGGGTAGGTGGGTTTTCTCCTTGGCAAGTGGGATTTTTTTTTGTCCAGGGTAGGTGGGATTTCTCCTTGGCAAGTGGGATTTTTTTTGTCCAGGGTAGGTGGGATTTCTCCTTGGCAAGTGGGATTTTTTTTTGTCCAGGGTAGGTGGGATTTCTCCTTGGCAAGTGGGATTTTTTTTGTCCAGGGTAGGTGGGATTTCTCCTTGGCAAGTGGGATTTCTTTTTTACAAGGTATGTGGGATTTCTGATTGGCAAGTGGGATTTTTCTTTTATCCAAGGTAGGTGGGATTTCTCCTTTTTCTCAGGCAGATGGAGTTCCTCGTTAGCTAAGGGTAGGTGGGATTTTTTATGTTTCTGTTTGGTCGCATTTCTCTTTTTTTAAGGTGCGGGATTTCTCCTTCGATTCAGCTAGTAGGGATTTCCATGTCGTAAAAGTTTAATATGGTCTCTTTGATTATGTGTGATTATTGTTTTACATTGCGTAGGATGTTTTTCTTTTATGTAGGTGTTTGTCTAACTGCAATCATTTTTGTGTTATCTGCAGATGCTTGGTGATGTCTTCCTATTTTCTGAGTAAGTTTGATTTAGTTATTTACACATATATACACACTTACACACAGGCAACACACAAGGCTTTCGTATAATATGTATTATATATATATATATATATATATATATATATATATATATATATATATATATATATATATATATATATATATATATATGTATATATATATATATGTATATATATATATATATATATATATATATATATATATATATATATATATATATATATATATATATATATATATATATATATATATATATATATATATATATATAAACAGTTTGTACACTTATGTGCTTCATTACAGTGATGGCCAAAGTGTGAAAGTTCTAGAAGAATATCCCATCAACGTGCTGCATAAGCTACCTGAGTATACCGGCCACAACGCCTCCTCTCTGCTGGTGGTGGTGCTAGAGTACGGCCACAACTTCTCTGGGCCGGGCCGGGATGTGTTCAGACTTAACCGGGCGACAGGTGAACCATCAGAGGCCCACACGTCCAACTTTCTACATCCGGTTATTTATTACTACAAGACCCTGCCTACAGGTAGAGCACAGATCAATTTTAAACATGTATCTTGTAGAGAGAGTGTAGATCAGTGGTTCTTAACCTTCTTTCGAGGTACCGAACCCCACCATATGCGGATTCACTGAACCCCAGAGGCGTAGCGAGGGGGGGGGGGGGGGCGGGGGGACACATATGTCCCCGGGCGCCGAATTTAGGGGGCGCCAAATCGAAAGTTTGAGGGGGTGTGCAAATGAAACGTTCGAGGTGGGGGGGGGGGGGGGGGGGCGCAAATCGAAAGTTTGTCCCCGGCGCCGGGAGGGGTCGCTACGCCTCTGCTGAACCCTACTTAATAGGTTTATCGTCCGCACTGATATATTCATATCGTGAGTCATATTTCCAGTGTGCGTCATGACCTACGAACCCCTAGACTGACTTGGCGAACCCCCGTTTTTTTTTTATTGAGCCCAGGTTAAGAACCACTGGTGTAGATCGATTTAAAAACGTGTTCAATATTTCTTGATTGTAGAGTTTTAAGTAGATCAAAGGCGTGTTCAATGCTCTTTGCAGGTACAGTATAGAACACATATTTAAAACATGTTCAGATACAAAAAATGAGTTAAGGGATAGACACTATGATAGGTAATATGATCTCTGGTGGGAAATAATCTAGAATTCGGTTCAAGGGAAGCTAGTCATTACCGTTAACTGTAAACTTCTCCATGCCACGACTAACTCCCCTCACCATAACCATTCTGATTATGATTCGCCTATTGATTCAAGAAGCGATTGTTATAGATAACCTGATCACGTGATATATTTCTGAAGGCGAGGAGGTTGGTTCTTAGAGGGTTGGTATAAACGATGTCTTCAAAGTCCATCCTCAGATAATCATTTGAGAACTCAATATTTTTTCTAATTTTGGCGCTTCAATGATTACATTCTAGTGTCAGTCTAAAAGGGACAGCTAGTTTTACCTCGCCTGTTTCTGACTACTGAAAACTATACCAATTTTTGGTGGGGGCCCAAGTACAACACAACATACTTATCATCCTTACCCACTTCATAAATAGGAATAGTCTAACGCAGGGGTCTCCAAACTTTTCAGTCCCAGGGCCGCATTAACTATCAAATTTTAGTTCGGGGGGCCATGTTCTTTCAGGCATGTATTTGATTTTTCTGGCCAAAGTTCCTCAGCCATCACCAACAAACGTTTTTTTCCGTGGACAAAAAGATTTCCGATGGCCGCATCCGGCCCGCGGGCCGTAGTTTGGAGACCCCTGGTCTAACGTTATATATTTCAGTATAAGTAACTTTGTTTTGATTTACAAGCTAACATTTCGTTGCCTTTAACCCCCAGAGAAAATGATGAACACGAAGTTAGCTGACGAGGTCCTGCCACGCCCAGATAAAATTCACCACATCGTCGAAGACTTCCTAACCTACTGGAACGCCGCCACCAGTCACATCCTCCCCCTCCGGCGGTTCCTGGATATCGTGCGAGACACGGACAGCCGGGCGTTTTTCTCCCAGACCTGCTTCAAGCTGGCCATGACCCACGGGAACGTGCCCCCACACTGTGAGGAGAACTACCTGGCCGGGCAGGGGCTGGCTGGACACGTCAGTTTGATCAGGTCGGCCATGTCGCACGGGATGATGGAGATTGAGCCGCTTCAAACGCTTTAGGGCGTCACCTTAATACCAGTGTTTCTTCAAGACCATTTTCTCCGGAGAGGGGGGGGGGGGGCGGGCTTGAAATTTTTCGGGGGGGGGGGGTTAAAATTTCCGGGGGGTGGGGCGGACACTGTTAAAAGTAAATATTTTCTATATAAATTCCATTTCGTTCGGTGGGGGGGGGGGCGCGGTAGACTTTCGGGGGTGGGGGGTGGGGGTGGGGCTTAGCACACCGAAGTGATGCCTGGAAGAAATTTTACTTGAAATGTAGACTTTCAAAACATTGAGCTTTATTAGGTAGAGTAAAATTCAACGCTATAACCTTAACAAATAGACTTTCTAAACATTGAGCTTTAATAGGGTAGAGAAACATGCAAAATTATCAAACAAAACGTTATATAGAAGAACAGCAGATGTACGAATTTAATTAATCACTTTTTGGCAACAGGTAAAACTTTATGTAACACTAGAGACTCGGGGCTAAAACTAAGATATAACCTACTTATGCAATGGTCTATTAAATTATAATTTCACACTGTCTCCCTTTCATATTGATCGCTATTAATAAATTGATGTTAAATACTTAACAACTTTTAACAAAACCGAACGAGGTATTTCCTTGCATCTATTGCCACAAATAGACACCGAACCATGACATACAGGGGAGTAAAAATAATCTAGACACTTGACAAAGTTCTTGTAAAGATTTAATGGTTCGTTATATAAGTATAATTCTTAACGTAGCTTAAAATTAAAAACATAATAGAAACTTTACGAAATTGTAGTTCGATGTTTGATAATGTGCTATCGACAAAAGCTTTTTATATTAAATATGATGTGCCTATCAAAAAATATTTATGACTAATTACATAGCGTTTAGTTGAGATTTAAATTTTGTTAACAGTCAAGGATTACTTAAGCAGTTTCAGATTCTTAAATTTTTTAAATATTTTTTTTTCAACTGAGCAGTAGAATATTTTGCCACTACCTTGTCACAGAGATAAGCTGTTTTAAAAAAATCTACTTCTATTAGTTAAACTATATGTTTATTTATTATTTATCTATGTTTTTAAATTGCTGATACACAATAATCTGCTGCCTTCAAAAGTAATTCTCAAATTACGGCCCTAAATTATTTTTAAACCATTAATTTGAAGATATTTGTATAATTGTCAGTATTGTAGAACTAGAGAAATATATCTTTTTTTCCACATGAGACATTTTACTCTGTATATTTAAATTAATTTTTCGTGTAAGACTAAATCTCGTTTGTGTTGCTCAATACCGTTTATGCTCTGCAAATTATTGCACAAAACTCATGATGACCCATGCCCTTGGGCCTTTCGCTTTCCAAATTTCGGGCAAAGCTTAATAATAAGAACGCATAGACGTTTGTTATGGTTTACAGGAATTGTTTTATTATCAGCATACACATATTTTGTTATGTTTTACAGAAATTGTATTATTTTCGGAATACAACTATTTTGTTATGTTTTACAGAAATTGTATTTTTATCAGAATACGAATATATTACTACACTAAAGGAAAATGCAACCTGTGATTAATTGTTGTGTGATTATTTTCTGCAAATATTGTATTGTCTTCCCATGTAATAACCAATGTTAATTTGCTCACAATGTACCATAATTTTACAGGTAATAAATTCACTAAGTTTATTCTCTTTATTTCGTCTGTATTAAATCTTCTTTTGGTGAATAATTAGGACTTACGTTTTTTTATAAAATAAGTTTCTTGTTTTGTTTTCTGACAGGCGTAACTAATTAGCTTTGTTAAAAATGAAAATGTATCCAACAAAAACTAATTTCTAAACATTGTACCACATAAGTTAATTGACACTGTATTTCTGGAATTAATAGTTAAAAAAATGAATAACGCAAATCGATTTACGAACATATACATATTCTATTAAAATGTATTCACTTATTCAAGTGAAAAAGTTAAAACTTATTCAAAGAAAGCATGTTATAGATAGGTGTCTAAACGATTTCTTCCTTTAATGAAAATTATAATGGCTTTTCAATATTATCTCTTTTGAATTGTTTATATTTAATTTATTACGTTTGATTATATTATACACCATATATTAATCTAAAAAATTTTAAAAATAAAATTTTAAACGCTTACGAAACTATTACGTGTTGGCCAAATATCAATTTAAAGTACGAAAATTAAATAAAGAGTTTAAGTTTTTTTATCTTAAGATTTCGCAATTTAAGCAATACTTCTTTTTTTTTTAAAAAAGTTAATTTTAAAATTTTAAGATGAAATTTCTACTTTACGATGCACATGACAAGAGATGCATTGTGTTTCTCACAGTTTTAAGTTTTTTCTATCCTCTGTTGACTGTTTAGACTATATTCCTATTGTTTGCCCTCAACATACCTAACTCATTATATTAACGCAATTCAAGTTGTTTTACAATAATAATTTGAATGAGGAAAATCCTATTTTTTATGTATTTATTTATTTAATGCTTTTTATTTTAATTCAAAAGAATGTTTATTAAACACATTGTCATCTGATTTAACGTCTCCACCTACTTTATTTTAGTACATGTATTTTGTCGTTTTAATATTTTTTCGACTTGGTTATTTCAAAGACAATTCAATAACAATTGAAAATATGCATTTGGAAACAAATGGAAAAACATAATATATTTATACATCAAATTTCAAAGGTTAAAGAGAAAAATTAATTGCAACAGATATTATAAGTTGTTATCTGAATATTTTGTTTGATACTATGCAATAATAAATTAATAAAATATTGACCGACGATTAGAATCATATTAGTGGTCAATAGAGCTGTATTAACTGTTGTAGTGCTATAAAGTTATTAGTCTAGATAGTCGGCGATACATTTTATAAATAAAACGATTGACTAATTCAAGAACTGAAGTCAAATATATAGCGCTATAATATCAATATTACAATAGGTTGAGTTCAGATTTTGTTTGTATCTGACGAGATCCATTGTTTACTTAATCCAGTGAGGACAATAGTTTACTTACACCTGGTGACGTCACTTGTTTACTTACACCTGGTGACGTCACTTGTTTACTTACACCCGGTGACGTCACTTGTTTACTTACATCTGGTGACGTCACTTGTTTACTTACACCTGGTGACGTCACTTGTTTACTTACACCTGGTGACGTCACTTGTTTACTTACACCTGGTGACGACACTTGTTTACTTACACCTGGTGACGACACTTGTTTACTTACACCTGATGACGTCACTTGTTTACTTACACCTAGTGACGTCACTTGTTTACTTACACCTGGTGACGTCACTTGTTTACCCACACCTGGTGACGTCACTTGTTTACTTACACCCGGTGACGTCACTTGTTTACTTACACCTGGTGACGTCACTTGTTTACACCTGGTGACGTCACTCGTTTACTTACACCCGGTGACGTCACTTGTTTACCCACACCTGGTGACGTCACTTGCTTACTTACACCTGGTGACGTCACTTGTTTACTTACACCTGTTGATGCTGCAGCCTTGACGTCTGCTCTTGAAGAAAACTCTTAACGTTCAGCAGCAGAGACTATGTAGAATATGTAACGTACTTTAATTGCTGGAATTTTTGTTGTTTAGTAACCAGAGTCCGACCAGCCCCTTATAATTCACATTAATTAAAACAGTTACACATCGTTGATTTGACTTTGAGCATAGAAGTTACCAACAGAAGAGTTTTTTGACTGTACTTCAATTAGGAAAAACGTCTAAACATTTACACTAAATAACACACGTGTTGAAGAATCCAAATTTAATGTTTTTGGAAAACAAAGGAAAGAAACAAAAAGTGTAAGATAAATGGAGCTGTTTTACAGTTATCAGTTCTGTATACACGAAAAGTGTATTTCTATGCTTCACTACTTTGGATTATTGCCATTGAAAGCTTAGAAGATTATTATTTATTTCAATTACAAAATGTTTATTTTCTTGATATTTGTATTCTGTATCATTAACTTGTAAAATGAAATCGATATTTATATTTAAAAATGACACTACAGATATTAAAACAAAATGTAGTTAATTATAAAGCGTAACGTGTAAGAGACGGTAAAGATAATTTTGGTATCATAATCGATAACAAATGTTTTGAAAATATTAACGTTGTCTCATAGGGGAGGGAACAAACTGAGTAAGTCCAAAATACAAGTTGTCTTCGCCTACTGTACGTGTCCAATATAAAAGAAAATATGTTTGTCGATCGATGTTATTCGGTGGTCTCACAATACTACGATCGATAGCTTACCGCAGCTGTTTATTTTGTCGAGGATAATGTAGCGTAAAATAGGATACATTATTGACTGTGATTAGGTATTGACAAGCTAAACTTATATTTTTAAAAAAATGGCCATACCAAATGATTCTAACTTCTTTTTAAAATTAAAATGATACTTTTTTTTATTTATTAAGAATTTACAAAATTAAAAAATACAGTAAAACATCTTATTTCAAAGTTTATCATATTCATAATGATGTGATTATTTTAAAGGATTTAAATTTGTTTATCAAAGGACTGAAATACAATCAAGTTCTAGTAACTAGTTTTTCAAATCTTAAAGCTATGATTTACAATACTACTTATTAGATTCTAATACATAAAAAATGGTCAAAGTTGAGTTTTTCAAACTTTGTAAACATTTCTTGCAATTATTAACATGTTTTGCGAAAATATTAAAGCGAACTGATTTATGAAGTAACTTGTTACAAAATAAAATAACTCTGCAATCAAATTGTTGATGTGAATTTAAAACCAATTTTATAAAAGACAACAGAAAATAAATAGAGAAAGTGTTTTTAAATTAAAGTAATTAAAAAAACAAGGCAACATCAACAGATCATGCATTTATATAAAATAATCTTCAAATAACATTAAATTCTCAAACATTTTTTGAAGCAAAATCGTACATGATTGGAAAGGAATGTAAAAAAAAAATGACCGTGACGTTTTGATAAATTAATTTCACAAAATGTACTTTGCTGTGTGAAACACAAATCTATTGCCTAAAATCGTTATTTTTATTGCTAAATACTATAACACTTATTGAAGATTTTTGTTCGTATGTTTCTTCTTTAATTCTGCTTAATTAATTAATAATAACTGAAGAGCAGTTCCTATTCAATATACTGCGCCATATATCTTTTAAGAAAATTTTTTTGTATATCGCAGTCACAAAATATCCGTAAACCAAATCACAAATTTTATATTTCTTTAAACTGAAAGCAAAGGTAGGATTGTCCAGTCTGATGATGTTTAACGTGACGGCCATGATACCTGTGATGAACGCGTCCTCGTTAGGAACGATGTGAACAAAGGGAAAACTCGCAGCCATTTTGTGAACAGTAGGACCAGACATCACGTAGGAATGTCCGTAGATGTATTTAGGGAAGTAAAAGTAGGGGTAAGTTTCATTCTTCACCGCCCACTTTCCTTTACGTCGGACAAGAGGTTTGCGGGAACGGTGCTGAAGCCCTAGTATAAACTCCGTGTGGTTGTGTGATATTGTTGGGAGAAGTTCCATCAGAGTTGGTAGTAGGACGAAAGTGTCCATGTCAACTTTAGCGACCAATTTAGCATGTGGACAATGTTTGGACGCCCAGGTCAAAGCCGTGGCTAACTTTAATGACAAGTTCCCGTAGCTGTCTTTAAAACTTGCCACAACGATGTCCCCATAAAGTTTGGATTCGTTGTACAATGCAAGATTCTGCACATCTGTGAAGCCTTCATTCCCGAAGAAAAAGACCAATCTAACCAAACCTTTTTGGCTCCAGGACTTGTCGTAAATTGGTGACGCCCATGTCTGACGTATGAGTAGCCTCCAGTCACTGTGCTGTTTAACGCTCATAATCATCACCAACAGGTCAACATCACCTGAACACACGGACGTACCGGGGATCGAATACTGGCTAGGAATGTCCGACACACGTGACCTATTGAGTTGAAAATACGTGAAGTTCTCAAAATATCCCGGGTTCTCTGTAATAAGTTTCATCTTGCTACTTAAATTAGAGAGTAATCCTTTATCATGCTTTATTATATTCACTGCTGGATTTTTAACTTGCAATACAGTTTTTTGATCGATGATTTTGCTTTGGTTTAGTTTTGTTGTGTTTGATTTAGGATTTACTTTTTTATTAGAACCAGCTGGCGTAGGAAACTTCAAGACTGCATGTCGTGTGGCCTGTTTTGGTAAGGGTCCAGCAATTTTTCCATCGTTGAAGGGGCAGGCGGACATGCTAGCAGTGAAGACGTAAATATGTACAGATAAAAGCAAGAGCAACAACACTATTTGAATTGTTGAGGTGGTTGAACTGCGTTTTCGTGATACGGCGGACATCTGGGAAGAATATACTTTGTATAAGTAATAAGAAACGCTGTTTGTTTTTAACATAAATATTTGAACTACAACAAATTAACTTGGACGACGACAAAACAAACCAAGTGTTATAACAGTTCTGGAATCTTACTAAAATAAAGTTCACAATAATTTTTAGCGCAATTTCCATTCTGGAGAATTGCGTTTATTAACTCGTCTTTTCTGGGAATGGATGGATGTATGGATGGATGGATGTGTGTCCGCAGCTCTAGGTCGTATCTCCTCCTCAACGAAGCAATATCGAGGACTAGTTTCAAAGCAAATATGTTAAGCACGTTACCATGATGAACATAGGCCAAAACAATTTCGGGTTTCTTTCATGGATTTCCCGGAAAGCCAAAAAACCTCGAAAAAATGCAGTTTTTGGCCCATATCTCGGCAACCAGACCACTTAGCGACTTGAAACATGTACCAATCGATTCCTGCCATAATTTAGAACAATATTGCCGAAGAAAGTTTTCAAAAATATCCTTTCATTCGGTCACAAAACAATTTTTGAATTAATTAAAATTTGGACCGAATTAGTCGGCATTTTATCCAACCACACCACACGCGTCATCACGTTCAATAGCTGCGCCATCACGTTCAATGGCTGCGACATCACGTTCGGTAGCTAGGCGCGCAATGGTTTTTAGTCATGTTACTCTATTGTAAATAAAACATGTAAAATACTGAAATTAATAAAAAACGTTTTAATAACTAACCAATGGTTTTACTAACCCTGCTCTTGATTTACGCTACGAGAGAGCTATTTTTAGATAACATAAGGAAATTGCGCTAAAATTGTCACTAGACTTTTTTAATTACTTGTTTTTTTAAATGTGTATCATTTGAAATTACATTTATTATAAAGATAATAACTTTGAATTTTTACGAACCTTTAAGTGTTAATAATACAATTTTCAATTTTTCTTTAAACATTCATGAATAACCTGATTATATACTTTACTTATTGTACGCAGTGTTAATTTAATTCTCATTCATTCAACTTGAGTGATAAATGCCAAAACAATAATTGTTTAAAATATTTCACAAATGAATAATCAATACTATATTTAGCCTAATAGAATCAACACAGCTCCAAATTCAACAAATTTTATTATAACTTTAAAAAAAAATAATATCATTTATTAAAACATATCACAAAAACATTTGTGTAAATTATATTTTTCTTATGTAAAACTGTAACGACAAGGGGCCAAAATGAAAAGTTTTATAAACCTCACTCACCTTTCTAACCAAAGAGATTGCTTTAGATTTCGCCTGTATCTTGTTGATCTATCCAGCGCTCTCCCACTGATCAATGTCTCCGGATACGTCTCTATTTTCACCTCACGTCCCATTGTCCAAACAATCACAGTTGTTTGTGATCTGCGTTGTGTGTTTGTTCTTTTTGTTTTGTATTGTCATGCTTTAAATGTTTTTTTTTTTGTCAAATTGTGTTTTAACTGCGTTGTGTGTTTGTTCTTTTTGTTTTGTTTTGTCATGCTCTTAATGTTTTTTTTGTCTTATTGTGTTTTAACTGCGTTGCATTGTTTTGAAATGTGATTGTGTTGTGCTTGTTCTTTTTGTTTTGTTTTGTCATGCTCTTAATGGTTTTGTCTTATTGTGTTTTAACTGCGTTGCGTTGTTTTGAAATGTGATTGTGTTGTGTTGGTTGTTTGTTGTTTTATTTTGTCATGCTTTAAAAGTTGTTTTTGTCTTATTGTGTTTTAACTGCGTTGCGTTGTTTTCAAATGTGATTTTGTTGTGTTTTTCGTTTCTCTCGCGATTGGCGTATTGTATTTTTTGTTTGTTTACGGAATATTTTATAGTCATCTGTTCATATATTACAATATGTCAATAGATGCTCAATATTTATTTTGATACACTTCATTAATATTTTCCTTACATTTATTTGGATTGACGCGAATGTGTGTGAATGTGTGTGCCAATAAGTGTGGGTTTTATTTTGCTAATAAAAATAAATAACCCAAGGTATTCTTTTTAATCAGACAGTTTTTTTTTTAAATCGATAAAGTAGGCTTATAATTTTGGCTTTAATGACTATGTGTATTACGTTTACTTGACCCAAACGCACCCCGCATCTATATTCACTGCATTGGTAAATAATGCGTCTATCGATTTTAAGCAAGCTAAAAGCGGAGGTATTATTGTATTAAAAGATTAAAACTACAACAATTACCTCATTAAGTTGGATCAACCGATATTTCTAATGATTTTAAATCCAGTAAATGTATTTTATAATAGGCCCCACAGAATAATTTTAATCTTTGGAAAATTATTTCGTATAACTGCAACACAATGTTTTCTATAGTTAACCAATCAATTAATTTAATCAATTCATGCCCTTCGGTAAAAATTTACATTTTTGAAACATTGTGAAATTATAATACTATTAGAAATTGCAGAGCATTTTATAATCAAGGGGAAGGTTATAGCCGTTAAGAAAACTTGTCCGTTTTAGAAATCACGACCTTTAAAAATGTATATTTTGAAGAGCTGGTTTCACCTGTAAGTCAGAGGCGTCACGAGGTGGGGGCGGGTGGTGCGGACCGCACCGGGTGACACCATGTAGGGGGGGGGGGGGTGCGTCGATACCAAGACACAAAAATTGCAAAACACATAGAAGAAATATGCTTTTTGTCAGACGTATGAATGATTAATTAGAGTTAATAAGTATTTTAAGTATTTTAAGTACAAATAGACGTTCCCGAGAAGGTGGGGGAGGTGGATGTGACACCTTGACACAAACCTGCTAACTATATAGAAAATAAACTATATCAGCTGTAGTAATAACCGATTATATATAGGCCTATACATCATTACTTTTAAATCTTTAGAGCTATACCCCGTGGAGATCTATATATATAAAGCAAAGTGGTCAGATGCCCGATAGGGCACTTCCCGGCGCCGCAGACGCGTCAAATTTGGCACGATGGTGCCTTGGGGCAATAGAACACGAGGGCCCGTGACGGTTGGTCGAAAGGTCCAGGGAGATGGGGTCAAAACTTTCGTCTAACGACCCCCCTTGAAATTTTGTGAGGTGGTAGGAGAACGCCTTGGGGTGTCAGAAAAAACTCGGCATGTATGGGAAAACTTCGTAAAGGGGTCAACACTGACCAGTTGTATTTCCCTATATAATCTTTGTATTTTATGGGAAAAACAGAGGGTCATTTTAACGTGGATTTTATGGTACTTAAACTCAGTATATCTGGCTAATTTTTTGCATGCTTCTAGGTAAATGGCTTGGCCTTTATGGAAAACTGTCGGTTTGACTCAAAGCCCTCGACGAGGGCTAAAGCGTGAAATTTTGGGAGGTGGTAGGAGAACACCTAGGGGTGTCAAAAAAAACTCGGCATATCTGGGAAAACTTCGTAAAGGGGTCAAAACTGATCAGTTGTATTTCCCTATATAATCTTTGTATTTTATGGGAAAAACAGAGGGTCATTTCAACGCGGATTTTATGGTACTTAAGCTCAGTATATCTGGCTAATTTTCTGCATGCTCCTAGGTAAATCGCTTGACCTTTAGGTAAAACTGTCGGTTTGACTCAAAGTCCTCAACGAAAAAATCTCCTTATTTAAGCTATATAACAAAAAATTTCTTGCCGAACGACCCCCCTTGATATTTTGTGAGGTGGTAGGAGAACACCTGGAGGTGCCAGAAAAAACTCGCCACATCCGTGAAAAATCTGCAAATGGGTCAAAACTGACTAATCGTAAATCCCTATTTAATCTTTGTATTTTATGGGAAAAACAGGGTAATTTCAACATAAATTTTACGATACTCAACCTCTATTTACCTGACCATTTTTTTGCATGCACCTCTATAGATGACTAGGCCGTATGAAAAAACTGTTGGTCAGATTCAAAGCACTCGACGAGGGCTAAAAAGTGACTGCAAGTGAAATTCACATTGTATTGAAATTTTCGGTGCGGGGGGGGGGGGGGGGGGGGGGGGGAGACGGACACTGTTAAAAGTATATATCTTCTATATAAATTTCACTATATAATTAAGTATTCGAATTCTCAAATGTTTTTGAAAACCTAAGCGAATATAATTGTATATATAGGCCTACTGTTGTAATAAATTAAAGTTTACCAGATTGTACGCACTTTTGTAAAACGTGTATAATGAATATTGATAAATAGAACCGTATTTGATGTTGTGTTTTTTTAATGCTTCCTATGTATAACAAATGAAATCTGCTTCAAGCTGTTAGTTAAGAAGCTTATGTTGTTTACTATATGTGACATTTTAAAGCAAACATTTTAACACTTGAAAACCTATTATGCGGTAAAGCAACACAAACAAACAAAAGAAGCAAAAGAGCATTACAGATAAGACTGAAAACATTAAAAGTAAGATTTCCGCAAATAAAAGCTTGCAATATATGTGGTATTTAGGCTTCATTTATATTTTTTGTAAACGGAATATAGAATACTGTAATTGTGAAAAAAACAATCTAGATTTTGACTACTTATGAAGTTTTGTTGATGAAAAAGAAAACATACACTCTCATTATTTGAAACATGCTTAGAATCCAACGAAAGAAGGAATTGAACAGAAGAAATATCCTTGGAGCTTAAATTATCCTCTACATCCTGGTTGTAGAGAGTTATCATGTCAAACCCAGCCGTTGAAGGTTCAGATGAAGAAGCGTTCACTGATTCTGTGAACGGATAGTGTGGCCCACTCTATGCCCAACCGCCTTTACTTCACCTATCCTGAGTCAGGTACCCATCTGAGCTAAGTGGAGATCTTAGAGCAGCCGTACTGCTGTTCTAGTACTCTGTCCCAACAATGAAAAAACTGACAACTATTAAACATTATGTTCTGAACTAGGTTAGTCGTCTGTAATTTACACGCAGAGTTTCTTTCAGGCATCTCTTCTAAATTGGGAGCAACCCCGAAGCACGTCGACCACCCTACCCATCTCTCCCAAAAGAAATATATTTTTTTTTACAGAAAATGTATACTTTTACCAGTGCTCCGCCCTCCATCCTTAGAGTTTTAATTACCCCCCCCCCCTACACTCTGCTTTCTAGAATAAAATTCATGCTTGAAAAAATGTGTATCACATTAAAAGAGAGAAATGTGTCGTCAAAATTATACTGTGATAATTTAAAAGTCAAATAACATCACGAGCTCCAAACTTTCAACACCAGGTAGAAACTGATTAAAAACAAACACCAGCGATCGACTCTATCTAAAATCAATTCCCTTTGTTTTTAAAGTTTTAAAGGGCCACACAAAAATGCGTTACACCAGTAAAAAACATTAGGCGAGTACGATTATCGTAGGTTAGACGTAGTGTACCTTAACGTGTGGTAAGCATAGATCGACGTTAATGTTATGATCGATGCAGATTTTAATTCTCGACGCGTCTATGTTGAAAAGAGAAGGGTTAGTTAAATTTTCGTAAGGTGTTTCGGAATACGAGTTGTGATTTGTACCAGGCTGTCATAGAGATTACAGTAAACAAAATTTTTAACTTGATATTTTGTACAAACCAAGTTCTATTGTTTGAGTTATATATATATATATATATATATATATATATATATATATATATATATATATATATATATATATATATATATATATATATATATATATATAATAGTTTTGGACGAATAAATCTAAAAACCGTTAACAAAATGTATTCAAGAAAAGCGTAAGTGTACCTTTTATTCTGAAATATAACTTTTTTGTTATGCTAACGTCGCATTATTTGATAAGGAAAAAATATACTTCTAAAAAATTACAATTGGCTCCAACTCCCTCCCCCCCCCCTTTCCATTCTCTCTCTCTTTCTCTCTCTCTCTCTCTCTCTCTCTCTCTCTCTCTGTCCCTCTATTTCTCAGTCTTAGCCTCAAATTAATTGTTGTTGCTATCACATTAAATTTATGACAATTTAAGCTACGTTTTATAATATAATTCAAAATACATATGTTAGATTAAAAATCATAATACTATTTATTTTGTATTGCCATCTTTTCCAGAAATCTAAGGCCACGAAGAATAACGCTGGAAAGACACCACATTATAATAATATTTTTAAGTTTACTTCTGATATCTCTGGCGTATATTTTAACCACAGGGATTACAATAAAATACAAAACATTCCAAAATTTCATCGCTGTGAGTAGGACATCATTTCCAGACAACAAAACAACATCTGTGACAACACTGAAACTAACTACACACATCTCTACTGAAAGTTTGTATCATACCAGTGTTGAAGCAAATACGGTAGTTCAAGTAGTTCTTACAACGGATAGAACTCCAACATCAGATAGATCATTTCACCATACGACCGACACGTTAAATATACCAGTCACCAACATTAATTCTCTGGATGACGATTTACTCTCTAACCTGAGTTCTAAGACCGCAGAGTTTAAAGAGAACCCGGGATATTTTGAGAACTTCACGTACTTTTATCTCAATAGTTCACGTGTGTCGGACATTCCTAGCCAGTATTCGATCCCAGGTACGTCCGTGTGTTCAGGTGATGTTGACCTGTTGGTGATGATTATGAGCGTTAAACAACACAGCGACTGGAGGCTACTTATACGTCAGACATGGGCGTCACCAATTTACGACAAGTCCTGGAGCCAAAAAGGTTTAGTTCGATTGGTCTTTTTCTTCGGGAATGAAGGCTTCGCAGATGTAGAGAATCTTGCATTGTACAACGAATCCAAACTTTATGGGGACATCGTTGTGGCAAGTTTTAAAGACAACTACGGGAACTTGTCATTAAAGTTAGCCACGGCTTTGACTTGGGCATCCAAACATTGTCCACAAGCTAAATTTGTCGCTAAAGTGGACATGGACACCTTTGTCCACTTGAAAGTGTTTTTAAAACTTGTTCAACATGTTGCTCAAAACTACACTGATTTTATAATAGGCTACCAGCATATATTTCCCAAGCCTTACGTTGTACGGGACGGGAAATGGGCTGTACCCCACCATATGTATGCATTCTCCTTCTTCCCAAAATACGTGTATGGACATTCTTACGTCCTTACAAGCTCCGTCGTTCACAAAATGGCTGCGAGTTTTCCCTTTGTTCACATCGTTCCTAACGAGGACGCGTTCATCACAGGTATCATGGCCGTAACGTTAAACATCACCAGACTGGGGAACACGGCTTTCGCTTTTTCTCTTAAACAGTACACATTTTGTGACCTAGTGTACAAACGATATGTGAGTGCCATGTACAACGTCAAGTATATGAAGGAGTTATGGGATGCCATGTTGACAGGAAACTGTACGGAGACGCAAATCACCTAATTGACCAAATTTAATAACATAATTGATTCCTCTTTGATTGTGTACGAGTTAAAATAGTTTTAACTTAAATTAAAATGCAACAAGGAAAAATAAATTACGAACTATGAATATAAAAGTATATTTTTTGCTGGAGTATTACATTAACTATCCCTATACTTAAATTATTCCAGTTACCCCCGTCACATTCTCTACCCCTAACTCCCCCCTCCCCACACACATATCATGTACATAACCTCTTGCAAAACAATACGGTATGATGTTACCCCTTATCATTCATCCTTCAGTAATTTAATGATAGATATCAGAACAGGGATATTTAGTCAAGGAGTGAAAGGATGTGAATGTTGGGGTGTATGTTGTTTGTACTTTGTACCCTGCTCAATCTTCGTGCGGTGAGTTGTTAAAGTCTTTTGTAACGATTTGTGTACGCGTATATAAAAATGTCTGAGAACGTGTATGATCGCCTCAGTCCAGTCTTTCTACCCCTTCCCCTTGTGGATTGCATTCTAACGCTTTCCTCGTGATATTATCCTCTTTCCACCTCGGGGGTGAGAGTTTCTTCCAGGCATCTCTTCGGGGTTCGCCCCCCCCCCCCCCCGCAAAATTTTTACCGCCCCCCCCCCCCCCGAACGAAATGAAATTTATTTAATTTATATAGAAAATATATACTTTTAACAGTGTCCGCCCCCCCCCCCCCGAAGAAAGTCTACCGCCCCCCCCCCCCCCCCGAAATTTTCAAGTGCCCCCGGAGAAAAAGGTCTGGAAGAAACACTACTCGGGGTATGCCGAATTTGTGGACTTTAATGATCTTTCTATTGGCTGTGGTTTTGTGTTTTCCCCAGGTTTTTAATTCATATGTGTTTTAGACATCTTATCTTGAGGATCTGTCTGCGACATCTCAGTATAAATCATATCATGGACAAAATATCTCAGACAAAATATCTCAGACAAATGATCTCAGACAAAATATCTCAGACAAATGATCTCAGACAAAATATCTCAGACAAATGATCTCAGACAAAATATCTCAGACAAATGATCTCAGACAAAATATCTCAGACAAAATATCTCAGACAAATGATCTCAGAAAATGATCTCAGACAAAATATATCACTGCAAATACCTTGAGTATTTTGGCTGTGAACATTGTTAATTGAATGTCAAATGTTGTATGCATTTTATACAATTAATTAAACTAAATAAAAATCAAAAGTTATTAAACTTAATTTTATTTTAAATATTAAGATATTTGGTCTGGGATATTTTGTCTCGAGATCGTTTGTCATGGAACCATACAATTGACTCTCTCACACTGTAATTATATACAAAAATAGGATTATCACACATCTTTAGTTCACATCTATTAGATAGAATATTTAAACGCAATGCCAGCTTATATATATATATATTTTTTTAATTGAACGTTTGATTACACTTTACTTATAATAATATATAAATTTTAATTAAAAATACGTTTGTATTTACTAAAGATCAAATCGTTGTTTTTTTTTTAAATATATTAATAATAGATATTTTGGTTGTAATTGTCTGTGTACATATTAAATGTTTTTTAATGTATACCTGTCCATGTAAGCTATTGTTTTTTTTTTTTAAATATGCTATAAAATTGCTTCATTTAGTACAACCAGATAGTCAATCTCGGCCTAGTGGGAGAGGACGGTCTATATAATTGACCCGCCACTCTGCGTACGCGACATCCAGTAAAGAAACACACAAACAACGAAATATGTACGAACAAATTCGCTATAAAAAAAACTTTTACACAATACACATATAAATAAATCATGATTACTACTGTTAAAACGTGACAGGTTAATGAGTTATAATTGGGTTTTTTTTTGGCGATTTTTTTTTGTTTCTCTCTCTTAGCCTGGATTACACTGCTTTTAATGTTTGACCCGTGAAGGAGTGGCCTAGCGGTAGATCGCTGGACTGCTTACCCAAAAGCCTTGAGTTTGAATCCAGGATACGTGAATATATTGTTCCCGAGTCCACCCAGCTCTGACGGGGACTTAACTCACGTTAGGGAATGTAAAGGCGGCTGGGCATAGTGCTGACAACACTATCCCTTCATATGGCGACGTCACTTAAGCATGTGACTTCTATTTCACTTGCCTCATGGACCTTCACGATCAAAAAGGAAAATTTTATGTATGACAACAATAGCCAACTTCTAATTACAAGCAACATCTAATTGATTTATAAACATAAAAGTTGGGATCACAGAACCTTACGTAACGAACACTCAAAATAGGTGTGTATGTGTATATTTACACATAGATACATGCACGAGTACACAAAAGAAAATGCTTTTAATACGATGTTTATAATTAACACACCTTTACACACAGACACGAACACACCAATTCGGCCATGTATAGCTAAAAAAAAATTTCAGTTCAGACGTTCAATGTTAATTAGTGGACTGTTAATCAATACACGACGAGCTACGCAACATTCACTGCGTGTAATTAGTTAATTTTCAAACACTGCTGTGTAGCCAATATTAAGAAGTCAGTATAGATTGTTTTTTTTTACAAAGTTGCAGTTCATTGTCGTTTTCCGACTTAAAAATATATCAGTGTTAACTGTTTAATATGTTTTACAGAACATACACTTCCCTGTAAGATAATATTTATAAAAAAATCGGTTTTGAACATTATCGCGTCGAATTCACATAGGAAGCCAATGTGCTGTTCCTATACGCTGCCGATAAGAGATATCCAGAATGTTCAGTGAGATTGTCACTATGTCCCAAGTTCTAACCCGTCTTTCTTGTGTCGCGTAAACTGAATGAAACCGGGCGACGTTTCGCTTGCGCAACCACTGACTAAACCACTGACGAATCGATAGTTTAAATGTCATTCTCGTCTTCACTGAATTTTTCACACACAAAAAAAACAAACACTGAGTAACTTACTGTTTAACTGTACAGCCGCAAATATTTGTTCATGTGTTGAAAATCAAATGTAAATTTTGAATATATTTTGTTATTTGCTGTTGATACTTAATTCAAACCCTTTTGCACTCCGTATTGATTGACATTAAAAATAACGGCAACTGCGTATTTCTAAAAATATAGACTAATTTGTCACGGTTAACTCCAGGTGCAGATAATTCTTTCAAGGCACAACGTGGTCCCACAATTAAAGAAGATTTTTTTTAAACAGCGGTAAATCATCATTTTACAACTCGAAATATATATATATATATATATATATATATATATATATATATATATATATATATATATATATATATATATATATATATATATATATATATGGGAGTCCATAATGCTATACAACGTTTAGACCTCTTAGCGTTCTTAAATAATATCTATTTGAAATACCGTGGAGTTACATAATTACGAGACAGCCGAAAGAAGACAGTTTATTATATAGGATGATTTAAATGATCAAATTCTGAAGGTTTTCGACAAAATTACAATGTAGTAAGGTATACTTCTCCTATAAAACGAAATTGCTCAAATGTTGAATAAAACCTAAGTATATGATCTAATATTTATATGTGTGAAAGAGTACTCAAAGTCTTGTGCTCACACACATTGGCTCACATATACTCAGACATACATACATTCAGACAACTCAAAAAATTGTTTTTTCTGACCCATAAAGGTGTAAAACGTCGAGATTATTTTTTTTTTTTACACTATTACAATACTCCTTTTAAACTCTTTATAAGAGAAAGTAAAACGTTTTTTCTTATCATAGTCAAAAAAGAAATTTTTAATAATTTTTATTTTATCCACCATCCATTTGGTCAAATCCAGGTTGTCACGTACACGTTACATTGCAAAGCAATTATTCAGCTGTCCAACACGAATGATTTAAAACTGCAAGCATCCAAAGCTGAATCCAACATTTGAATGTCGCTGAATGTTTTTACATTCTTTAGCCCTAACTCCCTCTTTGCTACATCTGTGACGGCCGTCGATGCATACAATAGCGGATTAGGAATACACACAAATTTAATTGTTCAATACATCAACATTTACACGCTTTATGCCGTAAGCTACTTAACTTGTATTAAACAGGCAATTACAAAATCGATACTTAACAGATTTTGAGACACACACAAATCATTAAACTTTACGAAAAATAAACAGATTAATTGAACTTAAAACATATTTTGATTTCAAATTGTAAAAATATATAATATTTGCATTCCAAATTTAGAAAAAAGAAAAGATAAAGATAAAAGTCGAATTAATTTAAAGAACACAATTAATGTTTTTTTTTTATTACATCGTCATTAAAAACACAATGATTAGGTTTCATTGCAGGCTGTTGTTCAGGATCAATCTGAATTTTTAAAAGACGCATTTACCTGCTGTAATTTAAAGGCAACGATTTCTCCAATGGAATAGCAATCAGTGATCATTGCTTTAAAATGATTGAAACCTTCCTCGGTATTACTAGTTCTCGGTGGGCCGTTTATTTTAATGGTGAGATTGTGTTTGTTCCAGACCTTCATTGGGTGCTACGACTATGTCGAACAAGCTTTATATAAAACACTGTCTAGATACAATTCTAAAAAATTGTTTTTGATTTTCATGCATAAAATAAAAAAAGCTCTATTGTTCTTCAATTAAATAAATTTTTTTTATCCTGTCCATCGAAACACTTTATCAAAATAGAACTTCGGCCTACATCTTTATATTAAAATGTTATTCGATATTATCTGGATGCTAAAATTTACTTTGTGGCATACATGATTGATAGTTAGTCTATCCTTTCAGACCTGAGGGTCAATGTAATAGATGCGATATTGTTCACCTGTTTCTGTGAACTTTGGTGCATGATGAAATGATATAATTAGCACAAGTCTTATGTGCTTTGCAATATTTTTGTACTAAGTAGATTTACGTCAATAGCAGACGTTTAAATCGGACTTCCAAAGCAACAAAAGCAGTTAAAAAAAAACTTATTCAACATAAAGAATTGTGTCAGATTAAGAGAATAAATTTTATAATCAATTTAATCCTTTTTAATAGGAGTATCGATAATCTCCAAGGTCACCGGACTGAATATTTGTGACAGATATCAACAGCCCCACTCCCACCACCACATAAAACGTTTAGAGGTCATCCATAAATGACGTCACGCTTTTTTTGACAATTTTTACTCCCCCCCCCCTCACCTCCGTCACACGTCGTCACAAAAAGCCAGACCCCCCCTCCTAAAATGACGTCACAACTCAGCCTACAACCACCATCAAAACTGCAGTTGAATTCTTTTTAAAACATCGATATTTTTCTAAAATATTGTCTGAACTCTGTCAAAATAGGGTATTTTAATCATTCCTATTACAATTTATTAAAACAGTTTTTCAAAACGCGAAATAACGTCTAAAATTCGTTTTATAACATTGCTTTTTTATAATGCATCACACACCGTCACAAAATTACGGACCCCCCCCCCCACCCTACGAGTGTGACGTCATTAATGTACGACCCCTTACGCAGTAATATAATTTTTGTAAATGTAAATTCTAAAGCTTCCAAGTATTACGTTTAGTAATATTTATATATTAAAATACTACATCCTCTAGCCTATTTTTATATTAAAATATCTAGTCTGCAAATTTTATAAAACCTAATTTTACCAAAAACAATATTATTTAACTCCAATCCCCTTTACGTAAAGAATCAACAGAAAAAACTTGTGTCAAATTGTTTTCCTCTCCGTTCATACATTTTATTCAAAATTTGCTTAACTGTTAAACACCTGAAAATATACACAGGGACAAAAGTAACTGGATTTACCTGGGCATTTAAATTTGGACATTGTGAGGGTACGAGCCAATGGTTAGAAGTTCTGCTTGTCACACCAGTTGTGAGGGGGGATATAAACATCAACCACCCCAGATGTGTGAATGGGGGTGATGAAGATAATACCAGCCTGGTTATAGTTTGGAATTAACACACACAAGTCCGATCCAAAAGATAAATGTCCTTTATTAAACAATCAAATTAATTCCCTACCTAACTAGCCTATTCTATACTCTCTACTACTACTGTCTGCCGTTTCCTAGATGTACCTATCTGACCGCTCTCTTCACTAATTATCAACTGTTACCTAGCCCTACACATCTCGACCGTCTCTGACCGCTTCCTAACACCTGCTCTTATCTCCTACTGACCCACGCTTCAGTGGTCAGCTGACCGTCCCACATGACCGGTCAATTCACGTATTTTTATTGGTCTCTCTCTGACCAACTCGCTATAGCCTGTTTCTGCTATCTACCTGAACTCTCCGACGCAACCTTCCATCATCACAGACATACACAACTGGAAATAACTACATGGACATATTGATCGATGAGGTTATATAGATAAACCAATAAAATGATTTTAAAATTTCCCCAAGAGATAAATCTTTAGTACAAACCGCAGGTAAAAAGTAAATGCATATACGCTTCACGTTGGAAGGTATATACATCATTTATTCTTATACAGCTATCTCACGAATGTGAACGCAAACATTCATATACATGAATACTTAGATACTTAAAAATATGATATTTGTTCAGACGAGCACTTTCCAGTTGTAATACTTTCCCAAATTGGCTTCAAATATTTCCGTGCCCATAAAGCACTCATATATATATATATATATATATATATATATATATATATATATATATATATATATATATATATATATATATATATATATATATATATATATATATACATATATATATATATATACATATATATATATATATATATATATATATATATTTATTTATTTATTTTTATATCTATATATTTAAAAGTTAACAGTTGAATTACAAGTTTGCTTTTTCGTATACGTTTTGACAAATCGCCTCACGAAAAAGAACAACAAATATTACGTTTCTGGTTAGTGTAAGAAAACAGAGAAATACCTACCTAAATGTTGATGTCGTGTGTACACTGATTTGAAAACCAGGTTTGTAACAAGCATTGCGAAATGTTCTTGCCATGTCCATTAATCCGCATGAAGTATATCAAATTACTTTGTTTCAAATAGCAGATTTATGTATTGAACTGGTGAACTCACTACAGGCTTCGGATAAACTCTAAACTATTGTTCGAGTTTTGGTTTTAAGTTTTCTGTTTATTTTGTATGGACCTAGTCGTACCCACTTTAAACCTTGTTGTTACAGTGACTTCAACGCCAGCCTTTAGTTTCTTGAATCGAAACTAACGATGGCCAAGTGAAGTAGAATTCATCTTTTTTTGTTACCTCGCATAATACTTGATCAGGTAAAACACATAACATACTGATTTTAGAGTAGAATTTTACTATTATTTTAATGGTTTTGTTACAAGCTTTTTAGTCCGTTTATTTGTTTGTTTGTGGGTTTGTGGCAAATCTTATAACTCAATTTTAACCATCTTCAAAAAGAGCGATTTAAATTTTCCAGAACCTTTTTCTTTGTTGGTAATGAATGAATATCTACTTTAAAAAAATCTAAATAGACATTCAATTTTCACTCAGATCTAACTAAACTGTTTCGAATCTAAGAGAAGACAACAAGATTAAATGCAAACGAACACTTGAAAAGTCACTATATTGAATAACAGAATTAGATACTGGCGATCGCGCGATCAGATCGACTGAGAAGGTGAAATGTTGTCACGGTTGATTACAGAGAAGGTGCACACAACAGTCTTTTAAAAATTACAAACTAACAATCAGGTTTTAACACAAATACTTTTACTCGAAGTCTACATAAATTGTCAACTTCATTCTTGAAAGAATATCTAAATAAAAAAAATTAAAATAACAAACTTTGAAATGCACCCAAAATTAGAAATTAAATCTTGTTCTTTTTAATACAAACTTTATTTTCTCAAGACATATCTTACAAATTATAAAGGTTTTTATATTTGTTATATTTTTTTACTGAATTCTAACCAGTTATATCCCCGCACTGTTAGTTATAAATAATGGCAACTGCGTATTTCTTGCAACACTGTATAAATTTGTCACAGTTAACTCCCTTTTTTAAAAAGATTACTTATCATTCTTATGTCAGAGCAAGAAACTACTTAACTTCATTGTTCTTCAATTAAGCATTCAGTATGAAACGTCTGCGTCGGTTTTTGTATCCTGTCAATGCATACATTGTATCAAATATTTTAAAACTTTGGTCGAAATCTATACATTAAAACGTTGCACGCCATTATCTGAATGTTGAAGTTGACAATTTAGTATGCAGCCACAATGTCAATAGTGTTTTGAATGGTACTGTAGTGTACTGAATGGGTATGAGAGCATGTTTGTTGTGGAATGTTTTATATTATTATATATATTATATATACACACACACACACACACATATATATATATATATATATATATATATATATATATATATATATATATATATATATATATATATATATATATATATATATATATATATATATAATTAATAATATATTGAATGTGACGAGGTACGTAAGGTTCTGGCGGGTGAGATTAGAATCTTGTTGATATGGAAAAAAGTATAATCAGTTTTAAACGTCGTTTTAGTGTGTAGAAAAACTCATCTTTCATTGTGAATATAGTCGACTTAAAAATGTCAAAATGGTCTTCCTTGACCGTTATTTAGTTAAACAGTACAATAAACGATGACATGAACCAATTCCGTCCTGTCCTTAATTAATATTGGATCATAGTTGTCTGTACAGGTTGTCCTTCAAGTGTCGACTCTGTCCTTATCTCACTTCGTAACAAATTGTTATGTAATATTTTTCGGACCCAGCGTGGGGTACATGAAGTAGAGTTCACCTGTGACTCTCGGTGTATGAAGGGATATTGTGACCAGGACTAGTCTCATCTACGTTGAAACATTTATAGTAAAAATTGGTTTAAAACAATTATAAACTGATGGTAAATTGGAATTCCAGAGTAAATCAACCACATCAATAAACATCATCTTCAGCATTAAGATATGTGTCAAGTCAGAGGCGTAGCGCGAGATGGGGGGGGGGGCGGACCGCGCCGGATGACACCATTTAGGGGGGTGACATCAAGGCAAAAATTAGCAACATATATAGAGAAAAACTTGAGGGGGTGGGTGCAAATCGAAAGTTGGAGGGGGGGGGGGGTGCGAATCAAAGTTCGAGGGGGGGGGGGTGCAAATCAAAAATGTGAAAGTTTGTTATCACTACGCCTCTGGGGGGTGACACCATTAAGTGCCGCACCGGGTGACACCCGACCTCGCTACGCCACTGTGTCAAGTTAAACATGTTTCATCAAAACATTTTCTTTCAAGCAAAAGCTAAACCGATTAAAAGTTTAAATTGTCAATATCTACCACGTAATCGTATTTTATAATGGAATCGATTATCTCCAGATCACCGAAATTTCAACCTTCGTGACACGTCTATCCCCACCGCCACACACAAATAAAAACATTCTCTAATAAATATTTTATTTATAAATGCATTTGGACATTCCATTTGTTCATCACCCAAACTATTGTTATAATAAAATATTCTGACTGTTTGCAGTTTATTTTAAACCTAACTGTACTAAACTATAATCTCCTTCACAAAACCGATCAATACCAAACATATGCCGCAAATCGTTTTCTTTTCCGTTTATACATTTATCGATATGAGAATACTTCAGCCTTAATCTCTAAGTTAAAATAATCTGTTCCCCGTTAGAGCTTAAGAAACACTGGACAGAAGAAATAAAGTTTATCTTTTTTAGTATTCTGGGGATAATGTGGCGAGCATTTGTACCAGCAGCCTTAGTATAACTAATATGTTAAAATGTTACACATCACAAGAAACATGGGACAAACGAATAAAGTAGATATTTCAGTATCCTGGGGATAATATGGTCAGCATTTGTACCAACAGCCTTAGTATAACTAATATGTTAAAATGTTACACATCCCAAGAAACATGGGACAGACGGAGTAAAGTTCTTCTTTTTCAGTATCTTTGGCATTTATTGGGACCATGTATTAAACACTCGCACAAGCCACCTTATCTTACGTAAACGTAAACATGTTTCAATCATTTTATAAAGTTTCTTGATCCAAAGTTGGGTATGTGATGTTTAGGTAAAGAACTAGATCTAGATCATGAAGATGAATGACTAAAAATAAACACATGGACAAAACCAACAGGACATGAAGGCTGGACCATACATATTTGGAATAATTAACACATGGACAGTGACACATCGACTACCTTATGATAAGTGGGTGTGCATGAATCCGAGAAATAGAGAGTTTTTAAAAAATCATCCCTGTACAATAATGTATTTGTTTTTATTATAGATTTCGCACAAATAAAAATATGCAGTTATGTTTTTCATATATTTCAATAAAACATATTCATATGTATCAATACTTAAATACTTTTAAGTGTTTAGTTTGTACAGACGAAAAGTTTCCGGGGGAAATATTTTCTCAATTATCCTTCTAAAAAATTTCTTGTATTTATAGCACTCAGGTATCTAAAAAATAACGACAACTGTTACATGTTCCATCTCAATATAATTATTCATGGTGAACTCCCCTTTTTGACATGTGTAGATGATTCTTTCAAGGCAAAAATTGGAGCACCAAACCTGATAATTCTTTTTTAGGGTGAGGAAAGGGAAGGAGGGGGGGAGGGGGGTTAAAGAATAACTTGTCTACAAAAAGTTAATACTCTTTAAGTTTAGTTGTACTATTAAAAGAATCGATGATGAAACGAGCTGACATTGTAAGTTTCTGCTATTGAGTGTGTGCTTGTGATGATGTACAATTAAATATTTCCTGTTATAATAACAATAATTTCACATTCTATAATTATTATTGATTACGTTTATTTAAACACACTCAATCATTAACTATATATTTATATATGTATCTATATATATGTTTTGTTTATATATATATATATATATATATATATATATATATATATATATATATATATATATATATATATATATATATATATATAAATGTTCAAAGACATTTTCAGCCCTTGGAAATTGTATAGTTTTATTTATGACCGTTATTACCACTAACGGGTAACTGAGCTCAATCACATGTTGGTTTTTTGAATCGAAAAGTTAAACCGATTATATCACATATATTTTGCTGAATATTCTATGAAGCTTAAAATTTTAATATCTACAACGTTTAATCCGATTTTAAAGTGGAATCGATTATCTTCAGAGTCAGAGGACTTAGCTTCATCGCGATAGATGATAACAGCATGACTCAAATTCACACACACAGCAACAAGAACAAGGTTATCAAACATTAATATGATTATTGTAAACACCAATGTACATTCCAGGTCTTGCCTTAAGTAATCTTTAAATACCTCAGCATCAAGCCTATTGTTATAAAAAATATCAAAACGTGTTGTATTTTTTAACCAAAATGTTCTGAATCCAATACTCCAATATTTTTTTTATATCTAATCTCATTAAAGTAATCAATATAATGTACGTGCGTCAGAAACATTTTCGTATCATAAATTTCATCGAAATGTGAATACGTGAATCTAAGCATTTTATTTTACAATGATATATACACCACTTTATGATCCAAGCATGCTTTGTTGTACTGCCTTTTAACATCTAATCATAAACACCTGGACATACAAAATTAGACAGAAACATGTACACATAAACATCTAGACAGAAACATCTAGACATACACATCTGGACATAAGCTCCTGGACGACAAATACACAATGGACATCAGCACACGTACATAAGTATATGGACTAATACAGTTTAAAATAAACACTGGCACATCAATATCTGTATACAATTAGATGAACACATTCTGACATAAACACAAGAACATATACACCCTATCACAATCGTCTTGGCATTCTCTTCTGTAGGGCCTACAAAAAAAACCTGCACATTAACTGTGGAAATTAAACACATGTACTAAAATTGGACATAATCAACTCGACACAAATTCGTGTATATTTACGCCTTGATCCCTTAATATTGGCTGATAGGAACATATATCCGAGATTTAAAAACATTTTAAACGAATTTTTTTTAAATATAATGGAAAAAAACACGTATACATTTACACACACACACTATTATTATATACATTTACATAAAAAATTAAAGACATGATTTTACCTAAATGCTATTTAAATGCTATGAATAAGAGGTTTTTTTAAAGTAGTAAAAAGTATTTCTAAAAACATATTTTAAACGTCAATTTAATACATATTGATAATTTATTTCTACAGAAGAACAGTTTTCAGTAGTAAAATTTTCCCAAATTTGCTTTAAAATGTTCTGCCTGTATAAAGCACCCAGGTATTTTCTAAACACCAGATCACATATAGTGCATCGTCTCAACAAATAAGCGAACGCCGTGTTCCCCAGTCTGGTGATGTTTAACCTGACGGCCATGATACCTGTGATGAACGCGTCCTCGTTAGGAACGATGTGAACAAAGGGAAAACTCGCAGCCATTTTGTGAACGACGGAGCCTGTAAGCACATAAGATGGACCGAAAATGTAATTTGGGAAGTAGGAATAGGGATACACATCTCGAGGTACTGCCCATTTTCCTGCTCGTAATACAGCGGGCTTTTGTGATGTGTGTTTGTATCCAATTATAAAGTTGGTGTAGTTAAGAAGTACAGAATGTAGAAGTTTCAGTAGAACGTCTATATGGAGAAAAACATCCATATCCACTTTAGCGACAAATTTAGCATGTGGACAATGTTTGGACGCCCACGTCAAAGCCGTGGCTAACTTTAATGACAAGTTCCCGTAGCTGTCTTTAAAACTTGCCACAACGATGTCCCCATAAAGTTTGGATTCGTTGAACAATGCAAGATTCTCTACATCTGTGAAGCCTTCATTCCCGAAGAAAAAGACCAATTTAACCAAATCTTTTTGGCTCCAGGACTTGTCGTAAATTGGTGACGCCCATGTCTGACGTATGAGTAGCCTCCAGTCACTGTGCTGTATCACACTGATAACGATCACCAACAGGTCAACATCACCTGAACACACGGACGTACCCGGGATCGAATACTGGCTAGGAATGTCCGACACACGTGAACTATTGAGATAAAAGTACGTGAAGTTTGAAAAATATCCCGGGTACTCTTTAAACTCTTTTGTTTTAGAACTTAGGTTTGAGAGTAAATCTAATTCCTCTAATTCACTGCGTGGCTCTAAAAGGTTTACTGAAGCATTCAACATACTTGGTGCTTTTTTATAGTTGAAAGATGTTCTCATATCAATCACTTTAGTTTTAATAGGATCAATATTCCCCCAAACATCTTCGTCCAATTCAGATTGAAAAAGATCCGTAGAATTAGCAGCTTTCGTGAAATATGCGGGCACAGTCCGATAAAAGGCAAAGTAATAGACTGCAACAAATACTAGCAAGCTTAAAGTTTCTCTTTTTCTTGCAAGTATCAACCTACTTATACGAAACATTCTGAAACAAAGTATAACATTTGTTATCACTCACATCATATATATATATATATATATATATATATATATATATATATATATATATATATATATATATATATATGCGTGTGTATGTATGTTTAATTAGATACAATAGTATTGCCATGAGTAAGTTTCTTTGATGTCAGTTTTATACGTTGGTTTAATGACTTATATAACAATTAAACAACTGCGGTTAAAAAATGTATTATTGCAATTACTTACGATAAATTTAAAACAGAAAAATATCACAATCTATCATCCAATATCTTATTCTATTATTAAAAACATAAACAATGTGAACTACCTACCTTAATGTAACAGCAGTGTTTTTGGTAACGATGTTTATCTAGATCTGCGATGTGTTCTTTAAACACATGTGTATTAGCGTAACAGTTAGAGAAGATTATGTTTCAGCAAACACTAGACTCATGCATTGAAATTTTAAATCGAACTTAAGCGATTACATTTCACATTCGATCGTGTATTTTTTTTTTCTTTTGGTGTTTCATTATATTGATTTTTAAGATATTCGGGGTTAATCTTTATTCGCACTGAAACGATGAATACTACTTTACCCCAGTGTTCTTTTTTTGTGAGCTGAGATTAAAATTTGAAGTCACTATAAAATTAATATCTAAGCGAAGGTAATTAATTTTTTTGTTATTTAAATTATTTTTTTAAAATCCGGTTTTATTTCATTAATGCCTTCAATTCGTTTTTTTGTTTGAACTTTTAAAATAGTGTTCCTAAAAGCCAAATATCTACTTCTACCCTTACATTTTCAAATGTATACAATCATTTCCTACTTCGAATGATATTATATTTTTTTTTTCGTGGGAAGGAAAAAAATTAAAATTACTAAAGAATTATTAGACAAAGCATATCAATCCACAAAGATCAAGAAAAAGAGGGCTCTTAGAAAAATGTTTAAAAACATTATTTGAAAAAAGTTTGGGGAAAATGGTGAAAAAAAAGTAGTAAAGGACGAAAAAACAGTAAAGGGTGTTGTATATGGGATATGCTCTTCTAAAAAGGCAATGTAGAAGGAGAAAAATGGTGGAATGGAATGTTTTAAGCTAAGTATTGAGCTGCATAGTTTTTTAAAAAATAAAAAAAATCGGTACCATTAGTAATATGATATGTTACATTTTGGAGCAAAATTGTTATTATTATTCATGTCATTTATGTTATACAAACTTGCACAATAGCAAGCATATTGTTGCTGCATGTCTTATAAGACTAATTCATTGCAACCGATTAGCCTCAGAAGAAACAGACATCGTGTTAAAGCATTATGATAACGGTGTACTAACGTAGCAGTTTTTAAAATTGTCAGCAATCAGGTAAATCATTAATTCATTTGATAAGAGAAATTGGCTAAGACATCAATTTTTGTTGGTGGGGGGGGGGGGTGGGAAGGGGTGGGGAGGGGAGGGGACACACCATTAGGTGCCGCACACGGTGACACCCAACTTAACGACGCCACTGAATACGAGTACTGTTTACTTAGTTTCCTATATCATCATTTTTAAAAACTTGTTTTTTATTGAAATTTTATTCTCTTAATATTATAATCTTAACATGATAGAAAATACGAAAATACCACATTTTCATGTCTGTAAGTTTACTCGTTTTCTTATTACTGTGGACATTGTATTATAACGTACATGTTTTATTATATTTTTGCAAAAGTTCAGTTTTAATAGTTAATCTTTGTGTTACTCGTATCAAGATGAGCGTATATCGCAACTTTTATATTGCAAGTATTTTTTTATTATGTATTTTACATTTGAACTTATTGAATAAATTTTAAAGTCTATTGACATTTGTATGAGCCGTCAGCAGAGGCTTGTATGAGCCATCTGTTGATGCCTCTATTCGTCGATCTTGGATTTAGCCATCTGCTGAAGTCAGTAATAGCCTTCGGTTGTCATTTGAGCCAAATGTTAATAAATATGGGCCGTGTGTTGATATACTCGAATCCTCTGTCGATATATGTGGCCCGAATGTTGATATGTGTGAGTCATGTGTTGATATATTCAGCCGAATGTTAATATAAGTGAGTCATATATATTATTCATATGTTGATATTTATAAACCGTCTGTTGATAGATGTAAGCCATCAGTGTACCAGAACCAGTCATGCGTATCATGAGCAGAGCTTTAAGAACTTGCAGACATCGTCGGGTGTGATGATGTGTTGGAAGATCTCGTCCCACCAGACGGGGAACTGCTGGTTGATGGAATCCAAGCACTGGTAAAGGAATACAACAATAAATGGATGTACGAATCTTTAAATTAAAACATTAATGTATACCACAAGTTTTGGAAAAATTGATTTTTTTTATTTCTTAGAGTATGATTTTTTTTTCTACACTCTACTATCCAGTGATATTTTGTCTATATTTTTACCTTGCGTATTTGATCTGAAATATTTTATTTATACTGATATTTTTGTCCAAATATTTTTCGCCTTGGGATATTTTGTCCTAATTTATTTTGTCCTGAGATATTTTGCCCTAAGATAGTTTGTTCTATTTTGCCTAGATATATTTTGTTCTAATACATTTTGTACTGATATAATTTGTCCTGATATATTTTGTTGTGATATATTTTGCCTTGATATATTTTGTTCTGGTACATTTTGTACTGATATAATTTGTCCTGAGAAATTTGGTCCTGATATATTTCGCCAAGACATATTTTGTCCTGAGAAATTTAATCTTGTCGTTGTCTCAAATAATGTTAAACCTAAACTACTAACCATCTGGTCAGCTGGGGGCGGTAATTTATGACACATCTCGTCTATGAAAGCCAATAGTTTATCCTGCGATTAGACAAAAAACATGAAAACTCGTCTATAACAGCCAATAGTTTATCCTGCGATTAGACAAAAAATATGAAAACGCGTCTATAACAGCCAATAGTTTATCCTGCGATTAGACAAAAAAACATGAAAACTCGTCTATAACAGCCAATAGTTTATCCTGCGATTAGACAAAAAACATGTCAACTCGTCTATGAAAGCCAATGGTTTATCCTGCGATTAGACAAAAAAAAAACAACATTTAAACTCGTCTAAAACAACCAATAAATTGTCCTGCATTTATGGAAACAAACAAATGTATAATTAACTAGAAATATCAATTAGAATGGTAATCTGAAACTAATTGTTTCGCCAATGAATAATTATTAACTCCAAACCATCTTATTTAATGATATAAAGATGAACTATGATTCATAATAACCGTATAAATGTTTACTAATCATTCACACACATTTTTTTTATAAATACAGCAAAAAGAAGTACCTTGTCATTGAATAGTTCTTTGTCTAAGTCAGCCACAATCAGTTTACACAGGTCGCAATCTAGATCGATGCACAATTCACCCATGCATTTTTTACTCGATCTTTTCGGCATAATGTTCTCACTCCCACTAAACGGTAACATTTTTCTTATAGGTTCACTTAGTGATGCAGGCTTTATATCGTCTAAGAAAAAAAATGTAGGAAATTATAGGATACGTTTTACAAAATTTGTACGCTTTTTTAAAATCAATACCAAAAATATAGATCAATAAGTAGAACTACAAAAATACGTCAATGTTTAAATAGATGCCTTTAAATTATTACTTTCTCGTATATACGAAGTATAGAGAAAGTCTTGTAATCGTGCAAAAAAAATCGAGATTTTTACAAATCTCGACGTTTTACACCTCACTGATACGGAAAAACATAATTTTGCAATCTTGTCCGTATGTCTGTGTCTGTGTGTGTGTGTGTCTGTGTGTGTGTCTATGTGTCTGTAAACACGATAACTTGAGTACCGTTACAGCTAGGTTGATGAAATTTCATATATAAGTATTTTATCAAAATCGTAGATCCGTATCAACTTTTGAGCGATTCCCGATAACCGGAAGTAGTACTTTTTCTACTTTGAAGTTTTCAAAAGCCTATAACTTGAGTACTATTTCAGATAGATAAATATTATTTCGCATGTAAGTAAAAGATGCAATTCTCTACCTTCTGTAAAATTCTTAGTAATTTCCGTTGACCGGAAGTACTAATTTACGCTATTTCCGATTTCTCAAAAAACGTAGGTAAATTTATAAAGTACTAATAATAATGCGCACTATTATGCCCATTTCTTTTGGCGTTCACTTGGTGTGCAATTCTTTTTTCTACGAGATTTTATTATATTTTAAAAACTTTAAGTATTTAAAATGGAGTTCCCATCCTCTGATGTTTTATATAAGAATATTCGAGAAAGTTTAGGGGAGATCACTCCCGGTTTATTTAATTAACATAACATTGAAACATATTTGGAATATGTAACTGAATAAATGTAAATTATTTTTAACCATACGATCACAAAAACACATAAAAACACTACATAACTAATATGTATATATATATATATATATATATATATATATATATATATATATATATATATATATATATATATATATATATATATATATGCAGTTTTAGCTACAAATCATACCGTCATTCTCAGGTTTGGAGGCCCTAGGTGGTGCATTACACAACATGAGTTTGATACAAGCCTCCTGGGGATCAAACCCCGACTGGAGCTGTTGCTCGACCCACGGGATGGCTTTGATGCACTGAGCTCAAAAATTAACAAATAAAAGTTTAGACTTTTTGTAAAAAAGTTCTATTTTTGGGTTGTTTTATTTTCATAAACTTACCTCTAAATATTTTGGAATTTTTTATTTTATTTATGTTTTAAATATCATACTGGAGTTTTATTTAAAGCTAGGGTTTGTTAAATTTCTATTTTAACATGTTTAGGGTACCTCATTTTTGACAAGGCCTGTGGTCATGTTACAAAGATTGTATAACGTGGAGTTGATCAAATCTAGCGAAGAGTTTTGTTGGATTAAAAAGTCGAGGCGTTCCATCACCGCCACACACACGTAGCACAGTGATCCCCCTTTCTGTGAAAGTGAATGTACATTTTTAAAAATAAATTTTTAAAAAGTAATGATGTATATTTTACTTAATACTGAGCATTTTCAATGTATCGTAATATAATCAATGAAAGTAATTATATTATGATACTATTTCAACGATAACAAATAGCAGAGCTGATTAAATGTATGAGTGGGTATCTATTTGTAAATCGAGAACATCCCCTTATAAAAAATCGAAGCTTGCGGGTTTTTGCTTTGGTTTCCTCAGCCCTTTTTAAATTGTAAAGAAGGCTGATACAACTTTTCAGTTGTTTGAGTAAGTATCTAATTATTCTGTTCTGATATATTCCTTAAAAAAATTAATCAAATTTGAAAAAAAAACCTATTTATTACCACTTACTTACTTTGTTAAATGAGTAGCCTTCATTATCCTGATCATTGCCCAGAGCGAATGCTAATATTGATTTTTTTAAAAACAAACGTTACATGTAAGTTATATATTTATTAAATAAATGTTTACTAGAAATAACATGTTAAAATCAATCTGATAAAACATTATTGTTGAATTTACTAAATAACATGCTATGCATTTTTCTAAATATATCAGTTGTCTTCAGATGTAATCTAAATATGTCAAGCGCCTGTTTAGCCAGATGAATTTTTCATTGATCCACTCCTTCAAGACTTTGCATTGTGTTATCTATTTTCTTTTTATTTTTTCTAGATTTGTCTTATAGTGTTTGTAAGAGTTCATGTTATGATTTCTGTATTTGCTTATGATTGTTTTTATGGAATTGTGTTTCAAACAAACATTTCGATTTTCTTTTTATTTTGTATTGTTGTCTCCTGTACGCCACTGGCCACCCAGATCTGCTATGGAACATGTTTCGGTCAAGGGAAGTAATGACTTGCTGACCACACAATATATCTATATACCGAGAGATATTAAAATTAATTCCCACCATAAAAAAAACAAGTTTACTCTGTTAATAGTAAAGTTAAACAAATATTGAATTTCTACAAACTTAAATAACGAAAAAAAAAGTTTAATTACCTGAACAGTTGACCAAAAACAAAGCAGTAATAATGAAAATATACTGTTGCTTAAACTCCATCGAAGACGTGTATATTATAGAAATCCTTACCAAAATATGTGGAGAAAATATTTACGTGAGAAAGTGTCACTTATCAGCTAGAGATAACAAACATACTGTGCTTAAAATAAACCAACGTCACATCATACACGACCTATCCCACATACCAACAGTAAAGTCTATACATGATTTATAACGGTTGGCTAATTTTTAGGTCGACACGTAGTATAGGATGATCAAAATGTCCACCCTTTATCTAACAGACGACTTTGTATTAGTAAACAGGTAGTCACGTGACATTTTTAACCCAATCACACGTCAAAAAGACACATGTTATCACAAGCGTGTCATTGTTTTATTGATAACAAGGCACTCGTCACACGATCACGTTTATGTAGGTTGCTGGTTTTATAAGAGGTTTATTTTAAATAAAAATGAACATTTCTATATCACAGATGAACGCTTCCTACTGTGATTACTAAAACTTAAGTGTTCACACTCTAAGGATGAAAAAAGTGACGAAACACTTTTTAAAAAGAGTTTAAAACATTTTTTTAAATGTTTTTAAAGACTCTTCTTGTTAACTGAAAGAGAAATTTATTAATATACCCCAGTGATTGATGTTCGGGGTCATCCATAAATGACGTCACACTCGTAGGGGAAGGAGGGGTCCGTAATTTTGTGACGGTGTGTGGTGAGGGGGAGGGGTGGTTTAGATGGTGTGACGTCACACTTTAGCATTATTAAAATGAGTTTTAGCCCTTATTTCGCGTTTAAGAAAACTGTTTTAATAAATTGAAACAGTAATTGATCAAAATACTTTATGTTGACATGAGTTCTGACATGAGTTTTTTGAAAAAAAATATCAATGTTTTAGAAAAATTGAACAGCAATTTTGAGGGGGAGGATTGTAGGCTGATGTATGACGTTATTTTAGGGGGGGGGGGTCTGGCTTTTTGTGACAACGTGTGACGGAGGAGAGGTAAACATGGTTAAAAAAGCGTGACGTTATTTATGGATGACCCCTTCTAAAAAAACATACTCTGCGAGTGTGAGCAAGACTAAGCTAAAGTGAGACGTCTTTTGTTTTTAAAGCAGATAGGGTGCCTTCTGACATTTTATGACGTTGTCTGACGATGGGGGAGAAGGAAGGTAAAATAAAATAGGAGAAAAAAACTTTACGTCATTTTTCGACTAAGCATGTATCTTCTTACAGTACAAAATTGTATCTAAACCTTTTTTATCCAGTCAAGGAATACTAAAAGTATAGTATTTTAAAAGTGTAAGGCATTTTTAAAACAAGTTTACCGTGTCGATTTTTTATATTTACTGTATTCGTGTAGCTTTTTATATATACTGTATTTTAAATGTGAAAAAAATAAAGATTACCTCTGTAGTTATTAAATGCAACACAATATTTATTTGGAACAAACAATAGATAGAACTTACATACTTACATATTTTAAACATACGCATAGCACAATTTTTAGATGAGAAAAATCATTGATATTTTAATTAATTTTCTATATATACAAAATAGAATAAGTGTGTAATAGTCTTAAAGTAATTTTTCAAAAACTATTTTCCAATGCGTAAGACAACGTGTGTATGATTAAATAAAATGCAAACATTGAAACAAAATCCACATATTAAACGACTGATGGATAAAAATCCACAGATTTAACACTAAAGGCTCTTACCATACAGTCATAATTAAAACTTACATTTTTAGAGTCACAATGTAAAAAAAAAACAGTCAACTAATTTTGAGCATAAATTCTATTTACAAAATCAGGTCCTAGGTGCTTTGAACACAGGTGCTTTTACCATAAGGGGTTTGACCATAGGGGGTTTGACCACAGCGGGGCTTTGACCATGGGGGGCGAGCATAATATATACATTTTAAAATAGAAATTATAAACTGCTATTTTAATTAAAATTTATGATACAATTGCTACAATGTTGTACATGTTTCCTGAAAGTCCATTAATAGAAATTAACATGTACTAAAATAGTCAAGAACGATATTTTAGTCTCCACATAAAGGCTGGTGCTAGACCTCATAGATTTTTTAAAAATATAAATGGAACACAAATAATGCGACATATAACAAGTTTCACAAATAAATAATGTAGATGTACTTGAAAATACAAAGCATATATAAAGGATAAAAAAGAATTTTAAAAACATGCCAACAGTATAGTCAAAGAAGTAATACTTGTATGGTTAACTAAATGACAGGTGAATTAACATACTAATACATCCTTCCGCAATTTAAAATATAATTACACAACTTTTAAAATTAATCCTTACCATTTAAGGACAAAGCGCTTGTTATCAAACGTCAGTATTGGACAAACCACCTGTGATCAAAGCCCCTATATGGACAAAACACATGTGGTGAAACCCCCTATGGTCAAAGCTCCTTTGGTCAAAGCCCCTCTGTGGTCAAACGACCTATGGTCAAACCCCTATGGTCAAAGCACCTGTGGTCAAAGGTCCGCGCACCCAAAATCATAGAAAGATTCTTTTTTCCTTACTTAAATTGTAATCAGTACAAATAATGTACGGTGCCCATAAGATAGTTATGATAATTAATCTTAAACAGAACTAAATCAAATGTTATCAAACTAATAACGTAAAACATCTATACTTTATTTTTATATTTGACTACCAGACAGACAAGTAGCTTGTATTTTAAAATGCCAATACCTGAAACATTAAAAAAATTACGTCTTTTTCATTTGTTATATAAACACGGACGCCAAATTAAATCTGTCTATCGTGTTTATACTTTATTCTCGTGGACGTGCGTCCCTGCCAAAAGCTTTCAAGTACAATTCCAGTACTCTCTTGTTACAGACGAGAAACACAAACATCAGCACACCCTGTAGGCCGTTCAGAACAATGGAAATAAATCTGAAATTTAAAAACAAGATGTAACTATCAGATTAACTTCATTAAGGCTAGACAGGCTTAGATAATCAACAGCTGGTGAAACTAATGTGAACTAGTAAATCAGAAAATTAGAAACTATTTTAATTTTAATGAAAATGAATTATTACATCAATTAAAATCATATTCATCATCCCTTCCAGAGAGTAATCGAGCAGATCAGTGGCGTAGGCAGGGGGCGTCACAACCCCCCCCCCCATAGACACCTCGGTATTGATATATATAAAGTATGACGGGGGGGGGTGCAAATCAAAAGTTTGAGGGAGATGCAAATGAAAAGTTTGAGGGGGGGGGGGGGTGCAAATCGAAAGTTTGTCCCCGGGTAAAAATTGGACCCCCCCCTTGAGAAGATCCTGGATACGCCACTGGAGCAGATGAAGTAGAACTCAACTGTTTTAATGTCCTCTGCATACTTGGGGCATAGTGTGCTCAGCATTATGTCCAGCCGTCTTACCTGCCTTATGTAAGCTGGGTGGATTCAGTGACGTTCTACTAATTCGAGCCTGGGATTCGAACTCACCACTTTCTGATCACTCGTAAGCTCTACATTCCCAACATGCCGTTTCTGATCCAGGGTTTCTTCCGGACAATTTTCTCCGAGGAGGGGGGGGGGGTTGCATTGGAAACTTTCAGGGGGGATGGACTAAAATTTCCGGGGGAGGGGGGGGGGGCGGACTCTGTTAAAAGTATATATTTTCTATATAAATTCCATATTGTTCGGGGGGGGGGGGGGGGCGGTAGACTTTCTTCGGGGGGAGGCAGAGCCCCCCCCCCCCCCCCCCCGAAGATATGCCTGGGAGAAACTCTGCCCCTATCAATTAAAATATTAAATCTAAATTCTTGTAGCATAAATAAAATAAATATCACCTCATCCAAATGGCATCTAAAGCTTTAGCGCTGTAATCAGTCGTCCACACACCGCCGGTGATCGTGAACAGCAAGGTGTACATGTAAACGTATTTGGTCAGGTCAGTGTTCGGCTGGTCAGACAAGCGACGATTAAGGACTGATTGGATTTTAAAGATGCTTGTGATCAGGAAAATAAGATCCAGTGTGACAATCACAACCAAGGGTGCGATCATTGATGCTTCTGTGGTTTGAATAGAAGAAGATTAGTTTTGACAATGCATATATTAATTTTATAGAGTAATCAATACTGCTTTTGAAAACTTGAATATATATATATATATATATATATATATATATATATATATATATATATATATATATATATATATATAAATTTTTTAAAGTTTAATACTTAGGAAAAATGAAAGGTCTGTGTGATATTTATAATTTTAACTAAACTGCATTTTCTTACAGACCTATATAATCATAAACGCCAATGTTCTTTCTATTTAGTAAAGAGTATTTTTACAGTTTAATTTAAATATAATTAAATATTTTTTAATATCGCCTCACCCACAAAAAAAGCATTGTCCAAGTAACAATAACTTTCACCATATCCTGTTGTTTTTCCGCTCGATGACACAAAACTTGTTACAACTACCGTCACACAGACAGCGGCAGGGAACAAAAGGGAAGTAACACATTGTTTAATAAAATGTATGTTCATCTCCCTTGGTGTCTGGGGAAAACTTGGCGTTCTAGACGTGAAGGCTTTGAACATTTGATAACTACAGATCAGTGTCCATGTAAACATCCACAGCCACAAAAAGTGGGTCGTTATGCCTAGAGCCGTACAGAGAAGACTTGGACCTCGACTTGTGCTGAAAAAAATGTTAAAATTGATCAAAAAATATACATTCTACAATTGTTATCTAATACCTAATTATATATATATATATATATATAAATATATATATATATATATATATATATATATATATATATATATATATATATATATATATATTTATATTTATATTTATATATATATATATATATTTATATATATATATATATATATATATATATATATATATATATATATATATATATATTATATATATATATATATATATATATATATATATATATATATATATATATATATATATATATATATATATATATATATATATATGAAACTAACGGACAAACGGTGCAGATAAAGTAAAATTCATCTGTTTCAATTACCTAAGTCTAGAAGTGGATAGCTTGGACAACACTATACCCAGACGCAATTTTTTCCCTAAAGTGAGTTAGACTTTTGTGTTAGCAATCGTTAGTTCTAACATCCACATAAATCTTCCACGTATAAGTATAGTTATTAAGTTTTTATCATAAGCATAAGTATGTGTCGTCGTATAAAAAACCTAACTGTAAAAGATGCGAACTTCTATCATCTAATTACCATAAAATAAATAATAAAAATAAAATAAAATAAAATAAATGTATTTAACTTACTCATATGCACTAGCTAGTAGAAAACACTGAGCCAACAAAATCGTGACAGCCAACATCACATTGTTTTTTCCAGCCTTCCCTACCAGAACAGGAAACTTGAGATATGTTATGATAGTTATCAGCAGACAAACCATGGACGCCCCAAGACAAGACAATGTAAGATTATACTCGATGTTTTCCATCAGGGTCAGCATCGCGAACTTTTTCGCTTGAAGTTCTGATTGTTGCTGTAGAAGCGTGTCCAAAAGTTCACGACAAACATGAAGCACATCATCACTCCCTATGTCCACTTTGTTGAGATCTGAGTAGTCTGATATTTCAAGTGTGGTTACTTTCAGGTTTAGGGTCATAACAACGCGGGGTGGGATAACCTCATCATGGATCTCAATGTTGTACTCAGACTTGTTGAATGATATATAAGGACATAGTAGCAGATAAGAGAACCACAAATAAGGTACTATCAAACTAGTTTCTCTAAAATTTCCAGACATCTGAATATAATTATTTTCCATTTCAAACTGATTGCCAAATGTTAAATTATTGATGATTAAGTCATTGTTAATTTTTTTTGGCATTTGCAAACCTGAGTAATTGCCCACATATGAATGTAATGTAACGTTAGAAAAAAACTGAAGCATTTTTCGTTCGTACTCATCTCTCTTCAAACTGCTTGTTGAGATAAGATCGACAGCCAAATAAAGTATAGGTTCTTTTTTAGAATAACTCGAATTAACTCCCTTTTTGGGTATAAGTAATGTCCACGTAGCACTGCATCTTTCGGTTTGTTTCATACACATTTCATAGAACTGAAATTTATAGAATAAAGTACTGAGCTTAGACTAAGCCATCAGCTAACTAAGAAATTAGTTTTTTTTACCTGTTCCAAAATGAAAGACTTTAATCGCCTCTTCAAGTATCTGTTGCATGATACGATTCGCTCATTAAACCCCAACCTTAACCATAAACCTAAAACTAACCCTAAATCAAACCCTTATCCCGGAATTGTTTGTATAGTATAAATTCACAATTTCAGTTTCTCATTGCAATAAAATGATATTAGCTTATCTAAAAAAAAATTTGTAAATCTAACAAAGCATGTTTAGGAAACCTGGACGCGTTGATTAGAGATAGCAATGGCTTTCTAAACTTAACAGCTGCGGAAAAATTACAACTTTAATTTTATATGAAAAAAAACATTTCAACACAATAGCTATTTGAAGTAAAAACACCCTAAAATAATATTTTATTTAATTACAATACAATGTTTTTCGCTCAAAAATTCGCATCGATCCAATTTTCAAAGCATAAAATACAACTTACCAGTTCCAAAAACATATCATGGACTTTTTTATTGTCGGATTTAAGAAATTTACGTTTGATTGTAGATACTGGTTTGAACCAGCGCTTAATTTCATAATGGTGGCATCTCATTTCTTGTATTTTAGTTACACATGTTCCATTCGTGTACACTTTACCTGGTGAGCACGTAAGTCTGATGCATCGACCCTGAACAGAAATAATCAAAATATAATAAATATTATCTATATGTATGATTCTCTTCATGGGGACCATGCGAGACACCACGCCGTTACTCTTAATGATATAGCTACCACCCCCACCCCCACCTCCGCCATTCTGGTGAGCTGAGGTTTACCCCGAATGCTTACAATCGTAGGACCGGGTCGAATTAGTAAAGGCTATTAGGAGCAGATAATTTAGCTTTTAAACGATTTGAAACTAAGGTGAGGTAAGAAGTAAGAATTCACCAACTATGAAGTACTGAAAAGTAGAAAATAAAACATCTAAATAGCGGCGTTTGATTTGCCGCGGGTCAGCTAGTAGTTATTATTTGGGCTGTGTAGTTGGACGGTGGAGCGCAATGAAACAAATCCGAAAGTCTCGAGTCTAAGGAATGTCTTTGAGTCTAAACAGAGTTTTATGAGGACGTAGATCATTTATGGTAAAGAAAAGTGGTAGAGGTTTGTGCTTACAAAATCCTTTCATACGCCGAGGTTACTAAAATTGGTGAATTCTACTTCATCTATCACGACAAAATTGCTCACTTTAACACAAGATTTGCTCGCTAAAATAAAGTAGGCCTACTAAGATCACTTGACAAAAATTACATTTTTAAAAATTATTTTTTTAAGCTTTTATTTTTGTATTTTCTGTGCATTTCAAAATTTTTTATTATAAAAGATTTAAAATGTGTTTATTTTTAGATAGGCCTACACATAAACAAAACTTTTATATTTTAGTATCAGCTCGTTAAAACGCAACGGCTTCTGTACTTACACTAGGGTGTGTCCACTCAGGTCCCGTACAACTAATGCCAGACACTGAGCTGTGCACTTGGTGGTGCGGTGGGACGTTCTCTTGAACGTTCTCTTGGACGTTCTCTGGCGTTTCTACACTTCCAGCGTCAACTGGCACAGGAAATTGTGGGACCTCAAACAAGGTCGCCAAATTTTCTCTCGGAGCTACGCAGGCAATCGTAATGGGTACACTGTTAAATTAATATGGAAAGTAAAAACAGTCGAGGCAAAGTTATGACACCCCCCTCAGTCAATTAACCTAATATTCCCTTCATATTAATCCCGTGTCATTTAAATCCCTGGATTAACAAACTCCACCACTTAAAAATTACCACTGTGCCCAAAACAACGGGAAAAGAATAATATTCTTTACAAATCAACCCTAGACATGATGCTAATTTTAAACCTAACTCGGGGTGGTATTTTAGAGTTTAGAGATTTTTTTCGAGGGAAAAATATTATTCTACAACTTGAAAGCTCCCATTGTTTGTCTTTATATAGAATGTTTATTTAAAAAACATATTTTATCTCGAACTCTGTGGGCCTTTTCAGGTTTTGTATAGCATATCTAGGCATTATATAGTATACTGGGATTCTTACATTACCGGTAACACGTAGAACAGGTATTCTCGAGTAAATACTACAGGTGCTAAAATAAAGCAGAAAGTAATCGAGCAAGGGACAATGGTAGATAGGTAATAAAAAGGGGTTGTGAGGAGTCCTAGACTACTGAAGGATTAATGATAAGATGCATTTACAAACATTTTGTACTTTTTTTTACATCGTTCGCGACTTTTCAAAAAACTCGTCTACATTTTCAAACCTTACGTTTATCAATGTAAAATAAGAAATGGTTTAGCTTCATCTTTCCGATTTATTACACACGATAGAACCAACGCGGATATGTCTCTAAAAATATACCCAAGTCTACTGTTAATTTATTACAAATCTTTTTTACAATAGAACCATTACAAAAATGTCTCTTAAAAACATACCCACAGTCCACTTTTAATTTATTACAAATCTTTTTTACAATAAAACGATTACTGACGTGTTTCTTCAAACATACCCACAGTCCACTTTTAATTTATTACAATTTTTTTTACAATAGAAACATTACAGAAATGTCGCTAAAACAAAACCACAGTCCACTTTTAATTTATTACAAATCTTTTTTACAATAGAACCATTACACAAATGTCTCTAAAAACATACCCACAGTCCACTTTTAATTTATTACATTTTTTTTTACAATAGAACCATTACACAAATGGCGTTAAAACATACCCACAGTCCACTTTTAATTTATTACAATTTTTTTTACAATAGAACCATTACAAAATTGTCTCTAAAAACATATCCACAGTCCACTTTTAATTTATTACAAATCTTGTTTTACAATAGAACCATAACCATCTAAAAACATACCCACAGTCCACTCTGCTGGATGGAGGTGCATCAAGGTAGTACACGTAACACGGTGCATCTGTGTCAGTCGAGAGGGTGAGAATCTCCATTAGGGTAGTTGCGGCGTGGGCATATTTCAAAGATTGACACCTGATCTCTACCTTCAAACGTTGGGTCTAAAATATAATACATTGTGTACAGTCACAATACGGGATGGTATGGTAGGGGTCTAGGACATAACACCCCCCCCCACGTCACTACATCCCGGAACAATTAACCCCTGTCAATTAATTACCCCTGGGGAATTACAGCCCCCCCCCCTCCCCCAAGCTCGAAATCCTTCCAAATGTGTACATATTACCTTAATCTTAACCTTAAGAAAAAGACCAAAACTTATCTATTCACCTAAGCCTAAAACTTAACCCAAAACCAATCCCGAAACTAGACATTGCTTTAAGCCTTACCCTGAAACAAACCCTAATCTTAACTCTAACCCTAACCCTAAACCTAATCGTCATCCTAGCCCTAGCCCTAGCCCTAACCCTAACCCTAATCGTCATCCTAGCCCTAGCCCTAGCCCTAGCCCTAACCCTAACCCTAACCCTAATCGTCATCCTAGCCCTAGCCCTAGCCCTAGCCCTAGCCCTAGCCCTAGCCCTAGCCCTAACCCTAACCCTAACCCTAATCGTCATCCTAGCCCTAGCCCTAGCCCTAGCCCTAGCCCTAGCCCTAGACCTAGGCCTAGGCCTAGCCCTAGCCCTAGCCCTAGCCCTAGCCCTAGCCCTAGCCCTAGCCCTAGCCCTAGCCCTAGCCCTAGCCCTAGCCCTAGCCCTAGCCCTAGCCCTAGCCCTAGCCCTAGCCCTAGCCCTAGCCCTAGCCCTAGCCCTAGCCCTAGCCCTAGCCCTAGCCCTAGCCCTAGCCCTAGCCCTAGCCCTAGCCCTAGCCCTAGCCCTAGCCCTAGCCCTAGCCCTAGCCCTAGCCCTAGCCCTAGCCCTAGCCCTAGCCCTAGCCCTAGCCCTAGCCCTAGCCCTAGCCCTAGCCCTAGCCCTAGCCCAAGCCCTAGCCCTAGTCCTAGCGCTAACCCTAGCCCTAGCCCTAGCCCTAGCCCTAGCCCTAGCCCTAGCCCTAGCCCTAGCCCTAGCCCTAGCCCTAGCCCTAGCCCTAGCCCTAGCCCTAGCCCTAGCCCTAGCCCTAGCCCTAGCCCTAGCCCTAGCCCTAGCCCTAGCCCTAGCCCTAGCCCTAGCCCTAGCCCTAGCCCTAGCCCTAGCCCTAGCCCTAGCCCTAGCCCTAGCCCTAGCCCTAGCCCTAGCCCTAGCCCTAGCCCAAGCCCTAGCCCTAGTCCTAGCGCTAACCCTAGCCCTAGCCCTAGCCCTAGCCCTAGCCCTAGCCCTAGCCCTAGCCCTAGCCCTAGCCCTAGCCCTAGCCCTAGCCCTAGCCCTAGCCCTAGCCCTAGCCCTAGCCCTAGCCCTAGCCCTAGCCCTAGCCCTAGCCCTAGCCTAGCCCTAGCCCTAGCCCTAGCCCTAGCCCTAGCCCTAGCCCTAGCCCTAGCCCTAGCCCTAGCCCTAGCCCTAGCCCTAGCCCTAGCCCTAGCCCTAGCCCTAGCCCTAGCCCTAGCCCTAACCCTAGCCCTAACCCTAACCCTAACCCTAATCCTAAACCTAACTCTAGCTGCACATTAGGCTATGACCAGGGGGGGGGCGGAATGTCCGACAGGGCTGGTGGTAATTGACAGGGGGTAATTACTCTGGAGGGTAATGTCGAGGGGGGGGAATGTCCGGGGGTACTTGATGAGAGGGTGGATAATGCCCCGTTTCCCGAGTCGTAGAGCGCTCTGCTGCTAGAAGAAGGTCTAGTGTTCGGATCTCTGTTTTGAGACGGGACCGCAGACCGTCTCGCCACCGGGCTCTGATGGGTACCTAAATCTCGTTAGGGAAAAGAAAGTCGCTTGGGCATAGTGATGACCACAACCCTGTTCTATTTGTCTGTTACCCACTACACGAAAAAGCAACATTTAACTGTTACTTACGTGAGTGACCTCGTTACACTGGGCACAATAAACATTTTTGTACACGGCGCCTGTGTCGTTGTCTCTAACGTGAACCATCAGCTCCAACGTCAGGTTCTCACTGGCAACTTCCTCCTGGCACAAGCGGATTGTATCTGGATCTCCGGTGTAAGAGGGGCCGCATGAAGCGATGTAGGGAAACTTGAAGTTGGGTACTGTTGTGCGACTTTCGCAGCCAAACTTTGGTAAATAACCTTCAAGCTGTATAGATACTTGAGTCATATTTTGAAGCATGTTATCATCGTTGATAATCGAATTTTCCAACTTGGTTTCTGCATAATTTACCATGGCTAGGACTGTGTCTGGTACAGGTAGACTTGAATCGGAAACGTTAGGGCAACATAAGCCCTTGATGCCACACGTTGAATCACAGGAGCAAAACGGACAAAATGGTAAACATTCGGCGTTAAATATACTATCTTCTTCAAGCGTGTATTCGCGGAACACCATTTCGTTTCCCTTGCATCTTAACGGGCACGTATATCGATTTAAATGCGCCGCGGGCAATAAAATTTCATAAACATCAATTGTTTGCGTTGCAGTTGGCTCTGTGGATATTGTGCTTATATCAGTAAGATTTGGATATTGATAATTTAGTTCTTCAAGGTGTAGATTCTCCGTGGTGTTTAAGCCCGTCGCCTCTGGTGCGACGAAAGAAGAGTAAAATATAATGTAAATTGTTTGAAATATCGGAGCCCGCTTCGCGAACATTACAGGCATAATTCTTATTAATAAAATCGAAGTGGAATATCAATGTAAGTTCACCGCCATAGATTCAGTTATGAATTACTTCAGCCTTCTATTTGATAGTATGTTAAACAGCGTGGTCGTATGCAGGAATGCTAACCTGAATAACCGTTCAGTTTTAAACAGCAACTCTCAGAAAACAGTGTCTTAAAACTTCGCTTAATTAAAAAAAAATGATGGCATTTGTCGGTTCCTGTCTCAAACAAAGTCGACTGCATGTTTGTCTTAAGGATGTTCTTCTGCGACAATCAACCTTCTAAATAGGTTTGTGCCACGCTAATCCAACCCACCTAAGTCGTAATTGTGATTTACGAGCACCACTTGAGCACTCAACCAATCACCTGCCACAGGAAACAAACCAAGCAAACACGTTTGTCATTATTTCCCCTTACATTTTTGTCATGTCGTGTTTGATTTTTTTAAGGTTTTCAAATTTTCCATTTTCTCTGCGGTAATGGGAATACACGCAGAAGCAATTATGTAAAAGAATATTAAAAATAATTTTCTCTAGCCTCTAGCTAATTACCTGACACTTGATATTTCTATTTTAAAAATATACTGACTTCGAAATAAAGATGTTCTAGAAGGTAGCGTTTTGACGGAGGTCATGGTGACACTGAGACCGGGGTTGGTGGGTTTCTGGCTCAAGATATGCACATATAACCCTGGCCGAAGGCGCGACATTACAGCCAGTGGCGTAGCTAGGATTTTTGGGCCCCTATGCAAAAAGTGTTAGTGGGCCCCTCAGGGGCGTAGCAACCCTTCCCCCTCAGACTTTCGATTTGCACCCCCCTCAGACTTTCGATTTGCACCCCCCTCAAACTTTCGAAAAAGAGCCCCTATTTGCCTTGAGCCCATATGCATTGCTTACGCTAGCTTTACGGTAGCTACGCCACTGATTACAGCCCTTATTATTGGATGATAGTTTAACCATTGCAATAATAGAGTTTGGTTTTATATTTACAAATCATACGATGGTTATCAGTGTAAACTATATCATATGGTTGAGATTTGTTGCTTGGGTGGGTGGTTATATATGATCTTTAGTATAAGATTGTGCTCTTATCTTGATTTAATTGTTAACGGTATAACATCGTTTATATTCCCCCTAAAGTATATGGGTTTCAATGTGATTCTTTATATATGGGTTTTACATTTTTGTTTAAAATATGAGTTTCATTTTGACCTCAGTGTCATGGTGACCCAAGTGTATGTTTTCAACACTCGCAAAAAGTTGAAGTCTAAGCTGAGATTTATAAAAAAAAACAGATATTTTTTATTCCAGCGTACTCAGTTTCAATAAAAAAAAATATTGTGTTTAGAACATTCTTTCGTGGTTTGTTTGAGAAACTGATAGGTTTAATGGATTTAGGGGAGAAAAACGTGGTTGAGAAGTAGGTGATTAAGGTAGGAATGATATTATTGGATGGCAAAGTGGACAAATTGGGATGTTGATGTGAGGCAGGCAGCAGGGAGGGTGGGTGATTTATGTTTGGTGGCTCACGATCTGCACGTTAATCTCCCGTAAAGCAGTTCCTGTCATCAGTAAATTATCGATTACAATCAATCGATGTCTGGTTGACACGAGGTGCTCGCATTTGAGTCTAGATGACGCTCACTTCCCTCTAATACTAGCATTTCGGCCTGAAAATGTTCCCTTTTCGACGGGCCATGGAGCAAGTGAAGCAGAGTTCTTCGGTTTATATGACCTCGGTATATGAAGGGATAATGTGGTCAGCACTATGCACAGCCGCCTTTACTCTCCCTAAAGTGAGTGAAGTGCCCAACAGATCTGGGTGGACACAGGGATGGTCTGCTGATTTGAACACGGGTTCAATCTAGCTCTCTGCGACAAGCCACTTCGTCCCATTGGCGTTCTATTCACAGACCAGAGAGCATTTCAATCCCTGAATGTTGTCGTCTCACGCTTTACATAGCCATTACTGTGGTTAATTTCGTATCATCTTTGAGCTAAGTTATCTCAGCATAAATTAAATCCTGGAATCTAAGCCACGCACATAATGATAAACTATTTCTTAAATAATAAATAAAATGCTAACGTAAACTTAACTACACGCTTACAAACAGGAAAAAATAACATTAAAAACAATGTATTTGATATAAAATTATTTATTTTCTAAAATAATTGGGGATAAAGACAACTTCCATATTGTTCAGATGAGTACATCCTCATGGTAGAATTGGCAGAGCAGCAGTTTATGAAACAAAACAAAATAGACAAATTATCTTCACAAATTAATGGTGTCCCGATATCAAATGGTTTATTATTGTAAACATTTTTTTAAACGGCGTCAAAAATGCAACTTTGTTAATATATTATCAGGAAATAAATTTCAAGGTAATATGAATTTTAAAAAGAATAAAAACCATTTCCCAAACGCTTATACATTTGATTATATAATTCTATAAATGTTCTTATTTTAAGATGTTTTGTGCACAGTATAAAAATTCTTGATTTGGCCTAAAAGTCATAACTGAGCGCGTAAATAAATTCTACACATTTGTAAAACTTTTCCATTAAAAATCTTAATGTCCTTTTACGAATTGTGGATTGTGAGAAACAAATTATAATTTTATTGTCGTTCCAAAACTCCTATTCTTAAGTCTACAAACATTAAAAGTTCTTTAAAACAAGAAGGGGCTATTATTGTACAAAAGACACTAATGATTGAATTTAAAAGTCTACTATTAAATAATAATTTTGTGATTATTCGTTCTGGAAAATTGACAAATCACGACGATGAAAATAGGTTTTTTTCCAAAGAGATTAAAAGAAAAAACAATCTCTTTGGCCAAAATAGATATTAATTGTGAACTTTTGTATTCTAGTTAACTATCAAAATTAACATTAATTAATGACTAGATAATATTTTTTTCTCAACAAAAACGTCATGTTATAGAAATTTAAAAGTATATTGTGTTTGATGAGGGTATAATTATAAAATCGATTGAAACGAAATAATTGCAGATCTAGATTATAATATAATGAGTTAAATGCAAACTGTCTTATATTTGAAGTAGTACGTACACTATCATTACTTAACTAATAGGTAGCAATCATTTAAACAATTACAGTTAAACAAATTCAATAAAATGATTTTCTTAAACAAAATAAAACTTAACATCTCAGTTGTAAGACATTTAAAAGTTTAACATAAATTTACGTATTGCAGATGCTATATATATATTTTTTTTTCTATATGTCTAACTTACTATATATTCCAAGTTAGATCTATATCAAGACTAAAATATTCATTTTAATTAGCACAAGAATTAGATAGTTTTTAAGTATTACGAATTTATATTTGTTGTGTTTCTTATACTAGCCAAACACGTGAATTATGACTAATGATAAAATGTAGGCTATGCCGCAAAGAAAAAATCAATTAAGTTAAAAATTTGTAAAACAAAAAAAAAAACGTTTTTGAAAATATTTTCTTAAAATTTAGAATAGATTCATCGTACATACAACTAAATTTTATTTTATTCAAAGAGTGACAAAAAGAATTAAAATGAAATCGATTACCTTTGCATGTTTTTATTATCTGTGAATTCTCGTATATTTTATCACATGTCGTAGTTGATAAAAAGATGTAACTAACAATATTTATCAGTGCAAAATCGCTCCTATATGCATTGAGAAGATTAGAAAAAAAAACATCAACAAGATGAATTCTCAAATAGACTTAACAACTAGCAAGAATATTGAAAACTGGCTTCAGAACAGAAGTGCTACAGTCAAAACTGTAAAAGACGTACTGGTATCAAATTCAACGTTATCTGTTGTAGAATACGTCATCAATGGATGGTTTGACCTCGTCCTGTGTCTTATTGGAACAGTCACCAACATCATCGAAATATACGTGTTCAGTAAACTCGGTTTCAAGGAAACTGTCAACATTTCCATGACGTTCATTGCATTCTGGGATCTCATCCGTATCACTTCTGGAGGTGGCCACAGACTCTATGCACCCGTGTCGTTGATTTCACCAAGTTTTGGAAAAACCTGGCAAACGTTTACTCTGATGAATTTACATTATTTGCACATCATATCCAGTAACGTGTCTTACGTACTGGGCGCCTACGTGGCTGTTGAAAGATGTCTTTGTGTGAGCGTCCCATTCAAAGTGAAGAGTATTTTAACACCCAAACTTACGACCACAGTATGTGCAATTCTATCATTTGTCGTGTTTAGTACATTTGTACCCATATTTTTAGTATTCGAACCTATATGGATTTATAGCGAACAAAGCAATAGTTCAATAATGATCTACAAGTACACCGAATTTTATAAAACTTACGGTGAAAAATACCAAGACGCAAATCAAACTTTAGGGGCCGTTTATCCCAGTTTCAGTTTGATCACAATGATATTCAGTACAATAATCATCTCCTTCTATCTAAACAAAACATCAAAAACTAGATATGGCCTTACGCGAACAAACCCAAAGACGACTAAACAGCAAACCATGAGCAGGAAAGAGAAACAGGTTGTAAAAATGTTACTGGTGATTATCAACATCTACATCGTCAACATCATGCCTCGAGTCTTGGGCTGTCTGGCGATGTTGATTGAACCCGAGTTCTACATTTTCAGGTTCTATAACAACTTGTTCTGGGTTATCATGTACACAGTTTTTGCCCTTGATTTTTTAAACTCTTCTGTTCATCTTTTTGTATTTTATTTTATGAGCTCCAAGTTCAGAAACATGTTTCACCGTATATTTATAACTAACAATGAATGCAAAAAGGAGCATATGTCTGATTATTCCAGTCATCATGATTTGAATTCAATACAACATAAATTGTTAAGTACTAGAATTTAAGCCGTTTAATGAAGTTAGTTTGGTGTAAAGTTTCCAAAATAAAAATGTCAATAAAGCAATAATTAAAATAAAAAATTCGATAAATACAATAAAACATGTTAACAGAATATATTTAAAACAGTAACCACTTAAATTATTTGTTAAATTTCTATGTTAAATATATTTATAAAATGTGTATTAAAGAATCATAAAACGATCTTGATATGTTTTATTTCTGTTTTGTGTCGCGATAATGTGGATGCACGCTGTGTGCGTCCTGATTGTGTGGGGTTTGTGATTTGGTTTGGGTGGTTTTGACGTTATGTGTGTTAAGCAAATGATGTGGTGGTTGGGGTTGTATGTTTACGTATGCATTACTAAACCTTTCATTAGATCGACATGAAACTTGGGCGTACGTTTGTTTGAAACAGTGCGATAGTCTATGGATAAGATGGGGCATTTAGTCATTCACCAAACTGAATCAGGCGCGTTCACCGGCGCCCAATTTGGTGCAATTTGGCGCAACGGGCGCTATACTGCATACGTCCGTTTTAAAAAGTGTGATATCATATGAATAACAAATAGTATTATAGTCGTTCAATAAACTGAATCAGGCGCGTCCGACCGCGCCTCTGCAGGTTGCAATTTGACTCTGGCTATCCTGGGACTTTATTTTAACCCCGAGGCATTACTACACCTTTCATCTTCTTGCCATGAAACTTTGGGAAGCTGTTGAGAATACTCATGGGAAAGTATCTGCGAAAAAATAATTTCAAAGTCGCGGGATATCAAAATAAAAGTCGGATTAGGCTCGACACCGTTTATCCGATTGCCATAACACTTTGCGGAGTAGATGAGAATTGTCCCGAGAAAAAAATAGATAATTTCTAATAGGCAGTCCCTGGGAGGGTGCGATCATCGGCAATACACCTTTTAGCGCCGGGCGTTCAAGAACGGCTTCGTTAGAATTCGGCATCCGATAATCGGGCTTCCTGCGTAGCGGGTAAGGGGTCCCACTATATTCAGCGGTGAAACTGCAATAGGCGCTACCGCTGGCGCCCCGTCAATTGCGCAACCTGTTGTGCCCCAGGCTCCCATGTGAGAATAATGGTTACATGAAATTACTCAGTTTTAGCAACAACAAAAAAACAATGAATCTAGGATTAGTAACTGAATGATGAAACCCTGTTAAAATAGTACGTCATAATTTCTTCTAACCCCGCGGCAACACGCGGGGACTGGCAAGCTAGTCTCTCTAGATATATAAAGCAAAGTGATCAGATACTTTCTGGCGCCGCAGGCGCTTCAAATTTGGCAGGCTCTTGCCTTGGGGCAATAGAACACGAGGGCCGAGGCCACAAAGTCCACGAAGAAAGGGTCAAAACTGAACGCGACTAACCGTAGCCTAATATAAGTTATATAACGAAAAAAAATTCACACTTAGCTGATCCGATGCGTAGCGCAACATATAAGACAAACAACCACAAACGGTTTACAAAACAAGACTGAATGAAACAAAGGCTCATTGATAACTAAAAGAATTTAATAGTATATACACTATCTACACCTAACACAGTCTAGTCTAAATACAAAATACACAAGCTAGTAAACTAAGATACATTGGCTAAAAACTAGTATAAACCTAACCTGTACTCACCTTAGAGATCTTGACGAAACTAAGGCCACCACACACCTTTTCATACACCTTATACACCCTTTCATAAACCGGTACAAACCGGACTATTACAACTCACAGCACGAAAACTGAACAAGGACAAACGGGATAGGGTACCAAGTAACAACAACATTCACCCCCATTCATCACCTTTCACTACAGGAACCTCTTCATAACTTCTGAGGTTGTAGACCGACCCTCGGATGTAGCAAAAAAAAACGATGAAATACTCGGAAAAAATCAAGAAAGGCTTTAGAACTGATCGATGACTATTTTCAAATACAATTTTAGTTGTTTTTTTTTGCTCTGTACATAAATAAAAAAAAATACAAATATCTAGAAATACAAAAAAAAAAATCATAACTCCTGATGTTGCATAAATACCTCTGGGGTCACTATAAAATATGCGTTATCTTTGGGAAAACTTCGGAAGGGCTTTAAAGTTGACCGGTCCTAATTCCTCATATAAACATTGTTAGTTTGGTGAAAAGCGATGACTATTTTCAAAACATATCTAGGGTATTTTGGCTCTGTACATAAGGTTAAATTTTTTTCATAGACCTGGGTAAAAAAAAATCGGCCGAATGGATAAAATATTGGTCAGCCTCTAATCACAAGACTAGGGGTAAGAAGTAACCACGAGTGATATTCTCCTTATATTGAAAAAAATATATTCTGCAGAACGACCACCATTGATTTTTTGTGAGATCGTAGAAAAACGCATATGAATGTATGAAAAAACTCGCCATATGTGGGAGCAAAATGTAAATCGGCCAAAACTGACGTGTAGTATTTCTCTATGTTATAATTGTAATTTATGTGAACAATTAGATAATTTTATCTAAGATTTTATGGTATTATTTGTTCTCTTATATTTTGTCCCGGTATCTTTCGTCCGTGAGATCATTTGTCCTGAGATCAATTGTCCTGTGTTCATTTGACCGTGAGATAACTTGTCTGGGATATTTTGTCTTATATCATTTGTACTTAGATCGTTTGTCCTGTACACACAAACTCACACACACACACACATATGTATATATATAAATATAAATATAAATATATATATATATATATATATATATAAATATATATAAATATATATATATATATATATATATATATATATATATATATATATATATATATATATATATATATAAATAAATATATATATATATATATATATATATATATATATATATATATATATATATATATATATATATATATATATATATATATATATATGCGTGTGTGTGTGTGTGTGTGTGTGAGTGTGTGTGTCCCGTGACAATTATCTCAGACAAATCATCCCAGGCAAAATATATCACGGCGGGCAGGCCCTAAGGAAGAGGACATCTACTCTAAAGTCAATAGTTATATTTCGATAGTGCTACTGTGACCAATGTTTATATTAACGACAGTAGTCGCTTCGTAGCAAAGCTATTCATAGTGTACATGCAAACAAAGCAGTATAACTTGTGCTTACCCAGCTATGGCCTCTTGCGTTACTTTGCAGAGAGGGCATCTGCTCTTTAAGGATATCAGATTTACGCTAGACGGGGGAAATGTTAGCGTTACGTTTTGTTGATAATTAACTAAAAACACTGGTTTTACATTACGAACCTAGGGCCCAATCACTTTTTATAAACTATTTCACGTGTTTTTAACACTATGCGGCTAAGGCTTACATTATTTCTTACGCCTTCTTATATAATATCTATTTTAAAAACAAATTAAGTTTATTTCGTGTTACAGTTTGTTAAGTTTAACGAATTCATTTCATTATATCTAACAATTACTAAGTGTAAAAATGTAAAAAAATAATACATATGACACTCAATAAAAAAAATTTAAACTCGACTAAAATCATCGTACTAGTTTTCCTGATATAATTTTGTCTTGGATATTTTGTCTGCGAAAATTTGTCTATGATACTATTGGTCCTGATATATTTTGTCCTTATATCTTTTGTCCGTGAGATCATTTATCCGAGAGATCATTGTCCTGAGACCATTTGTCAGTGAGATATTTTGTCTGAGATGATAAGTCCCTAGATGACTTGTTCTGTCATCATATAGGACTATATATATATATATATATATATATATATATATATATATATATATATATTCAGCTAGTTTGTTTTTCTATTTAATGACCTGACCATGTGGCAAAATTGTATTGCTTATATTTTTCAAATATTGTTTAGATATTTAAAATAAAAATCACAAAAATGATTTCGTATTTCTTCAAGAATAATACACCCAAATACAGAATCAATTTGTTTTATTGTTACTTAAGTTTTGAATTCACCAAATATGATTTTAAAAATATTAAAATACCGTTTTTTACAACAATTGCGCTCTTGTTTACAGTTGACTCGTTTCATGTGCACCATTGCATTACCTTCTTATCTACATGCCGGAAACGCCGATGTTTTATTTCAATGCAGTCATGATCTAGGTTAGACACAATATCATGCATCATTAAGTAAAATGTAACATTTCCATGCTAGGATGTTTTGTGTACTTTCGGAGAATTTCTGTTTTACAATAAATACTATAACTGAACGCGTAAAACATAATGTGAGAAAAAACATTATAAATATTTTCTCAGTGTAGCTTTATGAATTACGATTCTGATGAAATAAATTGTATTTTGAGAGTTGTTTTAAAAATGCTATACTGAATATCTAGAAACGGTCAACTCATTTTCTTAAAAAATTCAGTCTTGTATAATAAGCGCAATAAGATGACTAAAAATTACAATTAGAAATACAATTTTTATTTGTTATTTGTACTAGTAAGTTGATCAATCATGACAGCAGTGATGACGGTTGTTATTTTTCTCTAAACAAAAAGATTTGTTTAAAAATTCAACTGTCCAAATTAAATGTTTGTAGTATATTTTTATGCGTTTCGATTAAATATTAAAGTAATACTTACCAAATCACAAGTAGACCCACTAATTTTTATCTTCAACAAAATGTCATCCTATTGGTACCGTTTTGATCGTTTTGATCGTTGCGGTTATTAATTATAAACCAACTAAAACAAATAATTGTAGAACTAGATAATAGTATATTAAGTTAGATACCGATCTTTAAAAAAAAACGGTACTGCACTATCATTATATGACTTGCGGTTGTCTATAATTTAAAAATTATGGTTTATAAAAATCAATAAAACTTTTGTTATACACAATCTAAAAAAAATTCAACCCTGAACCAGTTAACGTATTTGCTTTTGAGTTAAGGTATTACAGATGGAGGTTGTTTTGTTTTTTACTAGACTTGCAAGATGTTTCAAGTAAAATTATTTTAATGAAAAATGTAAATTACTTGACACTAAGCGTTTAAAAAAATATATATTTATAAATCATTGAAATCATATTTGTTTTTATTAGCGTATTTCTATAATATTTGTAGCATTGTGCCTGAACAACTATTTGAAGTAAAATCTAAAGCGTTAGTATTACAAGTTTAATCTGCATTTAGAATTATATTCTCTGTAATTAGAACAAGGATTCGCTTGTTTATGATTAATACGAAATTTAATTTTTATTTTTTTAGATTTGCCTAGAAGCCTGAATAAATTATTTTTGTAAACATATCCAAAAAGAAAATGTTCGCATTGAACGTAATATTTTAAATTATTTTTAAACTAGTAATAGATATTGGACTGCTTTCAATTATTTATTTTTTAAATACTGTTTAATAAAATGTTATTTCAAATCGTATTCTATTTATTTGTTCACAGAGGAATGAAACTGTTCTAAAGGGTTTCAGTTATATTTTTTGTTTTGTTTTATTGTTGTATCAAATTTTACGCGTGTATTTTTTAAAAAAACTATTCTATATTGCTCCAGTCATTTATACGTCAATAAACGCCGTTACATAAAGTTAGGCTCACGGCAACTACATGTATACTTTTACTTAATTCTAAAATTTAACTAAAACATCACCTGCCGTTCCTAAATAATACACATCGTTAAACAAAGCACCAGAGTCAAATAACTATACAAAAAACCGCTTGGGACTTACTTTCAGTATCCTAGTGAACAACAAACCCATGTGATATAATTAAAATATCCAAAAATAAAATATTTTAATGGTATCATGTAAGAGCACATAGCTTTTTACACCACCACAGCAAACTATTGCAAAGGCTAACATAGAAGTAAATAAAATAATCAAATACCGATAACAATATAAGAAAGTATATCTGAATATTGCAAACATACACAACATACACTATATCAACTAGTTTTAAAAGCCAAAAGTACTCTTTACATATTAAATAACATGTACATGATTGCCAAAAATATCAAAATATAATTTTAAATATTAATATGTCATTAATAGGCATACAAAATGTATTCAATCTAAATTTTAGCCAAACATTAATGTTTTAACCGGTACACGACGATACCCACTCCTAAACCGGTCATTAGCTCCTCGCTCTATTTCCTCATATCAATGACCACAATTCGTAATTATTCAACCACATAATACATGTTATACCACAGCAATATTGTCTTTTACCAACATACATTTCCAAAGTCAGCTTTCAGTCGTTTAAACACGATTTTTGAGCTTGCTATATATATCCCGTCAGGTTTTAACAACAATATTACAACTGAAGCTTTCCAGTAAACACCAGATTTATTTGGTAGGAAAAACAGCTTGACATACATCTCCAGTTACCTTTTATAGTTACAGATACTCCTCGATCATTATCTGTATTATGTTTAACTATATATATATATTGTGTCTACAATATGTTTTTTTTCTGTTTAATTTAGTTGATTAGAAACATTGATAGTTTAAGATGAGTGCTCCACCAAGCTACGGAATGGAAAACTGGCTTCAGAACACAAGTGCCACAGTCAAAACTGTAAAAGACATCTTGGTATCAGATTCAACTTTATCTGTTGTAGAATACGTCATCAATGGGTGGTTTGACCTCGTCCTCTGTCTTATTGGAACAGTTACCAACATCATAGAAATATATGTATTCAGTAAACTCGGTTTCAAGGAAACTGTCAATATTTCCATGACGTTCATTGCATTCTGGGACCTAATTCGTGTCACTTCTGGAGGTGGCCACAGACTCTATGCACCCGTGTCGTTGATTTCACCAAGTTTTGGAGAAGTCTGGCAGACGTTTACTTTACTGAATTTAAACTACCTACACATCATATCCAGTAACGTGTCTTACGTATTGGGCGCCTACGTCGCTGTTGAAAGATGTCTTTGTGTGAGCGTCCCATTCAAAGTGAAGGCAATCTTAACTCCCAAACTTACGACAACTGTTTGTGCTATTATATCAGTTGTTGTTTTTAGTACGTTTTTACCCATGTTTTTAGTATTCGAGCCAATATGGAGATACAACATTAAGAGTAACAGCTCCATTATGGTCTACCAGTACACTGAGTTTCATAAAACGTATGGTATAAAATATCAAGACGCGACTCAAACTTTAGGGGCTGTATATCCTAGTTTCAGTCTGATCACAATGGTATTCAGTACAATGATTATCTCTTTCTTTCTACACAAAACATCAAAAACTAGATATGGACTTACGCGAACAAACCCGAAGACGACTAAACAACAAACCATGAGCAGGAAAGAGAAACAGGTTGTAAAAATGTTACTGGTGATCATCAACATCTACATCGTCAACATCATGCCCCGAGTCTTGGGCTGTCTAGCGATGTTGATCGAACCCGAGTTCTACATTTTCAGGTTCTATAACAACTTGTTCTGGGTCATCATGTACACAGTTTTTGCCCTTGATTTTTTAAACTCTTCTGTTCATCTTTTTGTATTTTATTTTATGAGCTCAAAGTTCAGAAACATGTTTCACCGTATATTCATAACTAACAATGAATGCAAAAAGGAGCATATGTCTGATTTTTCCAGTCATCATTATTAAAAAATGTAATACTTCAAATTCAAAATATTATAAAAGATTTATTTTATAATTCAAGCTAATTGGTAGTGTGTCAGTTATTTACTTAAATAAATCGAAGTTTAAAACTCCTTCAGTTTGAAGTGAGCATTGTACTCGATGTCATAAGATTTGATACTAAATTAAACATTTCTCTGTTTGTAAGAGTAAACAGGACCCACGATAAATACTCTGGTTTTAAAACAATATATGTGTATATTTAGAATATAAGCTGTTAATATTATGTCAGTCATTTAATCTACTCTATAGAAGCATGGACTTAGTACAGAGAAGGTATACTTTATTGTTGTTTCTGTCGCATAATTTGTTACGAAATTTTTCCTCATATGAGTAACTTTCACATCGTCATTTTTGTCTATAGTGCTACTGTGATGATCCACGTATGTTACAAAATAAAGCGGGGGTAATCTCCCCTAAACTTTCTCGTTAGTAAAGGGTTGGCACTTTCATGCAATCCAGATATCGAAATAATATTATTTTATTTAATACTGACTATTTTTAAAATAGAATGAAGAGTAGAAAATTGAATTTCACACACAATAGAATAGAGTACAAAAAGTAATTGCGCACCAAAGGAACGTTAACATTGTGTGCATTATAGAGCGAAAAACCAGTACTTTATACGGAAACTATAATTGATTTTTAAAAATTAATTAAATATCTTATTAAGTCATATTTTATGTCACAGTGCGTTGTCATCGAGTCTTGACCTACATGAAAACTTTAGAAGAAATCGATCAGGTAGAAGTAATCCTTTTTCAGACGTCGGAAATAGCGTAAAATAATACTTTTGTTCACCGAAAATCACTTAAAATTTGGTAGAATCAAGAGAATAATATCTTATACTAACCTTAAAAATTTCGTTCTCTCAACTGAAAGGGTATCCAAGTCATCGGTATTTTTAACACAGAAACAACTGCCGTTTTTTGAATGTCACTAAAAAATTAAAAGTAATTCTTTTACTAAGTAAGAACTTTTACTAATATGAAATTTCGTTTACTTACCTCGAAAAGTGCTCAAGTTGTAGTTTTAACACGGGAATAGAGTAAAGTACCTCTTCCGGTTACCGGAAATCCTTAAAAATTTGATAGAAGAATGCCCAACCGCCTTTTATTTTCTCTAACGTGAGTTAGATGAGAGCTGAATGTCAGCGATCTTTTACTCACTTGTATCAGGACTCGAACTAGAGTTAGCAGTCTATCTCTCTACTGCTTGCCCGCGCCCTCCTGTCAACTCAAGGGTGCGAAATTAATATTAGTGTCGGCTGTTAAAAGATAAAAAGCGTTTAATGCATGTCTTAGCTTGTTGGGTATGGGTGGTAGAGAAGAGAAAGTATGATGATGGTGGGGTAGCAGGTGGAGGAGGGTGTTGTGGGAAGGGCGGAGGAGAGTGGTGGCGGATGGGTGGAGTAGGTTGTATGGGGAAGTGTGGAGGAGGGTGGGGGGAACGCTGGATTAGTGTAGTGGTGGAGGGGTGTAGGAGGGTGGTGGGGGAGGGATGTAGGAGGGGTGTGTGGAAAGATTGTTTGAGAGCGGTGGCGGAAGGGTGCAGGAGGGTGGTGGAGGAGGGTATGAGAATGGTGTGGGAGGGGTGTAGGAGGGTGGTTGGTGGGGGAGGAGTGTAGGAGGGTGTTGGGGGAGGGGTGTAGGAGGGTGGTGGGGGGGAGGGTGTTGGGGAGGGTATGAGAATGGTGTGGGAGGGGTGTGGGAGGGTGGTTGGTGGGGGAGGAGTGTAGGAAGGTGTTGGGGGAGGGGTGTAGGAGGGTGTTGGGGGAGGGGTGTAGGAGGGTGTTGGGGGAGGGGTGTAGGAGGGTGTTGGGGGAGGGGTGTAGGAGGGTGTTGGGGGAGGGGTGTAGGAGGGTGGTTGGTGGGGGCGGAGTGTAGGAGGGTGTTGGGGGAGGGGTGTAGGAGGGTGTTGGGGGAGGGGTGTAGGAGGGTGTTGGGGGAGGGGTGTAGGAGGGTGTTGGGGGAGGGGTGTAGGAGGGTGTTGGGGGAGGGGTGTAGGAGGGTGGTTGGTGGGGGAGGAGTGTAGGAGGGTGTTGGGGGAGGGGTGTAGGAGGGTGTTGGGGAGGGGTGTAGGAGGGTGTTGGGGGAGGGGTGAAGGAGGGTGTTGGGGGAGGGGTGTAGGAGGGGTGTAGGAGGGTGGTGGGGGAGGAGTGTAGGAAGGTGTTGGGGGGGGGGGGTAGGAGAATGATGTGGGAGGGGTGTAGGAAGGTGGTGGGGGAGTGGAAGTAGGAAGGTAGTGGGGGAGGGGTGGGGTAGGGTATTGATGTAGTGATAAAACGCAGGGAAACACGTGATTTACTTTGGTGGACGAAGATGTTGTGAAAGTGTTGTGGGGGAGGGGAGAAATATATTTTTGTTTGGGCTAGTAATCTTTTTTTTCAAGAGGACAATAAATCGTAGAGTCGATAGAAATTTAAAATATTTTAATTCTAAGAGCCATAAAGTTTTAACTCTAGATAGTGTATCAGTTTGATAATGACCACAAGACTTTATGCCTTATACAGGGAAAACAAGCCGGAGCATGTCACATGATCGGACTTCTCTTTCTGAGATGCCTAGAACCCTGGTCTCAGAGCCAAGTGTATATTGAAATTTGGTACGGCTGATGTAGGCGGGTGGATGACAAAGGTTCTAATCTTTTGTACAAAAAGAAACACGAAATACGAGTCAACATATCTAACCTACAATTACACATTAAGTAGCAGTGGCAAGTAACTGTAGCATGTAAAACAGTAACAAGTAACATCAACAAGGACGAATTGGTACGTCGTTACACGTGTTTTCAGCCTTTATTTTTTTTAAATAAAAAAAATATTAAAAGACACAATAAAGCAGTTTTTTTATGTATCCCATTCAGTAAATATTATAATAAATACAACAGGCTTAATTAACCTTCCTTGTTGCAATATAACAGGTCCAGTTAACCTTCCTAGTTGCGATATAACAAACCCTGTTAACCTTCCTAGCTGCGATATGACAAACCCTGTTAACCTTCTTAGTTGCGATATAACAGGCCCAGTTAACCTTCCTAGTTGCAATATAACAGGTCCAGTTAAAAGTCCTAGTTGCGATATAACAGGCCCAGTTAACATTCTTAGTTGCGATATAACAGACCAAGTTAACCTTCCTAGTTGCGATATAAGAGGTCCAGTTAACCTTCCTAGTTGCGATATAAGAGGTCCAGTTAACCTTCCTAGTTGCGATATAACAGGTCCAGTTAACCTTCCTAGTTGCGATATAAGAGGTCCAGTTAACCTTCCTAGTTGCGATATAACAGGTCCAGTTAACCTTCCTAGTTGCAATATAACAGGCCCAGTTAACCTTCCTAGTTGCAATGGTTAAAATAAGGATCAATGATTTTATAATCAATATATATGATAGTTTCTTTGGTACGTCCACAAGAGGCTGTTTTTCCAATATGGCCGACATTGCTATGGCAACCATACTTTTAAAAATAAGTCCAACATATTTGATAATTTTTTTCTTTAAGGATCCTAAGTAAAGCTTAATAGTTAAGATCAAAATAGCAAGTTTTGAAAATATATAGAACTAGCGAGGGCGCCATGCATTAAGAAGATGAAGAAGAAGATAGCCGGGGCAATCAATCGATTTAAAAGAGAAAGAAAAGAAGGAAAAGAAGCATGTGACAAAGAAACAGAAAAATCACGACTAGCTCATGAAAAAATAATGAGAAAATTAGATGGTGAGATAGAAATAGTGCGTAATAGATCAATAGCTATTATGGATACAAATGAACTAAAATTAGAACGTCAACAGGCTGAAATTAAAGAAGAAAATATAGGCAACATTAAGAATGAACAGAGAAACATAGTCCAAGAAGAATTGAAACACGACGATAAAATAGTGGGTGAACTTAATAATGATTTCAAGGTGACAGATACATTATAATGTCTTAAGATTGACTCTTTATTGACTCAAACGCAGGTACGCAAGAATATTATTAAAAGTTGTATCTAAATTCCATCAGTGTATTGCAGTCAACACGAATTAAGTCCATCAGTGAATGGCAGTGATGATTTAATAAGTCCATCAGTGAATGGCAGTTATGATTTAATAATTCCATCAGTAAATGGCAGTGATGATTTTATAAGTCCATCGGAGTATGGCAGGAATCAAGATAAAATTAGTCCATCGGATGATAGAAAACTAATGATGACAAAAAAAATCGTTTATTGAAATAAGCAACAATGGAGAGAACGTTCCTATAGATGAATTACTACGAAATTTAGAGTCAAACTATAAAGAAGATATACTAGAACTCAAAAATAAATTTAACAAAGAAACGGAGAAATTAACACAGAAATTTATGTGTGAAAATACTAGTTTTGAGATGTACAAAATAATTTTGTTGTGCAGGCACATGATCCTGCCCTACTAGCATTGTACTTTGAACATTTTGTTGCACACAATTTTATTTGAAGGGGGGACGTGTAACAGACTGTATTATTGGGTATGATTATTATATTGTATTCTAACATGAAGTTGCATGAATGTAGAGTGCCTGGCCAACGGAAACACCTACTGGTCATGTTTTACATGCTTTTGTGAGATCGCTCACTGGCGTAAGGGGAGAGAATGTAAGGTATAAAAGCGGAGCGGAAGGTGAACTAAGGGTGCTTGCCTGTGTCTGTGTAGTAAGATGTAAGATGTCACCACGTCAATTTGTTTCTAGATTGTAATATGATAGTCGTTTCTTCTACTAGGGATTATCGTCATTGTTCTTTTGAATCTATGTAAATAAAGTTGAAAGTTAAAAAGTACTCTTTATCGTGTTCCTGAATAAAAGAACCCACAATAACGATCTTATTGGCATATCAACAAAATACGAGTTGTTACAGTTTCATTTAGAGATCTGAACATTTTGTTATCGAAATCAATCTTATCTTTGTGCTAATCTTCAATTAAAAATGTAAAACTAAAAATCTGTTTGTAATATACAGCAAGAGGGGGTGGTGGCCAAACTATGCTACGTACAGTTAGTTCATTCAAAGTAAAGTGGTATAATTTGTTGGTACAAAGATAAGTGGTACAGTTAGTTGGTACAAAGACTAACGGTAAGTAAGTTGGTATAAAGAGAAGTTGTACATTTATTTGGTACACAAAAACCTGGTAGAGTTAGTCGGTGCAAATATCTCTGGTACAGTCAGTGGGTACACGTGGTACAGTCGGAGGGTAAAATAACAAGTATAGACGTGGTCCAGATGGAGATGATCTGCTATAAGCCCCTAACTCAATGCACGTGACATTCGTTGTTCTATTGTCTGGTTACGTACGTGTTGTATATCCGCCGCATTTTATTTGGTCCATAAAACACAAGGGACACATTGAGGCAGGTACAACTCGGACATTTAAAAATAGCTGAACACAAATAAACAAAAGATGAAGGGGGGGGAGTAAGAGGTGATAAATAGACTATTCTTAAAGAAATGATTAGGTTCAGTTTGTTTTACTTTCAATAGCAATTATAATAAATTATAAACTGTATAAATAATTAAGTAGTCAATGATTACAGATGTAAACACAGTTCAACTGTGTCGTCATTTATGACTGACCCCAGATGAGAAACAACCCCATACGATGCAATTAAAAAATACAAACAAAAATATCGGAAAAGTATCATGTAAGATTATTTAGCATTTTTCACACTTAATACCAAACACATTTCAAACGCAAAATGAACGTTACTAAAAAGAACCAGTTAAAAAAATAAATAATTGTAACTGCCCATTGTACATTTACATATATTATACCAAAATGTTTCCCTTTCTTTCCCAATAACCATCCCAAAATCCATAACCCTGTTCCTAACCAAAACCAAAAGTTTTTCACTAATCTTCACACTATCTTTACTCTTTAACCTATCATTACCGTTACCGTGACTTTTACGGTCTCTACCACCATTGTTATTTCTACCGCTTCCGCTACCGCAGCATCATCCGCTATATAGAACTAGAGTTCATATTTTCAGTGACCTCCACATATACAAAAAATATATAATTTTCCCGACATATTTTTTGTACATTCGTGAATATCCTAAAAAGATTTGCCAATAAGGCCCTGGTAGGTCAAGAATTAAAGACTATCAGTCATCTTTAGATCTTTAGGTGTAGATTATAAATTTGTTTCCATTATAGTAAAATTATTGACAATAAAATCGTTTAATTTTTATGAAATTGTTTTTACAACGTATTATATTCTTTGTAACTGACCTAGAAAAAGCTGAAAAATTTTTTGTCTCTTTCGACAGGCTTTGCAAGAAGTTAATGAATGATTCCGTATTTTGGCTAATGCTAAGAACAGTACATAGTAATAAGCGACAAATTAACAACATTTAACAATAAAGTGAATATAAAATATTAGACCCATAAAGAAAATACAGCTTTCAAAACATTTTAAAATCAGATCTTTTAAATTTAAAATTAAATTTCCTAACCAAAACAGAATTATGTACAATGTGGTTTAGTCCCCACTTGTATAGTACTGAATTTAATGAATAAATGTTCTAAATAAGAAAAATATTTAACAACGAACATCTTTAAAGAGAAATTACTTGGAACAAGTGGGGTCGGCGTGGTTGAGTCGGTAAAGCTCATGGTTGCTAAACCGAAAATTCTCGAGTTCGAACCCTCGGGCAGATGAGGCTCGTTAGATGGGGACAGCCACTCTTCTAGGAGAGACAACTCCAAAATTAAACAACTGCTGCCTTGTAGATTGTTCTTGATTGGACAAAGGCTATGGAAGCAAATCTAAAAAGAAAAGCAGGCTGAAATCGGAGTCAATGGTCTCAATGTCGCATAACCATAACGCTTAATTGTGTTGGAGGCGTGGTCGAGTCGGCAAAAAGCTCATGGTTGATAAATTCGAACAAAGTCTCAAGTTCGAACCCACTGGCAGATGAATCTCGATCCCCTTCAACACTAATAATTAAGAACGAAGAAGAAGAAGAAGAAGAAGAAGAAACTTGGAACAAAGTGTAAAATACGTTACAAGAAACACTAGTTTAGACTTTGTTCAAAAAACTGTTATGCGTGTTTTTACTCTCGTGGATGTGCGTCCCTACCAAAAGCTGTAATGTACAATTCCAGTACCCTCCTGTTACAGATGAAGGATACAAATAGAAGCACACCCTGTAGGCCGTTCAGAACAATGGAAACAAATCTGAAATTTTAAAAAATAATTAAATATCATGTAATCTGAAAGAAAAGACCGACAGGTGTTAAAAAAAAGAATAGAACCTAAGTATTTTAAAAAAAAATATCAGTGTTATTACATAACTCGATTAAATAGTTTACTGTAAAAAAATAGATTTAAATAAATAAATAAATAATTAAAAGGAATACTACAAATTCTAGTTATTTTAATTTTAAGTTAACAAATGCATGCGCATAAAAAATAATTAATATTTTTAAAAAACGACGTTTTAAACAATCAGAATGAAAATTCTAATGAGAACTAAGAAATAGGTTAAAAATGTGTTAGGCATATTTAGAGCTTATTTGAAAAACATAGTAAGTCACCTCAACCAAACCGAGTCCAAGGCTTCAGCGATGATGGCAAATGTCCAGAACGCTCCGGTAAGTGTAGACAACTTGGCGTAAATAAAAACATATTTTGTGAGGTCAGTGTTCGTGTGGTCAGACGTTTGTAGTTGACGGACTGATTGGATCTTGACGATAGTTATAATCAGAAAGATAAGGTCCAGTGTGATAACGATAGCCATTGGTGCGATCATTGAGATTTCTATGGATGTATAAAAATATTTACAAAAAAGCAACGAAAAACAACTATTTTAAATAATAACAAATATTTTAATACAAATATGAGAAAATACTAAAATATTTTTAATGTGTACTGAATTACTTCATTATCCACTTAAAACTAAAAGCACATGCACAGGAATATCAAGTATTTGTGGTAACATATATCAAAAAATGATAAATTGTAAGGTAAAAATAAAAAATAAAAAAATGTATTTTTCAGACAAAAATGTAGATAATATTTCCATTCTTTAAAAAGTTATTAGTAAATAATGGCGGGTAAAATCACTCACCCACATGAAAAGCATTGTCCAAGTAACAATAACTTTCACCATAGCCTGTAGTTTTTCCGCTCGATGACACAAAACTTGTTACAACTACCGTCACACAGACAGCGGCAGGGAACACAAGGGAAGCAACACATTGTTTAAAAAAATGTACGTTCATCTCCCTTGGTGTCTGGGGGAAACTTGGCGTTCTAGACGTGAAGGCTTTGAACATTTGATAACTACAGATCAGTGTCCATGTAAACATCCACAGCCACAAAAAGTGGGTTGTTATGCCTAGAGTAGTGCAGAGAAGACTTGGACCTAATCTTGGGTTTAAGTAATTAAAAAGTAAATGAGATAAGAAATTAAAAAAAAAGAATTCTACTAAATTATATATATATATATATATATATATATATATATATATATATATATATATATATATATATATATATATATATATATATATATATATATATATATATATATGTATATATATATAGTTTTATTATTATGTGTCCATTTATCTATCTGTCTGACAAGAACGCTCTTGAGAAAACACAGGTAGAGAACGACGTCACATAAAGTCAGAGGACACGAAAATTAAAAAGTTTAAAATTCCCAAAATTGAACAAAAAAGAATGTCGCAATTTACTGCTCAATAATAAAAAAAAAACATAATTATAAGACGAATGCCGAAAAGCATACACAGTGAAAAGGACCTTATTGATAAGAGAGACAAGATGTTAAACGTCTTCCTTTTTTGTTTATTTTTTAGAAATGCATTTAGATTTACAAAATCAAAAGTACCTTAAAAGTGTTATATATAGTAAGCGTCATTATTACGATTACGGTGAAGGTTAATGCTATTAGAGGTTTTAAATCGGGTAAAATTTCCGGTTCAGGTAAAAATGCCGGTACCAAATAAAGTTCCGTTTAAATTTATTATCTGTTAAGGTTCCGATTTCGGTTAAATTTCGAGTTGCGGTTACGATTATGTCAAATGTTGCATCCTGGTGGAGTTTCATTTGATGTTAAATTTCGTTACCAGATAAATTACTTTTCCGTTTTTTAACTCCCTTTTTAGGTTAATTACCGTTTCCAAATACAATTTTTTTTCTTTCCAGTTAAATGTCCGGATAAAGTAAAAATGCCTTTTTCGTTTATGATTAAATTTATCACCTGTTAAGGTTCTGTTTATGGTTGGATTTCCGCTTTAGGTTAATTTTTTATTTGAATTCAAATTTTCGACTCTGAATAAATTTACGTTTTTGTTTAAATATTGTTGCTGGTTAAATTTCTGTTTCTGTCTAAATATCATTATCCGACTTATCTTCCAATTACTCTTAAAATGCTAATTTTATGTAAAAATTCATTTTCAATTAAATTTTATTTCCCGTTAAATTTCCGCTTAAATTACCGATTTCGATTAAATAAACTGTTGTGATAATGTTCCCTTATTCAGTTTAAATTATTGTTCGGACACTTTCCGATTCTGGAAAAATGTTCGGTTCTGTTAGAGGTTTAGGCGTTGGTCAATTTCTACTTCCGGTAAAACTTACGAATTCTTTAAAATTTCTAGTTCAATTTGTAAAGGTTCAAGTTCCGGTTCTGTTTAAAAATTTCGTTTCCTCAACATTTCGATTTTAGTTACATTTCGGTGAAGGAAATAAATATTCTTTTTTAGATTAAAATTCCATTTCCTAAAGTAATTTCCTGTGAGGAAAATATTTCTGATCTGTTACGTCTAAAGATGCCATTTAAATTTCCAGCTTTTGGTTACTTTTAAATTTCCGGTTCAGGTTATATTTCCAGTTCCGGTTAAAGTATTCAAGTTCAAGGTTTAGGTTAAGTTTAGGATGAGGGTTTTGTTGTTTTTTTCGTTTAAGAGAAAATGAAAACACTATAAACTTTACGCCCGTTGTATTTCTCATATATATATATCCACTTCTAGACTTAGGTCATTGAAACAGATGAATTTTACTTTATCTGCACCGTTTGTCCGTTAGTCTTATATATATATATATATATATATATATATATATATATATATATATATATATTTATATATATATATATATATAGCTATGCATTTCTATTAGCATGACCTTATGCATGTGAAAGTTTCTAACTATACTTGACATCATCTTTAAACTAATCGATCTTTTATAATTCAATTACCATAAAAAAAAATGTATTTAACTTACTCATAAGCACTAGCTAGTAGAGAGCACTGAGCCAACAAAATCGTGACAGCCAACATCACATTGTTTTTTCCAGCCTTCCCTACCAGAACAGGAAACTTGAGGTACGTTATGATAGTTATCAGCAGACAAACCATGGACGCCCCCAGACAAGACAATGTAAGATTATTTTCGATGTTTTCCATCATTGTCAGCATCGCGAACTTTTTCGCTTGAAGATCGGATTGTTGTTGTAGAAGTGTGTCCAAAAGCTCTCGACAAACTTGAAGCACTTCATCACTACTTATGTCCACTTTGTTGAGATCTGAGTAATCTGATATTTCAAGTGTTGTCACTTTCAGGTTTAGAGTTATAACAAAACGAGGAGGGATAATCTCATCATGGATCTCAATACTGTACTCAGACTTGTTGAATGATATGTAAGGACATAGTAATATATATGAAAACCACAAATATGAAACTTCCAATCTTGAGGCTTCAAACTCTTCATTATATTTTTCTGAGATTTTGTTTTCTGTGACAAAATTTTCTAAAGATACTAAGTTGTTAAAAAATAAATACTCTATAAGTAGCCCAGGCGCATGAAAAATTGAGTAGGCCAATTTGCCTGATTCTGTTTCTATTTCAACACTCGATAAAAGTTTAAACATGTAGTTTTCAAATTCATCTCTGTTTTTCTTACATGTGGCTATCAATTCGCCTGATATGAAGAATATCGGCATGTTGTTTTTGTAACTAGACTCAGACTCCGCGTTGAACCGTATTGAAGTGGTTTCTAAAGTGTTTCGTTCACTCACGCTGTCGACTACTTGTCTGATCTGGAATTAAATAGAAATTATTTTAAGAAATTACAAGCTTTTATTTAACTCACTTCCTCTGTCGTCAGTCTGTCTAGATCAAAACGGCCAAGCGAAATTGCAGGCACTTCTAACTGACAGATACGGTTCGTAGTCAGTACGTGGGTCAAAACATGAAGGCAATGCATCGTGACATTCAATTTGACTTAATTGGTCGCATAATTATTTTTTATGAATTAATTAAAATTTTGACCGAATTAGTCACGTTCAATAGGCGCGCAATGGTTTTTTTGTCATGTAACTCTATTGTAAATAAAAACATTTAAAGTATTAAATTTTGTTTCATAATAATAATAACAAGATTTTATGTAATAATGCACTAAAAAGTAGAAAAAAATTATACACTACTTTTTAAATTACCATAAAGAAAAGCGTGGGTCTCTTCCTAAATATTAGTAAAGGTATCCAATTGATACTAAAGTGACCCACGCTTTTCTTTATAGTAATTTAAATAGTAGAAAAACCGTATCCAGAATTATGTTTTGCATTAGGTGAATTTAAAGATTATTTGGTATCAAACAATAACTTTTAACCAAATAGGTGAGTAACAATATTTTCAGAATTAGATAAGCGTTACTAACAAGGCTCAGTGCCTCAACAAAATGGGGCTTAATGTATTGTTATAATAATGTAAATATAATCGTACTCACTTGTTTCTAGTTCAAATCTAAGCAGAAAAGTAACTAAAAAAGATGAAATAAATAAGTTACTAACCACAGTGTAAAAATTGTCGATCATTTTTAGAGTAAAATTGTGTTGCTCCTCAGATGCGCTAATTTCATTTGCCAATAATGGTAAGAACCAAAGTTTAAAATCGTATTTAAGGCATGAAATTACTTTTATTTTAGAAACACATATTCCGTTTAGTTGAGCTTTGCCTGTAGTACACTCAGTGGGGATACATCCACCCTAATCAGTCAAAAAATAAACAACATATTTATTTTCATAATTGAAAACAATTTGTTTTAGAAAACAAGTAGGGTCTTATACAGCATTTTAAAGAAACTCGCAAAACGATTATAAAAGTGAACTATAATCTAGATAAGCATTTGGGATTGGTAAAATAAATCTTATTCACCAACATGAATAAATACCATAGCATTGACATTTTTCGAACACAGTATATTTAACAGTAGGGAATGTAGCATCATTCCAGTGAATTGTGTATGTCGTGTGATTGTAATAATGCGGTATTAAAACTATTATTAAAAGGCAAACATTTTTTTTCTTGTTGTTTTTTCTTCTTTTTGTCTTGTTAGCTATTATTCCGTTCTTGTATTAGATACAATGTAGTTACGTCTCTTGAATATTCAGTAGCTGATTACCGTCTTGGTGTGTTATAGAACCTAGGTCAGTTAACTAATATATATCTGGAAACGTGTCGTCTAAGCTTTCAGTTGTGAGTAAGAAAATACTGAAGTTAATGGGATATTCTCAATATTATCCTATTTTTTCAAACTTTTTTTTTGCAACGTCTAATTTCTTTTGCTTGGTTTTTTTTTTGTTGTGGGTTTGCAGCAAATCTTATATCTCAATGTGACCAACTACTAATGCTACGATTTCAATCAAATTTATCAGATATCTTTTTCTCAAGGGCAATGCACGAATCTCTATTTTTAATCTAATTAGACATTGGACTAATCCTTAAAATCCAATCAACCGGCTTCAAAACTAAGAAGAGATAACAATATTGAACGCTAACGGTAACTCGTAAGATTTTTATGTTTAATACCAGAAGTGGAGATAACTAGCTAAATTCGATCACCAGATGAGCTGAGCTGTGGTTCACACTGAATGTTATTTAGTCACGGTTGGTGTCGACCACACAGAAGGGGCAGACAACTATCTTTTAGAGCATAATCTACTGGTCGGATTTTAAGTAATCTCTATATATAAAAAGCAATGTATGTTTGTCTGTCTGTCTGTGTGTCTTTTATAAATTACCACACCTCTTATCACATCGCCGTGCAACTTTGGGAAGTTGTTGAGAATATTCCTGGGGAGGTTTCTGCGAAAAAAAAATTCAAATGCGCAGGGGTGGCTCCCCGGCAGGGCGCGATTTGTTTTTTTTCTCTATATACGATTTATAACAATAACAGTCGAATTTGGTTTGACACCATTCATCTGATCGCCATCAAACTTTGATGAGTTCATTAGAACACTTAGGGAAAGGGTTCTGTAAAAAAATCATTTTTAACTTCACAAGGGCAGCGCCACGGGAGGGTGCGATTTTTCTCTATATACTGAATATAAAAATAATAAAAGTGAATTGCCGTGACTCCGTTCTCACGATCGCCATGAAACTTTGGGAAGATATTGAAAATATTTCTGGGGAGGTTTCTGCGCTATACACATTTTCAAATTCGCAGGGATTTTGGCCTCGACAGGGCGCGATTTGTTTTTTCTCTATATACGGTATATTAAAATAAAAGTCGATTTTGGTTTGACAGCGTTCACCCGATAGTCATGAGACTTTAGTGAGTTGATTAGAACACTCTAGGAAGTGTTCTGTTAAAAAATGCAATTTTCCTCTATATACGGTATATAAAAATAATAAAAGTGAATTGCAGTGACACCGTTCATCCGATAGGCATGACACTTTAGGGAGTTCATTATAAAACTCTAGGGAAGGGTTCAGTAAAAAATTATTTTTAATTTCGCAAGGTCGGCGCCACGGGAGGGTGCGATTATTCTCTTTATACGGTATATAAAAGTAAAAGTCGATTTTGGTTTGACACCGTTATCCGACAGCCATGAGACTTTGGGGGAGTTGATTGGGACACTCTGGGGAAAGGTTTTGTAAAAAAAAAATCATTTTTAATTTCGCAAGGGTGGCGCCACGCGAGTGTGCGTTTTTTTTCTCTATATACGATATTTGAAATAATAAAAGTGAATTGCGGTGACACCGTTCACACGATCGCCATGAAACGTTGGGAGGATGTTTAGAATATTTTTGGGGAGGTTTCTGCGCTAAAAACCTTTTCAAATTTGCAGGGGTGGCGCCCTGGCAGGGCGCGATTTGTTTTCTCTCTCTATATATATATGGTATATAAAAATAAAAGTCGATTGCGGTCTCACAACGTTCATCCTATAGCCATCAAACTTTGATATATTCCCAATACACACATTCATCTAAGACAATTAATCTTGGTCACAGTATTTAAGTAATGATAGCACTGATAATAGTGATGTGATCGCTATGCGAGTTTTTACGAGTGAGTGTAATGTGAAAGTAAGGAGAACTTGAGCCGGGCAAACGTCAATTCGTAAAAAAGGCTTTGGCATCCGGAAAATTGTCTTTCGGGCAAAATCCAGCTCCAGGCTAAGATTATCGCAACAATAGGCTGAAGATTTCATAGAATTTATCGATGGCTTTTAGATACGCAAAAGCTTCAAGTAAATCGTACAATTTTAAAGGTAGCAGCGTTGTATTTCACCTTTGAAGAATAGCATAGAATGACAATGTCCACATCTCTCATACTTACACCTGGGTCTGCCCATTTTGAGCTGGAGCAGTTAGCTCTAGAAATGTGACTGAAAACCTCATTAAGTCGGGAGGCCGATTGTGAGGCTTCTCTTCTTCCAAAGTCGACCAGCAGGGAATATGGTGGGACTTTCAAGTCGTTAATCACCAGCAGTTCATCAACGATGCAGGCGGTTTCACTTGGTGTCCTGTTAATCCGATAATTGAAAAAAAAACAACAACATAACCCACAGAATTATACTCGAATTAATAACGGATGCTGACAAAATGTCTTAGTGTCATGTTAATACGACAACTGAAAAAATATATAAAAACTTAACCCACAGATTTATACTCGAATTTATAGCAGATGATGAAAAAAAGGACTCGGTGTCTTGTTAACTAGGCAAAAAAAAATAATTAAGAAACGCAAATTATCCTATACTGTGATATTTCCATTTTTCTAAAATCAAATGATAATCGTTTGAATTGGTGAATTATGTAAAATGACGTATCATGTCAAATGTTTCTGTTATATGGTTTTCATTGCTGTTAAAAAAAATGCCAAACAATGTAAATCCATGTTGATTCATTTTAATCTTCATTTTAAAATTACGCAAATATTTTTCCAAGTAAGAAACTTAAACATACCCACAGTGAAAAGAGCTCAGCATTTTTTCACCAAGGTAGTAAAGATAGCAAAGGATATCTTTTCCCACTTTGTGTGTTAAAATCTCCATTATATGAGATAAAGTGTAGACAATATTCATGTGCTGACACTTGATTTCCACGTTCAAAGGTTCAATCTAAAATTTAATACATAATGTGCAGACATTTAAAAAAAAATTTTTTTGACGACATGTAAGAAATATATCATTGGAACATCTATAAATATGAACAAATTTAGTTTGCTATTAAATAACCATTTCTATGAGCTGTTACTAATAGAATAGACAATAATAAATTAAAATTGAGTAAATAGCAATCTATTGTTGAAAGAAATTTAGGAGATAAATTATCTGTGTCCATTTTTTCGTTCAATAACCTGACGTTTTTGTTTTTAAAAAATCTATTACTGGCATCCGTCATAGAAACACACACATTGCAGAATATTAAAACAAATATAATATATGTTTATAAAATGGTTCTTTTCTGTAAAATATTTTACCTCTTTCAGTAAGGATGCCGTTGTTATCTGTATATTGCTCTAATGAGTCTACGACAAGTTCCAGAAAGACATTTCTCCGAATGCCGTTTGCCCAAAGGCCGTTTCCCCAAATGGGCACTTACCCGAATGCGAAAAATGCCAGAGTCACTTGCCGGTAAGCCGTTTTTCCGAAAAATGCTAATATTATATTATAAATTCTATTACCAAACAGACGTTGTTCTTAATCTATCAATTAATATGTCAGTAGAGAGAGCTAATTCAGCAGCTCACTGATAAAACAATTTCAGAGTAGGCTTGGTCTTAAAGCCCACATCTCCCGTTTCGGCATGTTGGGATTGGTTCAAATGAAAATGTGTAAGTGTTCCATGGGCTGTCATCAACGGTACGTGATAAAAATGAGTCAAATATGGCCAGTTTGTATTTTTCTCGCGTTGTATGAATATCATTGTCCATCCCTGCGCCATATCGGTGTCAATGAGTTAAAAATAACCATATTTTTATTCCACTTGTGTGTGATAGTTATTTTCAAAGTTGGACCGCATGATCGAGAGTTAAAACTCTTGACCGCTACCTTAAAAGTCTGGAGATCGTGTATACTTGTACTGAGTACAACAAGCTCTGTTAGGTACCTAAGTCACGTTAGGGAAAGTAGAGGCCTCGCCGTGCCTTCCGATGGCTGAGTCAAGACAAACATGAACATTACGTCGTGTGACCTTAGGTCCGAAAAGAGAACTTCACTTATATTCAACAGCGCATTTTTAAAAATATTTGAACTATCTTTCATTTTCTCCTTTCAAAACAAAAACAAAATGTACGATGTAGTAAAAACAAAACTACTTACACGTGTCACCTGGTTACACTGGGCACAATAAACATTTTTGTACACGGCGCCTGTGTCGTTGTCTCTAACGTGAACCATCAGCTCCAACGTCAGGTTCTCGCTGGCAACTTCCTCCTGGCACAAGCGGATTGTATCTGGATCTCCGGTGTAAGAGAAGCCGCACGTGGCGATGTAGGGGAATCTAGAAAAATTGGTGTGAAGTTCACAGCCGAACTTCGGTAAATAACCTCCCAGTAGTATAGGTTCTTGAGTCATATTTTGATGCATGTGTTCATCGTTGATAATCGAATTTTCCAACTTTGTTCCTGCATAATTTACCATGGCTAGGACTGTGTCTGGTACAGGTAGACTGGAATCGGAAACATTAGGGCAACAGAAACCCTTGATGCCACACGTTGAATCACAGGAGCAAAACGGACAAAATGGTAAACATTCGGCGTTAAATGTGTATTCAATAATATATTCACGAACTACCATCTCGTTTCCCTTGCACCTGAATGGGCATGTGTATTTATGTAGATAAGCCCGAGATGGTTTATTAGGATCAAATAAATGTAGTAACATTGTGACATTCTTGTCAAATATTTTGGCTAAGTCGATGTGATTTTCAGCTGTATCGTTGTTCTTAGAACGATGATACTCCGTAGAGTTTAAGTACTCTACTTCCAATAAGGAGTAACATAAAAAGTACAGTGTTTGAAAAATGGCCATCTGTTTCACAAATTCCAAATGCATGGTACTACATAAGAAAGGTCACATGATCAAGAAGTATTTTATAAACAACGACAAAATGTATTAGTACATTTCAATTAAATACAGCAAAATAAAACTTGTCAATAATACCAATAAGTGTAGTCCCCTATGTATGTTGAATTATATTAGTTTCAAACATTATCCTATATGAAGTATCATATTTAAGATTATAAGGTTATTTTCATTGTCTTCAACATTTTTATTGAATTCTAAATCTGTATAGCATTTATAGGCCTTATAAAGCACAAACCACCATCTAAAAACTACAAATCTTAACTTATTTACTAGTTATTTGTAGATTTGTACATCAATTTAAAAAAAAACGCCATTACAATACAGTTTGCTTAAGATACTAATAAAAGAACTCGGAATACAGTATTTTTAATAGAGTTAATATGTGTGTAGCATTGCATAGTTTTGAACATAATTATGTGTTAAATATTTTTATAAATATAAGGAAATTCGCATGGTTCTTCGAAGAATACTAAATCATTTTTTATAAAAATAATAAAAATCGTACAGCCATATACGCATTTTAAAAACATACAACTGAAATATGAAATAAAAAGATACAAAAGTTCTCAGCAGTTAGGAAAACAGTTAAATAATTACATAAAATTAAAAAAAAGGAAAGAAAAAGATTTATATAAAAGTAAAAGAAAGCGTTGGAATCAATTAAAATAAGAAAGGTAAACACTTAACTTATAAATTCTCTTATGAACCACGTCTGTTGACCACATCAAATTTAAATCGTTGTTAATGTATACAAGTTTTGGTAGTTACCATGACAAATAAAATGTGTAAGTGAGATTATTTTTTTTACTATGAATTGCTTTATAAAATATAATTACAAATTCATAAAACACTAGCACCGCAAAATTAATTAATTTCTCCGGCTAAGTCTCAAAATTAGCATGAGAAAATTTTCAGTAAGGTGTATCCATTTAAAAAAATATGCAGCATATTATTCTTATTGATCGCTAATGTAAAAAAGTGATGTAAATATTAAGTAATTAAAAATATTTTACTACTAACATAATTACTACTCACAGCAAATTAAGTCAAAATAAAACGCAACTAATTGGCGAGTGTCAAAACATTATTTCCTCGTCGTTTTAAAAGCTAAACAAGCGATGGAAATGACCAATAAACAGCGTTCGTGCCACAAAACAAACTAAATAAAAAATATTTCACATATAACGATACTGGGGTAATTTCGTGTCTTTTGTAAATTGAATTTCAATAAAAACAATTTTCTCCTTTAAGGTAAATCTGTTTCTGCACAAAAACATAAACAAAAAAAGTGTGTTAACTGATACTTGAAATGTTAGTTAAAATATTGTAAGCGTTTACTGTAAAGGAAGATAATATTTATATTTAGACCAGCCTTGATTTCAACGTTTATTTGTAGCTTGTCCAAATACCTCTTCTGAATGACAGTTAATTCATTAGAAATTCTTAGTTTTTGATCTATTTGAACCCTGTATGCCCGTGTTAATAAGAACCTCTTTTATGATTTTCATTACAACTGTATTGAGATTGCCCCCATAGAAAAGACAACAGTGGGCTCTTATGGAATGGAAAAGATACAATTTAATTGAAGCACAAGCAACTAGAATTTCACGGCTTCAACTTTGAGATATCGACTGACGAAAAGGTGCTGTTCCTTTAAGAACGAAGATGATGTTAATGTGATGATGATGATATTTGAGGATGTTAATCTTTGTAACAAATGTAATAAACAATGAAAAAGTGACGTTCCCATCTCTGATGAGAACCTTACTCACGTTAGGGAAAGTAATGGCTACTGGGAATATCAAACTATTCCTTTATATGTTGATGTCACAGAAGCAGGTTAACTCTACTTCCCTTGCCCCATGGTCCGTCAATTTAAAAAAAAAGGAAACTTTACTATTTGCCATAAAATTATTTGTCATGTTTCTAAACTAAAATACTTGCAAGACATCCCAGGGTTCTAAGATAATTAACAACATGGCATAAAAACATAAATGTAGAAATTTAATAACTTAATTACTGCACGTTCTTTCTTGCGTTTTTTCTGCTTGAAAAATTAATATTAAATATCGGCAATTAGCTAACTTTAGTTTTTATTTCTAAAACCCATAAACTCGGTGTATTTTTGCCAGAGAAGTGTAGGCGTTTGGCATGGACATTTTAGGACCTCAGAATATTTTCTAAATGATTCCAATGTGATTTATTAATTTTACCCTATATTTTGTATCGCAGAGCTTAGACAACCTCCTAATCCCAGCGGTATTTGGATTCAATATAAACCTTTACTGCGATGTTAATAAGGAATCTCTTTTTGTGTACCAAGATGCCATTTCTATAGAGCGGAACATTCTTTAGTAATAGCACATGTACCTTGTCAATCTCAGAATCATTAGCGGATTAACAGGGGTGGGGGTCAGGATGGGGGGGGGGTGTGTGGTAGGGGGGGGGAGGTTGACGAGGAGGGGCTAAGATGGCTGTAGCCAGTGGACCCCAATTTTTTGTAGCCCCCAAATTTATTTTAAAATTGTTGGTTTTCACTATAGAAACAAAACTTTTAATGTTTGAATCACAATCTTCATTTTTTTTCAAAATATCAAACACTTAAGTATATAAATATCACCAGTCATCACCTCCTACCTAGACATTGTTTATAAAAAACCGACGTTCCCTAAAATAACAAAGTACGGACTAGCGTTTGCTTATGCCATACAGTGAGTGGATTTTATTTTTAAAAATCACAAACAGCAGTCGAATTGTGATAAATGATTGACCCACCTTAAAAAAAAATTCACTATACAGTGTTTTTTATTTATTTACATATGTTACCACCGTTTTATGCGATCTAATGAAATAACTTTCAATTGCAGACTTTTTTTTGAAGAAGGGTCACTAATTCACAATGTCTACATTATGAATTAGCTCTCATTGGAAGCATTGAGACAACCTGATTTATATGTTAACCCTAACAAGCAATGAAACATTTCCAGCCGTCTTTCAATTGTGTTAAAATGAAAAGCCTGTTTATTTACAAAATTTATGAGTTATTCCCTATGAAAAAAACCCTTCAAAACTCCTTGCCCGTCTAATGTTAACATCAGCTGTCGTCGCTTTCTTCTCGGAAACTGTTTACATAAGCTACGCTCCCTAAAATAATATACATTTTATTTCTAGTATACAATACGGTTGAGTAACTAGTTTCAGGAAATAGAACATTGAATCTTAACAAAACAGTCTAGAGAAAAATGTTTAACTTCAACATGTCAGTGTAAGAGTGATCCGTCTAATAGCTTACACATAGTAAGCTTCAGTCAAAACATACTTTTAAAAAATGTGTAGACCTAGTGATCCGGCTATTTACATCGTTCGAAACCATTACGTTTTCAAAAGGTAGGAAGTAACCACGGTTTGAGTAGTTATTTCAAGTTAAAGGTGGGTTAGTATCATTGTTTTCCGTATTAATACGAAGTGTAACCGGTTAAAGCTGTTTCTTACAGTCTAAATGAATGTTGAACCATGATAGATGAAAGTATAAGGATTTTCTCCCACGTAAAAATATACGGTAGTCCCTTAGTCGGACGTAAAAAATGTGACCTCAGTGTAAACGTAACCCAAGGGTGGTAATTGTGGCCCCAGCGTGTGAATACGACCCCAAGATGTGCATAAGACCTCGGGATGTGTGTGTGTGTGTGACTTTAGGTTGTATCTGTGAATTTTACCATGGGATATGGATGCGTCGTAGCATACGAATCAATAATATGAATCATACCCTAAGATTTAAATGTGAAAACATGATTTCTAGTTATATCAGAATGTGAATGTGAACTCATTAATGTAATGGTTACCCCAGTCCACAGTTTTCGACTCTATTCAGGCTTTCAAGGACCGTATTAATAGCATTGGCTAGAGTCGTTATTTTATATTCAATGGCTCACCTGACAATAGGTTTATCGTTGTTAAATCTGACTGCCAGCATCTAAACATTTCTTGAATTAAACAATCTGCACTTAGATAATCGGCCACGTCTTTAATTTTAAAATATTTTCAACTTGATGGTTTTTTTTAAACATTTCGCAATTTTTAAATTAAAAAAAGCAAACTTTATCTCACTAGGGGGGTCGTTGTGGTCGAGTCTGTAAAGCTCATGGTTGCTAAACCGAAAAGTCTCGAGTTCGAACCCTCGGGCAGATGAGGCTCGTTAGCTGGGGACAGCCACTCTTCTAGGAGAGACAACTCCAAAATTAAACAACTGCTGCCTTGTAGTTTGTTCTTGGTTGGACAAAGGCTATGGAAGCAAATCCAAAAAGAAAAGCAGGCTGAAATCGGAGTCAATGGCCTCAATGGCGCATAACCAGTTGACACGTGACGCTTAATTGTGTTGGAGGCGTGGTCGAGTCGGCAAAAAGCGTGGTTGATAAATTCGAACAAAGTCTCGAGTTCAAACCCACTGGCAGATAAATCTCGATCCCCTTCAACACTAATAATTAAGAACGAAGAAGAAGAAGAAGAAGATCTCACTAGGATTTGTTTTGATTGTTTTCGCGTTTTTAAATGAGAAAACTCATGCTGCTAATGGCTTACACGGGTGATAGAGTTGGGATACCTTGATTAGAATAGTGAGATAACTTTCTAAGGGAGGGTGAGGTGTGGATTCAAGAAATGGACGGCAGTAATAAGGTAAGAGTCAGGTGTTGGTTAGAGACTGACAAAAGCTCAGCCAGTTCGGTAACGTAAACTGTTACAAACACTTGATTAGGTAAGATGCGATTATTATTGTTGTATGAAAATAAAAATATAAGGCTTAAAATGGCAAAACACACAGGACAATAATATTCAATTTCCACTTCTATAACTTGAGTAGTATAAATCCCGGTTAACCTGATATTACAACTAGCCTTTAAAACTGTACCGTTTTGTTGGAGACTGCGTAAAAACTGAGTCTTCCCGTTTAGTTGGAGACTGCGTAAAAACTGAGTCTTCCCGTTTTGTTGGAGACTGCGTAAAAACTGAGTCTTCCCGTCTTGTTGGAGATTCTTATAAACAAGCCTACACGCCTTGCTGGGGCTACCATTCAAACTGAGCCTGCTCGCCAAATTACAGCGTCGTACTATTAACCTGCTCTAAATACGTACTACATAACTGGACGGTCTCTGCTCAAATGTGCTATGACAACCGGACGGTGACTGATAATAAAAAAGATGCAAGACTGCCTGCAATCTCTGACTCTTTATAACAAATGGTGGGTAAAAAGAGCCTTTAAAATCGTCCATGCACATTCACTCTTTCAATAAAGAACAATTTTAGATAGTCTTAAATACCACTGCAAACCAAGTAATTGTCAAGACTACTTTTATCCGATTACATGCCACTGGTTCAGACCATTCCACACTAGTTTGAGTTCAGCTTTCGGCGTTCAGAAGAGTTATGTCACTCGATTCTTAAGGCGCAACACACTCATTGACCCCTTGTGTCACAAATATACGTCTGAAATCGACGTCTCTAGTGTATAATATACGTCTTAAGAATTGTAAGCGGATCAATACAAAGCACATTTATTATTTTAGTGAGAACTCATGTTATATGTGTCTTTCTTCAACTAAGGGACAACCTTTTCATGGGGGAAAAATCTCAAACTTTCGTATTTGTAAATTTAGAGGGAAAAAGCGTATGACTTGGACATTCAATATTAATTTAGATCGTAACAAATAAATACAAAATGGCAGGAAAATTATTTTTTACTATCCTCGATAAGAGAGAACGTGGGGGCCACCAAAATTCAGGGATTCCAATTCAACTTACAACTATATTTTCTGAGATTAAGTGTTTTTCATGATCATCGGAATTGTGTTTATAATATTTTAAAGTTTCGCTCTAAATAAGCAATATCTGAGCAAAATGGCGACGACAGCTGATGTTAACATTATAGGGCTGGGGCGTTTTGAATTTGATTTCATGGGGAACAAATAATATTTGCCTGGCTTTTGTTTTTGGTAAATTCGTTAGAATTCGGCTGCTTTTGATGTTGTTTAACACAAAATTCAACTGCTCTCTAGACCCCCACCCCACCCCCTCCTCTTTTATCCGTAACTGCTGAAATGTAGCGTGTAAATGGTTGCTCTCATGGTCTAGTAATTTTTTACAACCATGCTAGTAGTTATTAGTGTTAATTGTGTAGCATCATCAGCATTCCTGTGGTCGCAAATTAAATTTAGTACAGCAGTGTTATTTCCCTTTTTCAATTGCTCGCAATAGTTCCTTAATCGTCATTATGTCTACTTCATATTCTACGCTGCAGAACACCTATAATGTAAATGATTAAGCGTAGACGAGTTTAAGGCTAGTTAAAGGTTAATGCTAGAAAACCGATTAACGTTGAGTATAATTTGTAATTAGCCAGATGTAAAAAAAATAGTGAATGTATATTGTAAGGTGTATTATTTTTTTTTGTAACTGATAATTTATGCGTTTTATATGCTGCCGAGAAACACTACTAAAACAGTCTCGTGAAAATTCAAACAATATGTATGTAATACCGATTACATATTTTATTTTTCCAGTTAAAACACTTTCATTGACTATGAAATGTATTGCTGATATAAACAACTCCAAGACTTTTGGGTTAATATTTACTTTAATACAATATTTACTATAATACAATATTTATTTTAATACAATATTTACTTTAATACAATATTTATTTTAATAAAATATTTAATTTAATACAATATTTACTTTAATATAATATTTATTTTAATTTAATATTTACTTTAATACAATATTTATTTTAATACAATATTTACTTTAATACAATATTTACTTTAATACACTATTTACTTTAATACAATATTTATATTAATACAATATTTATTTTAATACAATATTTACTTTAATACAATATTTATTTTAATAAAATATTTAATTTAATACAATATTTACTTTAATATAATATTTATTTTAATTTAATATTTACTTTAATACAATATTTATTTTAATACAATATTTACTTTAATACAATATTTACTTTAATACACTATTTACTTTAATACAATATTTATATTAATACAATATTTATTTTAATACAATATTTACTTTAATACAATATTTACTTTAATACACTATTTACTTTAATACAATATTTACTTTAATACAATATTTATTTTAATACAATGATTACTTTAATACAATATTTATTTTAAGGCCAGACACCACACATGTTTCGACAGTTTACATTTTTTTCTACTAGTATGGAATTAACACTAATTCTGACAGTAACACCATTTAGCTATCTAACCTTAACGTTTCCAACCTCTACAGCCACCGGTAATCCGTTTATTGCGATGTGAAACATGGTACCCCCCCACCCCAATCAAATTTTTACACTACTACGCGGACAGCGGCTATCTTCGAGCGTGTGTTACGTGTTTTGTTGCCCACGAGGCAACGTAAAGTATACGGCAACCTATCGACCAAGCACTCGTGTACACGCTGGTGTAGCGACCTTTATTTTGTTCTACAAATAAGTGGGATAAACGTCGTTTTCTACCTAAGTTAAATTTGATGTCAAACTCCATATAAGGGCATGCGAGTAAAAATAATGAATGGGAAGAGATTCATTGATACGTTTGACCAATCATACAATAGTACATTAAATCAAAATAATCTACGATAGGTTGCAACTAACCTCGTGTGCTAGACAGCCATCTTGTTTCTAGATAAACAAAACAATCGCCTGTCTCGTTTGTTTACTTCATTTGCGTTTACTCCTTTATTTGTTGTTTTAAAGTTATACAACAACATTACGTTTAATAATTGAACTTTGCCTAGGAATGTACTGTTGATTGTCACTGGAACAATATCAAACACTGTTTCGTACGCTTTATACTAAGCTGAAACATTGCGTCATGGACATTATCAGTTTGTAGAATGTACTGTCCATCCCCTTTAACCCCTCATCTTCTTCTCGCCATTCAACCAACGGCCGGTTTATAATCTTGTTACAGCATGCTGTGATAGGCTTGAACGCGTTCATTAGGCTTTACACCGGACTGTATACGACACATGTGTTAATGTGTATGTCCATGTCTCCGTATATGGTGTGCTAGCAACGAATGTAAATACTAGATGGGATAGCTGATAAGCATTCACTACAGATGTGTTTTTCGCGGTTGAATGAACATTGGTAATCTATGGCTCATCGGTTCTTCACGCACTATCCAGCGGTGGGGTGGGGTGGAGGGGCGTGTCTAGCCTCAAGAGTTGTACACAGTGTTGTGTAGTAGGCTATTATCATAAAAGCAATAAACTTGTGTAAGCTACAATTTAAGTAGGGAAAGATATTGTACTGAAGTGAGAAGACTGGCTAACAAACAAAACTTGATCTGGTTTGATGATAGCTGTTCTGAAAATACCGCTCGATTGATAGGATGTGTAATACTTAATAGTCACACATTCATTACCTGTTGTATGCATATTTTCTGCTTACATAGGAAAACTTACAACATAAATCAAAGCGTATTTTATTAGTCAAATGCTTCTTCCACTTATAACAAGACGTTTTTTCTGTTTTCTATATGAGAAAACGCATAGTCCCCTTTTCCGCTCTTCTTTTCACGTTTTCTCAACTTTGCATTTTTACTAAAAATTCAACATTCAAATCGCTAAGACTTTAGAACCCTTTGTCATACAAGACTAAAACATTTCACGTGCATTTTGCATTATACCATCTACAAAACTACGTTTGTACATTAAGTTTACTACAATACTTTAGGAAATATTGATATTTATGTAGCACCACCCCCTAATTTTTGCACATAAATTGACGTACAAATTTGTATTGAAAATTAAGTACAAGCTTTCGCAATGAGTAAACGTAGAAATGTATAGTTTGGTTTGAGAAATCTAAATTTTTCATCCGCTTTTAAAAATCTCTTATGGGAACAAAGTTATAGCACTTTGAAAAGATGTTGGTTATCACACCTTTTCGCGGTTTCCATGGCAACCAGTACTGCTAGTGACGGCTATATATTATTTTTGTCTGTAGTTTAACAACTATGAACATATGAACTTATTAAACACCCAGAAATGTGTTAAATAAAAAAAAATTATATCCGTGGTGCCTATCCTTAAAATACAAACAACACGAAGCTAATACAGGTTTACTCAAAAAAAAAGAACTAAATTTGATGGAACAAAAAATAATTAAACGGTGAATGCTGTAAAAAAATGTACTATGCACTTGGTGCCTATAAGAATTGATGGTACTCAGGGACAATCTACGTTTACGTTTTATTTTGAACTGGGTCTTCGAAGTACTAAGATCGTTATTATGTATTTGAAAGTAAGTGTGGGTGTTAATGGGGGGGGGGTAGATACATGGGATTTAATTGACATTTAGTAATTAACAATAAGTTATACATCCGTTCGCAATCACAGTAAAATAATGACAGGGTGCTTATTGACAGTGGAGTAAAGCTCTGGTCCCGTTATATGACGAACAGAACATTGGAGCGAGTCTATTAAAAGGTTATAAATTGTAGTAAAGCACATTGTAATATTAAAAAAAACGGCCAATATTAAATAGTTTTTAAAATCAATTCGAAAAAACGGGTCATCTTTAATTACAAGCGTTAACTGGGTGGATAGACCTGATCAATTTAAATTACCCAACATAGTTATTCTTCTATATGTATTAAAATTAGTTGTAAGAAATTATGAGTTTCACATTTCACATCCTAACAGTATTTAATAACAACAGATGAAATGACTCGGAGAATAGAATACAGTTATAAATATTGAATTATATTTTGAAAATTTTTCCATGTATAACTAAAAAGATTGAAATGGGTTCAATTATTGAAAATTTGAAGAAATGAATTGTGCGTGTCGTTTTCTCTGTTTTATGATAACTATCTTTTAAAAATGTGCACACAGGTATACAACTGGAGCTATAATGTTTTAAAATATTTTTAAAAGTTTAATTGTATTTCACGAAACCAATTTTTGAAAATTTGAATACAATATTTCTAGAGTGTTTTCTGTTACAAAAAATTAGCACGCTGATTTTCTTTTAGAGCTGGTGAAAGAAGGCTCGTTGAATTTATAATCAATATAATGATAGTTTTTTAACTTTGATACGTCCACAAAAGGCTGTTTTCTAATATGGCCGCTATTGCTATGGTAACCATACTTTTAAAAAAAAGTCCCACATATATGATAATATTTTTCTTTATGTATCCGAAGTAAAGCTTATTAGTTAAGAAGTTTATTTTCTTTAGCCATTCCCCTTAAAAGCTATACGATCGTAAAAATTGAATTACATTAACAATACACTTACACTACGGAATTCGATCAAGGAAAACTCTATAAAAATTAACATTAAACACATGCTTAATATTTTCCAAGTCAAAATGTACATTACAAAATTGAGCTTGATATGGTATAGTTGGATTTACTGTCGTGGACTTTCCTCCCTATCAAAAGCTCTCAAGTACAATTCCAGGACTCTCTTGTTACAGACGCAAGATACGAACAGAAACACACCCTGCAGGCCGTTTAGAAGAATAGAAACATATCTGAAATTTTATAAAATCTTTGGTTATTAAGTCAGCATGTTTAAAGTTAAAAAGGAATGGAATCAATTAAAAATAAACCGGGAGTGATCTCCCCTAAACTTTCTCGAATATTCTTATATAAAACAACAGGGGATGGGAACTCGGGATATAGTTATGATTTTTAATCAATTTTAAATACTTAAACTTTTTAAAATAGAATAGAAGCTCATAGAAAAAAGAATTGCGCACCAAGCGTTTAGAAGAATAGAAAAATATCTGAAATTTTATAAAATCTTTGGTTATTAAGTCAGCATGTTTAAAGTTAAAAAGGAATGGAATCAATTAAAAAAAATGAATGCAGTCTTTACATTTAAAAAAAATCATAATTAAAAATTTAAGCATTGAGCATTAAAACAGCATTACAAAAGAAGTCACCTCAACCAAACCGAGTCCAAAGCTTCAGAGATGATGGCAAGCGTCCAGAAAACTCCGGTAAGTGTAGACAACTTGGCGTAGATAAAAACACATTTGGCGAGGTCAGTGTTCCTACCGTCAGACGAGTGTTGCTGACGGAATGATTGGATCTTGACGATGGTTATAATCAGGAAAATAAGGTCCAGTGTGATAACGACAGCCATCGGTGCGATCATTGAGACTCCTATATTTTATATAAAATTAAGTTAAAATAACATAAATAAAACACTCAATAACTATTCGAATAATAAATCAACTATAATAAACACAAAGTCAACAGCTCAGATGAGCTGGACTGCTAACCCGTAAGTCTCGAGTTCGAATCCGGGTTCAAGTTAGTAGACCGTCCATGAGTTCACCCAACTATGATGGGTACCTAACTCAAGTTAGGGAAAGTAAAGGTGGCTGGGCATAGTGTTGTATCTCTTCATATGCCGAGGTCACAGAAACAAGTGAACTCTACTTCACTTGCCCTATAGACCGTCAGGTTTTAAAGGATACTTTACAGATGAGCATAATTATTAACAAACGTTTTATTGTAATTTAAAATAAAAAAAATAAAAAAAATAAATAAAAGCAAATTGTTGTTATCGTTAAAATGTTAATTTCAATATTTGAAAAAAAAATTACAAGAGTTAACGAATATTATGATTTTAACAGAAAAATAATAATTAACAATAAACTACATTTAAATTGAAAAGCTCGGTCCAGCTTAAGTAATACTATTTCGTTGTTATTTATTTAATTTTATATTCCCTTTACATATAACTAAGGTGAACTATACTTCACCTGATATATTAAGTATGTTAAACTTTATAAATGATATGTCATTGCCATATTCCACCCTTCGCTATTCTTTATCTTCAAAAAGCTTTCAATAAGTCATACGAACCCTTATATTAATTTCAATTTCAAAGTATGCCAGTAACGTCAAATGGTAAAGTAAAAATGGAAATAGGCAGTTAAAATAATTATTTTGATTTATTTTATTAAAGAAAAAAATAAATTGACATGCTTAAATCAATTTACCAACGAGAAAAGCATTGTCCAAGTAACAATAACTTTCACCATAGCCTGTAGTTTTTCCGCTCGATGACACAAAACTTGTTACAACTACCGTCACACAGACAGCGGCAGGGAATAAAAGGGAAGTAATAAATAGTTTAATAAAATGTATGTTCATCTCCCTTGGTGTCTGAGGAAACCTTGATGATCCCGACGTGAAGGCTTTGAATATTTGATAACTACAGATCAGTGTCCATGTAAACATCCACAGCCACAAAAAGTGGGTCGTTATGCCTAGAGCCGTACAGAGAAGACTTGGACCTCGACTTCTGCTGAAAAAAAAATTGATATCAACTCGAATGTTCATTCTACATATTGGAATATATATATATATATATATATATATATATATATATATATATATATATATATATATATATATATATATATATATATATATATCTTATATATATATATATATATATATATATGACCTAAGTATAGAAGTGGATAGCTAGGGCAACACTATACCCAGACGCAATTGTTTCCCTAGAGTGAGTTAGACTTTTGTGTTAGCAATCGTTAGTTCTAACATCCACATAAATCTTCCACGTCTAAGTATAGTTATTAACTTTTTATCATAAGCATAAGTATGTGTCGTCGTATACAAAACCTAACTGTAAAAGATGCGAACTTCTATCATTTAATTACCATAAGAAATAAATGTATTTAACTTACTCATAAGCACTAGCTAATAGAGAGCACTGAGCCAACAAAATAGTGACAGCCAACATCACATTGTTTTTTCCAGCTTTCCCTAACAGAACAGGAAACTTGATGTATGTTATAATAGTTATCAGCAGACAAACCATGGACGCCCCCATACAAGCCAATGTAAGGTTATACTCGATGTTTTCCATCAGGGTCAGCATCGCGAACTTTTTCGCTTGAAGATCGGATTGTTGTTGTAGAAGTGTGTCCAAAAGCTCATTACAAACGTGAAGCACATCATCACTCCCTATGTCCACTTTGGTGAGATCTGAGTAGTCTGATATTTGAAGTGTGGTCACCTTCAGGTTTAGGGTTATAACAAAACGTGGAGGGATAACCTCATCATGGATCTCAATGTTGTACTCAGACTTGTTGAATGATATGATTGGGCATCGTAATAGATAAGAGAAATTCACGTATGATGCTGCTAAAGCCACGGCATCGAATTCGATATTATATAATTCAGAGTTTTTTATTTCCGTTTTAACGTTTTCTAAAGACAACAAGTTGTTAAGAAATATATAATTACTGACTTTGCCTGGTAAAGTAAAGCTTGAGTATGTCCGAAAACCTGATTCTGTTTCAATTTCAATGCTGGATAAAACAGCTAACAACTGGTTTTCTAATTCATCTCTGTTTTTCTTGCATGTTGCAATAAAATAGCTGGTGACATGGAATATAATCTCTCTGTTATCATTATTTGAGTCGTTCACTGGATTGAAACTTATTAATGTAGTTTCTAAAGTGTTTCGTTCGCTCAATCGATCGATTAATTTTTGTATCTGAAAGCAAATAAATAAAAAACAAATAAATGAAAAGAAATGCATGCACTCAATTGAACAATAACAACAAAATATGTTCTTGAGTGAAAAGCCTTTTGTCGTATCTCCTATGGTCAAAGCTCCTGTGTTCAATGCTGAAATGGACACAGCTTCAAGGACCGTTTTAATAGACTGGACGGTTGTGGGCAGCACCGTTAGGGATCATTAATTTATGACGTCCACGCATTTTTTGGATTAGGACCCCCCCCCCTATCCACAAAAGTCCACTTAATGCCCTTTTAAAAGTCCACACGCGTCCGCAAAAGCACATTTTTTTCTGACCCCCCCTTCTCCTGTGGACGTCATAAATGTATGACCCCTTAAGAAGATGATCTCAAGTTCGGACATCAGCCTGCCCGTGTAATGGGCATCCTAATGTTTAAAATATACCATCAGATACCAAGCTAACAGAAACGGATGGACTTAATTTTTTCTGCACCACGGACCACCGGGTTAGAAATGTTAGTTTTACATTAGCTTGTCTACAACTCTCTTTTAACCCTCATTTTTCATACTTTTTTGTTTTGTTCTAAAAATGCAGTTGAATCTCATTATAAATCTTAATCGCAATTCATTATTGCTTTTGCAATACAAAGTAAAAGATATAATTAGCATACCTACCACATTGTGAAAATTATTGATGATATTCAGTGTAGTATCATGTTTTAATTCGACGCTTTTACTTGCCGTATTTGGTATAAACCAAAATTCTAAACCATAATGAAGGCAACCCATTCCTCGTATTTTAGAAACACAAGTTCCATTAAAAAGAGTTTTACCTGGAGTGCACTCAGTAGGGACACATCTACCCTGAATAAGAAAAATTGTTATACTAAATGAAATCGACGTTTTACGAAGTGAAGACTCATAATTTAAGAAGCATAATTAAATTACAATTTTACACAACTTGTTTATGATAACTGCAAAAACACTGAGCTAAAATCTAACAAACGTAATAAGTAGGAGTATAAATTGAGTTTCACAGAACAAAATTGCTTTAACCTACCACTACACAATAAAAACAACAAAACAATGATATCTGTAAAAACAAACGTGTGATAATGCAAGCGCAATGCAACCAAATAAAACATTAACTCAGCAAAAGACTCATCTATCATCACCCATTAAACTGATTAAACAATACATTTGATTAGTATCGTGAGTCTAATAAAAGAATTAATGAAAATAAACATGACACCAAAATGTATTTGCTCAAAACTTAAAATGTCTTTAAATTCGCGTATCGTTTACAGGCGCAAGAAACCCTCAGTTGTATAATGATTTTTCTCTTCACGAAATATGAAACAATTAAAATGTATTTAAAAAGGTTGTATTTTACTGTGTTTGTATTTTTTTTTCTAAAAACATAAATAAAAATACGAAGTACTTGGTTTAATGAATCTCTTATGAATTCAAACAAATAAAACCCAACTGGTTTTAATTAATATAGGTTGTCGCTTGACATACTTATTTCTTTAACCGTCATCATGGTAATGATGATTGCCGAAAACAACGATACAGTGATTCCGTGTTTTTAAAACAATGATTGATCGCAATTTCAGAAATATATACTAATAATTGGTTTTTTGTTGCGTATTATTCAACAATACCAATCTAATTTTAACAATGGACGATTAATGTTTAATGCAAGCGTGCCTTTTGTAAAATTTGTGTCTAGTCGCTGAGAATATCGAAAAGAATATAATAAAAGTAAGCAAAACGTGAATTGCTTTGTTTAATAGTGTTGTAAACTTATTCAACCATATTGTAAACTAGAGAATATTATTTATTGCGTCCTAACAAAATAATTTCTAAATTAAAAAAAAAAGCATGTAGGATAAAACCAAACATAAAAAAAATAACTTGATCAATACAACAGCTAACTGAGTCAGCCCATTTTTTCCGCCGTGTATTTGAATCGGAAGAAATAGAGCAGACGACACATTTATGCTAAATGGCGGTAAACGGTCAAGCGCGTCACAACAACAATCATTAAAAACTAGCCCACGGTATCACTGAGTTTCAGTAATATTATTGTAGCCGTTCACAACTCATTTTCGTGGCTACAGATTAAATTTAATGGAATTGGTATCAAATTAAAGGTAAGTAAATGTAGTTTCTAATTGTTCAAGTCATCTTGAACAATAACGACGTTTAAAATCGTACGCAATACCATCAACTAATACATGTAATATTATTAAAAAATTAAAAAAAAATTTTATACGAAACAATCGAAGAGAAACAAAATGGTTAGTAATTTTTTACTTACAGTTGGGTGTGCCCATTCTGAGATCGTGCAGTTAACCCTTTGAAGTTCGTTGAACATTTTGTTACGCTGAGATGTTAATTGTGAAGCTTGTCTCCTTCCAAAGTCGACCAGCAGGGAATAAAGTGGGATTTCAAACTCTACTGCTATTTCATTTTTTGGTAAGATGCAGGCATATTTACTTGATAAACTGTTGAAAAGGCACATTAAAACGATCAAAATAATTGTTTGCTTTTGTTTTAAATCAATGTAAACATATGTTACTTAATTTTTATCATTTCTATTAGGATCACAAAAATATTACTATGATTCCATGTAATAAAATATAAACATACCCACAAAATACTCTGCTTAATGGGGTTTTATAAACGTAGAAGAGGTAGCAATGTGTAGTCTCGGATAGTTCTAGCATCTCCACTACACTGGATAAAGTGTAGGCGAATTCTAAACAATGGCATTTTATCTCTACATTCAGGTGTTCAATCTAAAACATGATGTTATAACTTATTAAAACATAACAAAAATTTAATCTATTTAATGGAGGCTTAGCTTTATAATTTCTAATACATAATATGACCCAAATGGGATTTTCTGAGTGCGAAGAGACTAAATCTCAAAATATCAGAAAAATGAGATATAATTGTTTTATCTTTATAAAACTAACAAAATAAATTAAATTTGCCATTTGAATAATATTTACAACAGGTTTATTTCGGAACGTGAAGGGATATGTGGGAATCTCTCTCGTTGTCGCCTTTTCTGCCGCATTGTTTTTAATCATTGGATTAAAAAGAATTGCATCCATCACATTTTTGCATCCGTACTACACAGTCTAGCAGTTTCATATCACTATTAAAAATATTTTACCTGCAGTTGTACACATTTTTAAAAAATTATATGAGGAAGTACAATAAAATATAATTTGTCTATCATCATCGTTTCCCGTTTGTGTTTTAGATACATGAGGCAGATCAAGTAGAGTTGGTCTGTTTCAATTACCTCAGCATGCAAGGGGAAAATGTGGTCAGTGCTATGCCAAGCGGCGTTTGTTTCCTTAAGGTGATTTAGGACCCGTCAAAGCTTTATGGACTCTTAGACGTGTGTCCTGATTTTAACCCGCATACAAACGCGAGGCTCTCGGGTTGACAGTCTACTGCTAGGTCAAGCCTTTCCGTATAGTTTGTAGGTCTACATGGCAATCCTGTTCTATTTGTTTGTTACCCACTGCACGAAAAAACAACATTTGACTGAACTGTTACTTACGTGTTTGACATTATTACACCGGGCACAATAAACATTTTTGTACACGGCCCCTGTGTCGTTGTCTCTAACGTGAACCATCAGCTCCAACGTCAGGTTCTCACTGGCAACTTCCTCCTGGCACAAGCGGATTGTATCTGGATCTCCGGTGTAAGAGGGGCCGCAGGAGGCGATGTAGGGAAAGTTAAATTTGGGTATTGTGCGACTTTCACAGCCAAACTTTGGTAAATAACCTTCAAGCTGTATAGGTGTTTGAGTCATATTTTGATGCATGTGTTCATCTTTCATAATCGAATTTTTAAACTTAGTTTCTGCATAATTTACCATGGCTAGGACTGTGTCTGGTACAGGTAGACTGGAATCGGAAACATTAGGGCAACATAAACCCTTGATGCCACACGTTGAATCACAGGAGCAAAACGGACAAAATGGTAAACATTCGGCGTTAAAGATGTACGTTTCTTCAATCATATATTCGCGAATCACAATCTCGTTTCCCTTGCACCTGAATGGGCATGTGTATTTATGAAGATACGTCCGAGGCAAATTGTACTGGTCAAAATAAAGTGTTAACATTGTGAAATTGTTGTCAAATATTTCGGCTAAGTCGATGTGATTTTCAGTTGTATCGATGATCTTAGAATGGTCAACTTTTTTTTCAGATGTGTCATTGAATTCAGGCTGGTGATTTGTTGTAAAATTTGAGTCGATTACATCCATTGATAAACACGGAGAGTATAAGAAGAAGTACACTGTTTGAAAAATGGCCGTCCGTATCACCATCTTCAACAATGTTGTACTGCATAAAAAACAAAACTGAATGACCAAAAATGATTTTATCAATTTAAAAAAAAATGTAATGCTAATAAAGACATGTACATATTAGTAACATAATTAATCCCTGATTAACTAACCAAACGTCATTTTTTTTTATATTTGTAATAAAACCAATAACATCACAACATTATTTTGTACGAAATATCACAATAAAAATTAAAATCTAATTTTCAAAACAGTCTTTCATATATTTAACGTATTTAAGGCATGCAATTAAAACATAATTCAGTGCAAAATAAAAAAAATAATTAATTAAAATATGCACACAAAAAATGCATACATTTTTAAAAATAAAAAGCTTGTATGTAAAAACTAGCGTGTCCGTCGCCGCGCGTTGTCGCGGTCTCAGAAAAAAGTCTGACAAAATATTTTAAGACAGTTTCATCACTTTGTTACCAATAGTATGTTCTTAGACTCGTGATCTTGTTTTCTAAACCTGAGTATTTAAATGAAAACGCTAGATTTCCTGGATTATTTTAGTCGGGGCAAGGGTTTGCCCACACTACCGCTCAGCACACCCCAGAGCACCCTATATGAAAGCCTTGATTGTACTTTAATTACTCTTTGTAATTATGAGGTGAACATACTTCAATAACAGCCCGGGTGTTAGGGACATAGTGGAGCACTGTCGGAGCCCACGTTATACTACCGCAGAGGCGTCACCTACGGTCCATGGCTCGTGTTCATCATTGAATGTCGCGTACCACCGAGCCAATATTGTAGGGTGCCTTTATAACTAACGAAGGTGCGATAGTGTTTATAGGATAACCCGAGGCGCCAAATCGCTGCGCCTTTTGCAGTTTTACCGCTGAATATAGTAGACCGTATTGTTCGCTAGCAGGACGCCCGAATAGCGTATACCAAGTGTTAAATAAACGTTATGGAACTCTGGGTGTCAAACCGTGAATTGACAAAAATCGCAACCTCTCGGGCGCCGCGCATAATAATTTAAATTCTTTTCCCACAGAAACCTTTTCGGCAGTATTCTCATCAACTCCGCAAAGTTTAATGGCAATCGGACGAACGGCGTCAAACCGCATCCTACTTATAATTTCTACGTTCAACCTTCCTGAGACGTTTTTACTTTCTCGCATAGTGAAAGTATTGTAATCGTGTAAAAAACCAAAATCGAGGATTTCATAAATCTCGACGTTTTACACCCCCCCCCTCCGACTGCCCTGAGTAGGAAAAACTTAATTTTCAATCTTGTCTGTATGCCTATGAGTGTGTGTGTGTGTGTGTGTTTGTGTAGCTGTGTCTGTGTAGCTGTGTGTCTTGAACACGATAACTTGAGTACCGTTTTTGTTTGTGTATATTTCTCATGTATTATGTTACCGTAAAGATGGAAAACAGGCATTCTATAGATTACTAAGGCAATGTATACATTCCCTGCCGTTTGTAGGCAAAGTATGAATTATCGGCGTTGTTATACACTTTTTCTTTGCATTATATACAATGTCTAAGTAAAAAAATACAAAATGAACAACATGAAATCTGTAATAAGAGAATAAAGGAGTCAGAAGTTTTCATATTTTACTATTTGTTGCAGCACGGAAGGCTAGAATGGCATTTTGAATAATAATTGCACATAATTTTCTTTTATACACAAAGACATTTATTATTTAAGCACTTAGTCTGGCACATACACCGTAAAAATCCTTGGCCACTTACTGTGGACTGAACAGTAGCAGTGGATTAAAGAGGTATCTTGTGGTCAAGCAGTCAGGAACATCTTCAGTCTTGGGTAAGCCCTGTCGACGAGCACTGAATTGTCATCTTGCATAGAGATGGTTTATTATTCCCCGCACCGTTCTAAGTTAGGAACAGCCATCTTCCGCCACAACTGCTAACAGACTTCACGTATCACAAGGTTCCTTGTCTACGGCATGAATAGGAATCCCAACCTTGCAGGCGGAAATGTTTTGTCAGCGTCCATTTTCATTTTCTTTGCCTGTACTTCTAGATTCTTTTTTGATTGCCTCTTAATTCTATAGAATGACTAGAAAATGTATGAAATATTGATGTTTTTCATACTTTGCCTGCCCTTTTAAGGCATTGTATACATTGCCTAGGTATTCTATAGAATGCCGCTTTTCATACATTGCCAGTAACATACATTGTCTTATTACATCGCATACAGTATATTATTAATATTGCTCGCTTATGTCATTGTCTATAATGTAGTTCTAAATGTCTCTGCAAATATTGAGTACATTTTAATTATTTTTATAACATTTACCTCATTATTAAATGCCTCATACAGAAATAAAAGTCTCGACCCCAAAGAGCTGAGTACGTCTATGCAACACACTGTAGGCAAAATTCAGGTAGCAAAACTCAGTTATCTCCTGGCTTTAAAAGCTAATCGAACAAGTCAAAATGGCCAATGGAAAGCGTGACTTCGAAAATAGATCTAAAAAGTTTTTATTACTCTGGGTGTTTTTGTGTGTCTTTGGAAACGTAATGGTATTTTCAAAATATAATTTTCGCTTCTTCAAGTTGAATGATTGTTTGAACGTGTATGATTGCATGTCTTAACACAAAAAAATTCGAAAAACAAAAATTGGTTTATTCCGTATGTTTAAATTTAAAAGCTAATTAACTGATACTTGATATGTAAATTTAAAAGCTGTATTTTGCAAGGTAAACATTTCGTATTTCTCCTAGTCTGATCGTGACTAGCTAGGATATTTATGTCAACAAGTATTTTTTGCTTGTCTTTTTGACTCATGTATGCTGGTGTCGATATAATCCTACTAGCCTGGTGCTCTTTGTTTCTTTGCGACCCCTGTGGAGAAAAGGGCTTCATAGGCTTTTCTGAAGATGAACGCCCTCGACCAAATTGACGTTTGGTTTGTGTATTTGTAGTTTTTCTGTAGCTTGTTTTTTTGTTTTAACGAAATAAGGTCGCTGACCGGCATTATGTTTAACCCTAAATATCGAGGACCAGGGTTGTAGCTTTGGTCTGAGATATTCCCAGTTTGCTTGGAACTGTCAGGAGTTTACACTCCTGCTCGTATAGGGATCGTCGGGAAACATTTGCTGCCAAGCCACGACAAAGCTCAAGCACTGGATGGCAGAGTTTGGTGTTAACGATATTACATAATTGTCTAGACGACCCCACTATGGGGGAGTCAAAAGGATCCCAAATTGCAAATGCTATACGAGTTTTTAATGTGTCAACAGTATTTTCCTGGCAAAATCATGCTGTATTAGATAAATGAGACAAGCCAAGAAATCTAGCTTGCCTATTTTAAAATGACCCCAGTATATTGCTGGGAATGTAGCAGGCATGACCCCAAGCTGGTGTTAATGTGACTTCAGTACGATTTAGTAATATACACTTTAGTATAGCGTAGAGAACATCATCTCAAAATGACGTTAATGTGACGTTACTGTGACTTCAGTACACCGTTTGGAATAAGATCCTTAGTATATCCTAGAGGACATTGTTCCTGAATGATGTTAATTCCCGTACCCCGTTGGGAATATGATCCCTTGTATGACGTATTGAAAACGACCCCGGCATCTGGATGTAAATCTATAAATGTCTTTACTTCAGCTGAAGATCTGCACTAAGACAATAGGACACGACTTTAGCTAAAAATAATTTTCAGACAAAAATAATAGCCAGAAAGAATTTAAAAAGAAATATGTCGTGTTATATTTTTTAATTCAAGCCAACTTGAATTCTCAGACAATAAATTATGTTTTTTTCTGTTACAAGGAGTGGTAAATCTAACGAAGCTAAACGTTGGGTGATGTGGTGCAGGTGCAAAAATGGTTTCTGGGAAGAGTTGAGGGTTTTTTGTTAGACATCAGTTAGTTCAGATAATAAATGTGAAGTTTGATGGCTGGATGGAAGAGTGTGAAGGTCTGGGGGTTTCATGGATGGTATGGTGTGGATGACTTGGGTTGAATTGCTATTTAGGAGAGTTTGTTAAGCTTTGAATGATTTGAGCGGTTAGTTTGGTAACAAGTGAGTTATTTGAGAGGTCGTTTGTAAAAGTTTAAATGAGTTGAGAGATCAGTTTGTAAATATTTGAATGATTTGAGAGGTAAGTTTGTAAATGTTTGAGCAAATTTGTGAGGTTATTTCGTGGATGAGGTATGTTGTAAATGATTGAATAATTTGAGACAGGTTTTTCTTTTTCAAGAAAATTTTAATATCTAACCCCAAAAGGAAAGCACAAAAGTAGTAATATCGGGCTAAGCTTTTCTAGGCTAATATTACAATAATGGGGTAAACATGAGAAAATGATACAGGATAAGGGAGACCTGGGGGTGTTTGGTTCGTGGCCCAGTGGTGATGGGCAGTGTTGGTGGTGATGATGAATGTGATCACTTCAGATTAATGTATTTTTGTGCTATCAGAGCTCTAGGGACGAGAAAATAAGTCCTAATTGTACAAACACAAACAAACAGATTAGCTTGCATTAATTAACATGATGTTTATAAAACTACACAATTAATTAGGGATTAATAAATTATTAAGTCGTTTGGAAAAAAAATATATTCGATTTTAGGTAAAAATTTAAAAAATAAAAGATGTTTCCCCATTAAGAGCTTTGCAATTAATTATATTACTTACAGTGAAGTTATTTCGTAAAGATGCATTTACAAAACAATCACAACACATTAGACGTATTTAAAACTATCGGCTGTGTCAAGTTACAAAGGAAAGTTACATAAATAAAAATAAAATATAAAATTCACTGTACTTACTTTACTAAAACTTATTTTGAGTAAAAAAATATTTGAAAAGCTAACATAAAAAAATCGTGTTTGTTTTGCTTTAAATTAAAACTATTAATGGTCGTCTGGCCATTATTTTAAATATAATCCCCTGGCGAAACATTCAACACATTAGATGACACTAACACCTTGTTGTTATTAATATTTAATTAACGCAAAATAAGTTAAATTAACGCATTACCGGTTCTAATTACCATCTGTTTTGCAATTTACAATTAGTAGGTTTTTTTTTAAAATCAATTGTGAGGTGATTAATACCGTTACTCACTGCGTGTAAGCAGACTTTTGAATTCAAAAGGAACTGAACATTTTAATAGTTTTGAAGAGAAATTAATCATGTGTTTTCTGGATTAAAGTTGTAAATTATTCTTTGGTCAGTTGAAGAAATATTGGTGCAGGCAAGAGCCTGACGTGTTTCAGAAAATACGATGGCATTTACAAGATGTCGTTTTGTGTTACATCTGGTTATATTTTTAACAAATCACAAACCTATAATCATAACAGGGAACGGGAATGTGTTTCATGGAAGAAATATTTTACCTAGTAACGTCATCCCTGAGTACGACACACACATGGATATTTTCAACGACACAGACCTGAGTGAATCTAGCGAAGAACAATACACCATCTCATTTCATTCATGGGACAAGAACAAAATCTCGGCCAAGGATTACCAGCAGAGCTACTGCCCTTTCCGGTGTCGCGGAAATGAGATAATCACCATGTACAACACCGGAAGTATTTGCCTGTTGTTTCACTGCAGCAGTTGTTTTTGTGACCGTCCCGCCTGCGAAATCTACGACCTCTGCTGTCCGGAAATTTCAGAGCCGTATTACCCGCCAGTCACCGGAAAATTTCCCAGCGACGTCGAAGACGAAGAGAAAATAAACAGCATGATTTATATTCAACCAAAGGACTCATTAGACTCCAGAGGTACCTGCGACATGGAATACTGCGATCATCCAATGTTGTTTATTCACACTTGTCCATCATTTTATATAGAAAACACGGAAATCAAGAAGAAATGCGAGAACAAATTTGATATACATACCGCAACGTTTGACACTTTTCAACATGTCATGGACGAAAACACAGGTGTCTTGTACTGGAATAAATATTGTGCACACTGCAACGGCGCAAACCAAGTAATACATCTACCTTTCTCTATAGGTGTTTTAAAAGTGGCGCTTTGTTATATTTAAAGAAAATAATTTATTTTTTACTTCTTAGTAAAAAGTATAACAAAAGCTTGTTATTAACACGTTTTTACAATCTTTTATTTAACTTGCTTCCTAATTAAATTAGAGTAAAGGTATTCAATACATAATATAGCAACCTAATGTTTTCCTTTTAATTCTTTAGATAGTAGTTCATTATTATTTATTTAAAGAAAATTATTTATTTATTAAAAATTTTTTCAGTACTTTAGACATTTTAATACAATATAATTAGATGACTAAAACGTATTGCGCTAAAAATTGACAACAATGTGCGTATAAAAACGCGGAAAATGAGTACTTTATATAGGAGAAAAATTAATTCTCAAAAAATAATTTAGCATTTAATATTACATTACTTGTCTCCGATATGAAAGTGGGCTGCCCCCTTTCTACGAAGATTTGTAGTCATTGACGTTCAATCAAACATAGGCAATCGCTTTTGATCTGGTGTCGTCCACATAACATAGCAGTATTAATATTCAATTTCAGGTGAAAGAGATACCGCTTACAATAAACTGTACCACTATGATGGAGGTGTACAATGAAACAGACCCGGACATGTTGCTGAGAAAGGCGCTCAGACTGTACAACGTCACACATACCGTGTTTGGGTTCACTAGAGGCATTCAGTGCGACGCTTCCATCAGGCAAGTGGACGTGTATTGTGAACTTTGAACTTTTTTTTTTACTTTTATAGATCTAGATTTTGCGATCGTTAAATAAATAGGAATAAGCAAATTATAAAAAGAAAACGCTATTGTCATGGGTGGATTGACTGTGTCTAAACGGTCCAGGAAAAAAGTAAAAAAAAAAACGCCAACCATACGGACTTTTCATTGTGCATTAAATTTTGAGGACCGATGCTAACAAAGTCACGGATCACAAAATAAAATAGCAATATACACTGGTGCAGAGGGGGGCGGGGGGGGGGGGCATATGTCCCCGGGCGCCGACCTTAAGGGGCGCCAAAATGGGTTGGAAAAAAAGTTAAATTTTGAGGGGGTGCAAATCGAACGTTTGTCCCGGGGTGCCGGGAAGTGTCGCTACGCCTCTGCACTGGTGACTAAACGAAAAAGCTGAAGGTTTCTTCTTCTTCTTCCTTCTTAATTTTAGTGTTGGAAGGGATCCAAAACAATTAAGGATACGTGTCAACTGGTTATGCGCCATTGAAGCCATTGACTCCGATTTCAGCCTGCTTTTCTTTTTGGATTTGCTGCCATAGCCTTTGTCCAACCAAGAACAAAGCAGCAGTTGTTTGATTTTGTAGTTGTCTCTCCTAGAAGAGTGGCTGTCCCCAGCTAACGAGCCTCATCTGCCCGAGGGTTCGAACTCCGAGACTTTTCGGTTTAGCAGCCATGAGCTTTACCGACTTGACCACGCCGACCCCTTGCTGAAGGTTTAAAAAATAACACATTTAGGAACCAAACTAGGTCCATTACTGCGAGGCAACCGGGATTTTTTTTCCCTTGAAGTCAAACACGATTTTTCCAGGTGTCCTGACTTCACAGTCCAGCACTGCTGATGTCCTAGAGACATTTTTTTCGATCAGGCTGCTTTTTTTTCATGCAGTGCCCCACTCCCCCTTCCGATGCACACCGTCCACCCCCCCCCCCCCCCATTTTAACGCAGTATAATTTATACACCCACCCCGGAATATTTAGAAATTATTTAGTCCACCCTCCCAAATTTTCAAGTACTCCCTCCCCTTCCCGGAGAAAAAAAGTCTGAAAGTAACACAGATTTTGATCTACTATTCCTATTTGTTATCACTGCTAGCGAATGCAATATTGGCTAAGACTGGTTTTGAGAAAATGCCGCTATTTGGTTGTTTTATTTTCTATTTCTCAGTAATTCATAATTTGTGAATTCGAAAATATTTTGCTTTAAAACACTATCAGTAGCTAGTGAAGGACCCTCACCCTCACTTTCCACTCTCCACTCCTCCCCTCCCCTACTCCGCCAAGTGAAAGCAGTCGTCTATGACGACAGTTTATAGACGGCAATGAAAAGATTAAGCGGAAAGTGCTATTACCTCCGACTAGTTTCAAATCGTTTAAAAACTAAATTATCTGCCCCTAATAGCCGTCACTAATTGGACCCGGTACACAGCTCACCAGACTGGTGGGGTGGGGGTGGTAGCGATATGGCTTGTTGAGCATGGCTGGTGAGCGAGCACACGTGGTGCCCCGCATGGTCCCTCCATGAAGAGAATTATAAACATACGAGCCGACCCGCGGCGTATAATACTCCGCTATTTAGTTGTTTTATTTTCTACTTTTCAGTAATTCATAATTTGTGAATTCGACAGTACCAACGCTGCCACTGAAAATGATTGCTTTAAAACACTATCAGTAGCTCGTTAACCCCCCTCCTATCCCCACCCCTACCCCCCACCCCCTGTGAAAGTAAACTCCTCTTAGTTACCTCCCCTAAGTTTAAAATAGTTTCAAACTAAATTATCTGCCCCTAATAGCCGTCACTAAACTCGGCTCTACGATTGTTAACGTTTAGCGTGAACCACAGCTCACCAGACCATGTAGGGGTGGGGGTGGTAGGGAGCGCGCTTACAGCTTGGTGTTTTCTATCGTCTCCAAGAAGAGAATTATATATATAGATAGATGCTAGTCAGTTTTTAAACTATCATAAACATTATAGAAATCATTTGTCTGTAGTGTTATCGACCAATGCGATGCAACAAGAACTAACGAGGACATAGCGAGGGCTTGTCGTGAGTTGGACAAGCCTATCTATCGCATCTTCACAGTTTTTCCGGGTGTTTATTACAAGAACATCTTCTGTGCTACTTGTTATAAAGTAAGTATCACAAGTCAAGCTATTTAGATGTAATTTTATCAGTCTCTCTCTCTCTCTCTCTCTCTCTCTCTCTCTCTCTCTCTCTCTCTCTCTCTCTCTCTTTCTTTCCAGGGGATGGCAACTCGGGATATAGACATGATTTTTAATCCATTTTAAGTAAACTTTTTAAAATAGAATAAAATATCGTAGAAAAAAGAATTGCACACAATAAAAATGTGCATAATAGTGCGGGATATTATTAGTACTTTATAAATTCTCATGCGTTTTTTTTTTTTTTGAGAAATCGGAAATTAATACTTCCGGTCATCGAAAATTTAACAAAATTTGACAAAATGAAGAGAATTAGATGTGCTACTTACATGTGAAATTTCATTTATCTATCTGAAATAGTAGTTATGTTATAGGCTTTTGAAAAATTGAAAGTAGAAAAAGTTCAATCGCTCAAAAGTTGATACTGCTCTACGATTTTGATAAAATACTTATATGTGAAATTTCATCAACCTAGCTGTAACGGTACTTAAGTTATCGTGTTTACACACATACACACACACAGACATACGGACAAGATTGCAAAACTATGTTTTTCCGACTCAGGGAGGTGTAAAACGTCGAGATTTACATTTCTATATTAAGCACTTGGTGTCATTTAATCTTTGAGTAATACTGGTTATTGATTTGACCATAAAATTGTTTGCTGTAATGCCTTGTTGGATTACAAAAACAATGATGTTTTAATCTTTAAAAAAAGGAAGAATGGATTTGTAACAGTCTAGTTCAAGGGAATCAATTTATAATTATATTACAATGTTTGTATTTGTACATTTACTCCATACAGTCTTTAGATACTGGAAATGTTTGTATAGAAAGACTTAATTTGGGACCTACATTTAGGACTACAATGCCTCTCATCATTCGCTCTGTTCCACCGAGCTTTGAAAGGGAAGAAAGCGATCCCCAGACAAACTGCACGAGTCACCAGTGGTTATCTCCCTCTGTGAGTTTACGAAAACGTATACAAATTAAGGAAGGGGTTAATTATAAGAATTTAATTACGAGCTAGATTTACAGCTCTTTAATGATTGCTCATTTTGGGATTCAATATTTATTACAATATCTATTTGTGTTTCAATGTACTATATTTAAAAAAAAACAACTGGTAGTTTAAAAATATTGTATGGAAATACATATAAGTAAATATATACTTACAATATGATTTAACAATAGTGTTAACATGCCAAAAAATGAGCATAATTATTATTGATACCAAGACTGCCAACACGAATTTCTCTAGTTCAAATAACGGTTCAAGTCAGTAGAATGTCCCTGAGTCCACCCAGTTCTGATGAGTATCTTTCACGTTAAGGTAAATAAAGGCGGCTGGGCATAGTCTATGAACCAGATCAGCTCTACATCAACTTAATGTGTCTTGGGCACGAGCGGGAAAAGATGATGATAAATATCTGAGACCTGAATATAACACCAAATAAACCTTTCGCTATTATTATAATGCTGGGGCAAACTGATACACAGACACATGATGGTTAAAAATGTTAGAACTTACAGTCAAAGGTAAATCTACTTTTACATACGTTTCCCGTTTTCTTCCCCAGTCTGAGTGCCTGCCCTTGATGTGTAGCCCAGGTAAACTGGTCACCAACAGGAGCTGTAGCTCAGCCATCCCGTACATCGGTGGTCTAGTGTACAACCTCAAGTTCTGGCTTGTATTGCAGGGGGGTGGGGACGGCGGTGGTGAACTAACCCGCCTTTCACCACCGGTGCTGTTAAGCGTCTTCAAGGAAAAGGTGATTTAGATAAGTTTTGCTTGGATATTTTAAAAAACAGCATCTACACACATATGCTCAAACATATGTTTGAAATTATGTCTATATATATATATATATATATATATATATATATATATATATATATATATAATATTTTGGCTCAAATTGACTTAGTTTTTCTGTATTTATAATGTTTGTGGAAAACAAACATATTGTGTATTGTCGACTTGATCGTCAGTTTGTAATTTTTTAAAGTGTTAATTTTTGTACTAAAATGTTAATTGATTATTTAGAAAATAAATTGTAATAATTTTTAATCAATTTGTTTTTCGTTTACAACTTATCATTTTAATTGAAGTAGTGTGCAAAAAATAAATAAAATTAATCTTTTCCTATTCACAAACATTTTAATTTCATTTGCATAAAGTATACAAACTACGTCCCTTTGTATCAATTACTTCCCTTAAAAAAAAGAAAAATACAATTTATTTTGTTTATTATGATGTTTGAAAAAAACAAAAAAACAATTGTCTTATTAGCTTGGCCTTACAAAATGCAATGTGGTAGGTAAAACACAGGTATTTTAAATGCTACCTTTTTGTATTTTATACTCTAAATCAGGGGTTCCCAACCTTTTTCTACTCGAGAGCACATTCTAAAATGTCGGTAGGGTGGCGGGCACCACCTATTTTAAATCGACAAACTCCTTCCTTAACTTGTCATTTAACATTTTCCCATAATTTATTTTCTTATTATATTATAGTCATAATGTATTAATAAATAATAAACAAAACTGTTTCAAAATAATAAAATTATTTGGCATTTTTTTCAAATTGCATACACACAGAGAAATGTGTTTACAAAACGTAAATAGTGCAGTCTGGCTTGCCGCTAGACAAGTTGGGACAAGTATCGAACATATTTAATAAACCTAGGCAGTCAAAAAAAATAAAACTGTAACAAATGAATAAAAATAAATCATATTTTAAAATAATGTTTATAAAAAAAATTCTGTCTCTGTCGAATAATAAGAGGCGGGCACATACGAATCGTTCAGCGGGCGCCATGGTGCCCGCGGGCACAGGGTTGGGAACCCCTGCTCTAAATGCACTGTTTACTAATTATTTTTTTATCAATAACAGTTGAGAAGCACTTCCTCAATGTCCTCTACGTTTACGTTTATTTTTTCCATTTGCGTTATTGCTTGCCTTCATGCTTGTGTTTGCGTTTGTGTTTACGTTTACGTTTGTGTTTGTGTTTACTTTTGTGTTTGTGTTTGCGTTTACGTTTGCGTTTGAGTTTGCGCTTGTTTGCGTTTGTGTTTGCGTTACTTTTGTGTTTTTGTTTTTGGTTGTGGTTGGTGTGGTTAGGGTTAAGTTTAGAATCAGAGTAAGGCTTAGGGTTATGTGTTATTTTCTCAAACGTCAATAAAAAGTGAACGTCGAAAAAATTATAAACAAGCCACTGATAAGGGCCTTTTCAAGGCTAGACATTATGAGAAATTTGGTAATTCGCCTTGACATTTCTCAATTTCAAATGGTATTTTCTTACCAACCGTGGTTTTGAATTAAAAGTGGTGTTTTAAAATTTATGAATCGGACCTGGAACGATGAGACGGAGATAATGGGCGTTTGAATGCACGACTAATGATCCAAAACTTCTTGTTTGTTATACGCCTCTTAATCTAGTCACCCACGATTTACATTTGACGCACCTTAGGGTAAGTAAAGGAGACCGAGCAGAGCCTTCCTACACCGGTCTAAGAGACACAGGTGAACTCTGCTTCAGTTGCTAAATTCTCATGCAGTTCAGGAATTTAGACTGCTTACTTGTAAAACGGCCTAACCAAAACGGTTGGAAGGTATCCATGTCAATAGCAACATTTTCGTTATAACTTTGTTTTTAACTTTTATTTTTCTGAAATATGAACTTGAGTTTTGCGTACATTGTACGGCCTGATCTTAGCGATTGAGTGCTTAAATGTTAATCCGAATGTCTGGAGTTCGAAGCCGGGTTCAATTAAATATACAATTTTTGAGTCCACCCAGCTCTGAAGGGTTCCTAACTTAAGTTAGGGAATGTAAAGGTGGCTGGGCAAAGTGATGACCATACATTCCTTTATATGCCGAAGTCAAGAAACATGAACTACTTCATCTGCACAATAGATTGCTAGGTCTAAGGAGATTTCTTAACTTTTTTTGCGTACATTTAAACAAATAACAAATGTGTTGTGATTCAATAAATTTAACACTTTTGTTTTAATTTTCAGTTGGAAACCGTTTTGAGAAGTGTTAGCCAGAACTATGAAGCAAGAACGGGCGTACTTATTTCACCCCCGACTAGTCGAACAGACATGATCAGATTTAAATCACCTCTTATGTACTGGGCTGACTGTAGCATACATGCTATGCAAAATATACCAAGAGATGCATTCGAAAGTGAACTTTTACAACAAGTTTTGGCTATATCGGAACAGGCTAAGTCAGGACGTTTGTGGGAAATTAGGTTGAGTGGATTTAACTTGACCGGTATGAAGATGACATGTTCGCGTGTTAATGATTTAGTCAACGATTTCGGTGTTAATGTGAGTTGTCATGAAGAAGTTGGAACAAAACGGTCAGCTTCCAAACATGTAGGCTTTTATGTTAATACACCTAAAATAAGCCTAAGCCATATTTTAATGTGCAGTTTTGTTAGTTTTGACCAGTCTAGCTACACATTAAATGTAATTGACACCGACATACCTCCGAGTATAAGCGTAACGCTTGATCTGCATATCACAAAGTTGATCTTCACAAAGAGCTTTGAACTGAACATGTTGGAGATTGATGAACATGGTGTGCTGAAGGTTTGCATTTCATTACTGGACTTGAAACTGGCAGAAATGAAAAGGTACGAAGATGCCGTGCCCAGCAGGGGACATATGGTGGATGGAATAGCGTATGGCTTTAAGACAGCCACGATTTTAACTTCCATGGTGTGTCTATTGCTGACTCTCGTAGCCTATGTACAGAGGTCCTTGTACAGGAACACAGCAGGGATGAACGTCATGTTTGTGTGTACTTCTCTTTGTTTGGCTCAAGCATCTTTTCTAGCAAGCTCGCACGTGTAAGTATTGTTTATTCCACTTTTTGATGGTCTTTTTTATTTCTATATTTTTTTTTTTCGAAATTTGATTTGATATTCATCCTCATCTTTTGTCTTTTGTGCACAAGACACATACTAAGTAGAGTTCATCAGCTTCAATTACATCGACAAAGCCTGGTGTAATGTGGCCAACACTATGACTTTGTTTCCCTAACGTGAGTTAGTTAGGTGCCCATCATAGCTGGGTTCAACTGACTTGAACCAAGATTCGAGCTCGAAACTTTCGTTTTAACAGTAGCGCTCTACCACTAATCCACACAGTCCTTGTTCTGATATTAAAGAACTAACAAACTATTCATACATGAAACACAATAATGGCTGATACTTTTTGAAGGTCTTCTCAAAGATCAGCTTGTGTTGCTGTAGAAGTCTCAACGACATTTCTCTGGCTGTGGATGTCAACATGGAGCTCCATCTGCTGCAGTCATCTACTTCACGTCGTGAGACGCATCACCACAACTTACGACGAGTCACAAGATAAAGGACGCCTGAGGTTAAAGATTGTTTTGGCGTCACTGACTCTTCCTATATTGGCGGTGTCTGTAACTGTATTGTCATCGTATTTTTATACACAAGGGAAAAGTATTGGATTTGGAGTAGGGAATTGTTTTCTTCAGGCGTCATTGATAAACGGTATGTGTATGTACTGTTGCAGTTTCTATTCATACTTATATCTGATGTTGTAGAAGTGGTTTCCAATCTGGGTTCGATCGAACCCCAGGGGTTCGGTGCGTCAGTCTCAGGGGTTCGGCGAGGTCAAGGCATACCTGATTCACGATTTCATTTTGTCAGTACGGACGATAAAACAATTAGGAAGGTTCGATAAATGGGTATAAGAAACTGGTTGGGGTTAGATACCCCCAAAAAGGTTAAGAACAACGGTTATAGTATACAGTTTGAATTAAAGTATACAAAATTGACTGATGACTTTACAGTACTGTCGTTTGTCCATTTTTAAAATACGGTTTATGCAAGGATAATATATAGTTCGTATTAAGCTACAAAAAATAAAACATGGTTGATCATCTTTAAATTTTGAATTAAAGAATTTTTTTTTCGAAATAATACTTAACAAAACAGATGAGTTAGAATTCGACTGTATAAGTTACCATTACAATATTAGTTGTTTGGTAAATAATATTCAGTACCCCATGAGTTTGTTAAACCATTTTCTGGATATGAAATCCGGAGTAGAGTCAATAAAATAACTGAATGCTCTGTAATGAGAAACAGATTGATGACACGTAATTGTTACATTTGTTCATATAGAAATGCATCGCATTACTTGTATGGTAACATTTAAACATTTTTATATAGCTATTTCCATTGCTGGACCACACGTCTGCGCTGCTGTCATCAACATCATCATCTTTGGAACGATCTGCTACAAGCACCGGGGCCCACGCACCAACCAACTCACAGAGACTTACATGAAAGAAAACAAAAGACACCTTCACATCGCATTTGTCGTCTCTCTAACGTCATCGGCTTTCTGGGTTCTCAGTTTTATGGCGGAGAAATTGGACGTTGATTCACTGAGGTTCTCAATTTAAATAGACATTTTCTTACAAAACGTTGTCTTACTGGCATTCAATACTCACGCGCATTATTCTTTAAATAGTGGAGAAATACAATTGTTATTCCTTTATAATGCGGTATAAGGGACGGAGTGGCCTAGCGGTAGAGAGCTGGAATGCTAACCCGTAAGTTTCGAATCCTGGTACAAGTTAATAGACCGTCCCTGAGTCCACCCAGCTCTGATGTGTACCTAACTCACGTTAGGGTAAATAAAGGTGGCTGGGCTTAGTACTGACCACACTATCCCTTCATATGCCGAGGTCACAGAAACAATATTAATCTATTTCACTTGCCCCGTAAACCGCCAGGTTTGAAAGGGATCTTAACTTATATACTTATTATACGGTATGGAATAGGAATAGCGGTATTGATGTATTTTTTTACAATTCCAACGTTAATCATATAATTGCTTTTTATTTCTAAAATAAATACCATCGTATATTTCTAGATATCATAATCAAATATGTAAAGGAGTTTTCAAGTATGTCTCTACGACATCTAATTGATAAACACACGTCAAAAACAACGTAGACAAATGAATGTATAAATTGAAAAAAACCACATATTCACCCTTTGTTTGCCTACTTTGCAGGTTTGTTGCCGCTGCGTTGAACGGACTACAAGGGATTCTTGCTTTAGCGATCACCCTCTACAACCAAAGACAATTGAGCTCTCCTGGACGGTCACTGGAACCTCACAGCATCACGGAAACCTCAGACGTGCCAAGAAAACAAGGCGGCGATCATGGAGAGTAACCCAACCAACAATTGGTTTATTTTCCAACTACCCTACGGATAATAAAAACATGCTTTATTTAAAAGCTTTTAAAATATTATGTTTTATATGGTCTGTTTTTTGTTTACTTTTGTGGTGATTCTTGTTACGCAGTTTTGATCCACTTTTATTGCAACAATTTCTTCAACAGTTTGCAGATACACATGTCTTTGATGACAATGCAAGAATGTCTAATTTTTCAAATAATTAAATTTAAAATTAGTCACTAAAATAAAGTTTACTGTATTTTAAAGTAAAAGAAGAATTTAGCAGCTGGGTTAATGTCCATTTATTTCTCGATCAGCTAGTTAACGTGACTTTATATTTTCTGACTTAGATATACGTGTTGAACATTTTCCTCAACTGCTTTGTCACAGTTTGCTTTACTCGATGTAAATATGCAGACTTTTTACTGGGTTGTGTCTTGTTCGATATTGACGTTCTAATATTATGTATATTTTAGTCCTATTCTACCACAAAATTTAAATAAATTCCTACCTTTTTTTTTTTTGGTTTCTATAAAGAAAGTACAAAGAGTATAATACCTTAAATTTTATTTTTTTTATTTTTTACGATTCTTTAGGCTTTTAAGTCGTAAAACAACATGCCTGAATATAGTTTACTACACAAAAGAAAGTTAGTTTTATCCGATTTGGGGTGTTAAAATTATGATGTTTTTTCTATACAATTTTTGCTATCGGTATTATTTTTGTACAAGAGCGGTAAATAAATACAACAATACTGTCATCAGAGCCAGAGAGGATTTGGGTGGCAAACGACATAAGGGGTTAACCTTAGAAGACATGGCAATGCGGCGTGTTAGGGGAGGCTAGAGGAGGCTGAAAGCGTAAAAATTAATTGGGAAACAGCTAAACAGAGTCTCAGAAGACGGTGAGAGTATAAAGCTTTGACAATGTCCATCATTATCTTCCGCAAGGAACGTAAAGATAGATGAACCAACGACCAAGTGCAGTAAAAAAAAATTTGCTGAAAACTCGTCATAGGCGACAAGAAGTTTAGTATCTTTAAGTGGCGCTAGTTGGTCTATATAAAAATAAACGTAAGCGTATAAAGAATGTTAGGATTTGTTTGAATAATATATGAAAAGAAATCATAGTTACATAACAGTAAGGAAAATGCTGTTTCCACAGGAATTAAAACATGTGTCGTATTGACAATAACAAATAAAAAATTAACTATTTAAGGGGAGGTTTGTTTCCTCTAAGAATACCCTCAAACGTTTCTCTAAACTTTGAGCTCATAAAATAAAACACAAAGAGGTGTGCGGATGAATTTAAAAAATCAAGGGCGAAAACTGTGTACATGATGACCCAGAACAAGTTGTTGTAGAATCTGAGCGTGTAGAACTCTGGTTCGAATAACATGGCCAGATATCCCACAACCCGAGGCAGTAGATTGACGATGTAGATGTTGATGATCACCAATAACATCTTCACAACCTGTTTCTCTTTCATGCTCATCGTTTGTTGTTTAACCCTTTTCTCATCAGCGTGAGTCAGGACTTGTCGGGATTTGAGAGCCTTCCGTAGATGGTAGGAGATGATGAGTGTACTGATGACCATGGTGGCTAGACTGATGCTAGGATACACTGCACCAAAGGCTTGGTTTACTTCTTGGTACCTAACCCCGTATGTTTTGTAAAAATCGGTGTACTGGTACATCATTATGGAAGTGTTGCTCTGTTTGTTGAAGATCCAGATGGGCTCGAACACCATAAATATGGGCACGAATGTACTAAACACGACGACGGATATAATGGCGCACGCTGTTGTTGTGAGTTTAGGAGTTAAAATACTCTTCACTTTAAATGGGATACTCACACAAAGACATCTTTCAACAGCCACGTAGGCGCCCAGTACGTAAGACACATTACTGGATATGATGTGCAGGTAGTGTAAGTTTAGTAGAGTAAACGTTTGCCATGTTTTTCCCAAACTGGGTGAAATCAACGACACGGGTCCGTAGAGTCTGTGTCCAGCGCCGGAAGTGACACGGATTAGGTCCCAGAATGCAATGAACGTCATGGAGATGTTGACGGTTTCTCTAAACCCGAGCTTACTGAACACGTATAATTCAATGACGTTGGTTGCGATCCCAAGAACACAAAGCACTAGGTTCAACCATTGATTGATGATGAATTCTACAAGCGCTAATGCTGTGTCTGAAACCAACTTGTCTTTTGATATTTTGTCTGGAGCTATTGTATTCATAAGCCAGCTTTTATCGCCGTAGTTTGTCGTTATGTTGAAATGAGCATTCATCTTTTTTTTTATATCACCGATCTTTCTTTTTATCTTTTTGTTTCAAATGCTTGTAAATTCAAAGAGTATTCCTACTTAAATTAAATTTTATAGGTTTTCTATTAACTGATGCAATGAATCATATTTTAATATTGCTAATATTCAAAATTAATAAACACATTTCTTTTCCTCTACGAATTAAAAAATCAGATTTATTTTATTAATATAAGATAGTTGTCTGTTTAAAAAATCTCATTTCATTGTGTTGAATTTTAATAAATTACGTTTTCGGCAGATATTAAATTTAGAATTTTAAGCTACGTTACTAACTAACACAAGCAGTATAATTCATACTCTAACGATAAGTTCATGACAATGTAACGCTATACTCAAGGATAAACCATTTGTTTCGGATTAAAAGTTTAACATTTTTAGAGTAAAAAATTCTAAATAGACCTACACATTTATGATAATATTACTGGTTTTTTTTTTGCTATTTCAAAAACTGCTTTCTAAAACGTTTTTTTTTGTTTGTTTTTTTTTGTTATAAAATGTTTACGTTTAAAATGTTAAAAATAAAATACAATCACCGTTTTATTATTACAACTCATGAGTCAGTTTTATAGAATTGTAACGCCGCAGTTTACGTAAATAAAAGAAATCGTGTTTTATAATTTGTTAATAATTGTTGGCAAAATTATATAGTAATTCACCCACAACAGTCAAATAATTATAGTGTACGTTTTTCTGTTTCAAAATATTATATGAAAATTCGCGTCGTACTTCATGTATTATTATCCAATTTTAAAATGTTCGTAGTCGATAATGTAAAGTAAACCCACAACGAAAATCAATTAAGTTCCACTTATAAACAACTATGAAATATTTGATTCCAACAAAAGATGTAGTTTAAATTCTGTAGGCCACTCCCTTTTAACATTTCTTAATTGGTGCTTACTGGGTTGACAGTGTATAATTTTGATATTTTACAAATCAAACACTCAATTACATGGTGGTTATTTAATTTAATTAACTGACGCTAATTAAAACCAATTAAAAGAAACTATAGGCATAGAATTAGGATACTTTCAAAACTAATTAAAATACTTTTTTGCGACGTTATTAAAGCAAAGATCGTTATGAAAACTTGATTGTATAATAGTAACTCCTGTACATAATGTAGCTTTGTTATTAATAATGTGTAACTAAATAAAATAAGTGTTACTATAATCTAAAGCAGGGGTCTCCAAACTACGGCCCGCCGGCCAGATGCGGCCCGCGAGGTCCTCTCATCCGGCCCGCGGCGATCTTTTTGTCCACGGAATAAATGTTTGTTAGAGGTGGCTGAGAGACTATGACCAGAAAATTCAAAACAATTTGAAAATGAAGCTTTGGGTGCAAATACCATTGCCCGCCGTGTTGCAGACATTGGTGAAAAAATCGTGACTCAAATAGTGAAAATGCAAGCAAGTTTGACAATTTTTTAATTGTAATGGATCAGTTGCTGGACAGCTGTTGCACATCTCAACTGCTTGTGTTCATTAGAGGTGTGGATGAAGACATAAACATTACACAAGAGCTGGCTTCCCTACATAGAATGTATGACACTGTTACCGGAGAGAATATAAATAGTTCAAAGACATGTTAAAAGATAGAAACACAGAATCGAAAGATTTACCATATTTCACAGCAGTAAGATGGCTAATTTGCGAGAAATTTTTCTGAGCAGAGTATTTACGTTAAGAAAGGAAATAAGTGACTACCTTGAAAGTAAAGGCAAGCCACAAGCTTATGTACTTACTGTCTGATGAAGAGTGGGTATAGAAATTGGCCTCTGCTGCAAACATAAGTAGTCATTTACATTTTCTGAACCTAAAACTACAAGATATGGAAATTTAGTTTCTAAAGGCTTTCAGATCCAAACGTGTCATGTTTTTGCACTCTCAGAAGTGCAAGGTATTTAGGCTCAACCAACCACTGAGTTCCCGTATTTTGCATACGAGATCATCAAAGACTTCAAGCTGCAGTTTCAGTAGCGGTTTTTTTACTTGGATTCAAAGGCAGAAAAAAGTGAGACTGTTTCAGAACCCATTTGTAGCAAATGTGGCCAGTTGCAGAGGTGAACTGCAGCTGGAGGTCATTAGAGACACGTTCAAAGAAGGGCCGGTGGGATTTTATAAGTTTTATAAGATTTTTCCTAATATTAAAACTTTTGCATCAAAGTACCTTTCAAATTTTGGAACAAGATACCTGTGTGAACAAATATTTTCAAGATTGAAATACGTGAAAAACATTTTTAAAGCAAACTTGGACCTCGAGTGTGATTTTGGCCACCGACAGTGTTTCTTTCAGACTTTTTCCTCCGGGGGGGGGTCGACTCTTCAAATTTGTATATATTTTCCCAAATAAATTATATTTCGTTAAGGGGGGGGGGGGAGACGGTACACGTTTTTCGGGGGGGGGGGGGGGAGGGCGCTGCCACCCCGAAGAGATGTCTTGAAGAAACTCTGGCCCCCGTACTGATATTTGATAGTTAATGCGGCCCTCGGGCTTAAAAGTTTGGAGACCCCTGATCTAAAGAAAGACAAATAAAGATTCATCAGCGAGAACCAAAAAAAAGGAGTAGCAAGCTTATACATTTCAAAATGAAAACTTAACGCTATAAAGAGCGTTGTATCAAAATAATAAATGCTTCAGATAAAAAAAATAATGTCTCTGATGAAATAAAAATCAAGTAGTGTTTGTATAACATGCGGCACACAATTGTTTATGGTAATGTTTCTAATATGTATGTATACAATAAAATAACCCCAACCAAAAATAACGATGTTTTTAATGTTTCTGCATTGGCAAATTTAAAAAAAATACCGATTCCTAAAATAAAAAATTAGTAGAAAGAATAATTTCTAAAGGTGTAATAATTCTATTTTTAAAAACGTTTTCTATTACACATTTCTCGTTGATGTCACGCGACATTGGCTGGTTCCTTTTACCAATCTGTAAGAACACCGTTTATACAGAACATTTTCTTAAATATTCACTTTAAGTGACAGTTAAGCTTACGAGTTGTTTTTTTGATCGAATCAAACACTAGATAAAGATCTTAAGTGATGCGTAGGAATAAGACTGAGTAACGCATGCTTCTACATAAAGATATCGTTTTCCTTTAAGTCGTGTAACGAAGATATCCGGCTTTACCTATAAGTCATCCATAATACCGTTGAATTGCTTACTTAGCTATGTGATCTTCCACTTATGACGTTCACAAAAAAAAATGAAATTTAGAACCACAATATTCCTACCTAGAATTTTTTGCCCCCCCCCCCCTCTTCTCCAGTCCGTTATCACATACATCTACCCCCCTTGTGTTTGTGTTGTTGATTTGCGCTAAGAAAATGTTCTGCAAAAAAATTTGTGTATGCCTAAAATTAAACAATGAAATTGTTAAAAAAATTTTCTAGAGGCGTCTATCATTGGTTTCAAGGTTTTGTGTTAAGTCTTAACATGTAAGTTACTAATAAACTTCGTTTTTAAGTTCAAACTCTTTAGAATTAGGTTAGGTTATTATTTATTATAATAAGTTATGTAATAATTAAGTACATAATAAGTTATATTTATATGAGACAAATTAATGAAATCTTTATAGCTTCCATGTACGCACACACACACATACACACTTTGTAACTCACAATACGAAGACGAAAATCGTGTATCTTACTAACACACTAACGATATTAGTATTTAATTTTTACTTTCTCGTATACGAAGTATAGAGAAAGTATTGTAATCGTGCAAAAAAGAAACCGAAATAAACCGGGAGTGATCTCCCCTAAACTTTCTCGAATATTTCTATATACAATAACAGGGGATGGGAACTCGGGCTATAGACATGATTTTTAATCCATTTTAAATACTTAAAGTTTTAAAAATAGAATAAAATCTCGTAGACAAATTAATTGCACACCAAGTGAACGCGAAATAAAAAAGCGCATAATAGTGCGCAATATTATTAGTACTTTTAAAATTTACATTAGTTTTTTGAGAAATCGGAAGTAGCGTAAATTACTACTTCCGGTCAACGGAAATTACTCAAAATTTAACAGAAGGTAGAGAATTAGATCTTTTACTCACATGTGAAATTTCATTTATCTATCTGAAATAGTACTCAAGTTATAGGCTTTTGAAAAATTCAAAGTAGAAAAAGTACCACTTCCGGTTGTCGGAAATCGCTCAAAAGTTGATACGGATCTACGATTTTGATATAATACTTATATATGAAATTTCATCAACCTAGCTGTAACGGTACTCAAGTTATCGTGTTTACACACGGACACACACACACACACAGACATACGGACAAGATTGCAAAATTATGTTTTTCCGTATCAGTGAGGTGTAAAACGTCGAGATTTGTAAAAATCTCGATTTTTTTTTTGCACGATTACAATACTTTCTTTATATAAGAATATTCGAGAAAGTTTAGGGGAGATCACTCCCGGTTTATTTTAACTCTTACAGATTCACTGTGCTGATCAATAGCTAATCTAGCGAGCGGCTGTAAAAAGGCAGTGCAAAGCCGCAGATTCAGTTGTTGAAAGTTTAAGTTTATCCAAAGGGCTCACTTATCATCCGAGAGTTTAAATAATTTTAAAAGCGTGCATTATCCGTTAAAAAGAATGTGCTAATAAATAATTAATTTTGTGTATTTTTTATTTATTTTTGTAGGCCTCATACAATTTCAACAAATGTTTTATCTATTTTTTAGGTATTTAAACTCTATTTAAATAAAACGTTACGTTTAACTCCACAATATTGTCTTTGTGATGCAATTTAATTATTGATATTTAATCATGTGTCTCTGTTCGTGCACAAAACACATGCGACAGAAAGATGATACACAGACTCGATCCCGAGATCCGAACTCAAGACTTTGAAGTGAGCAGTTGTTAGCTCAACAACTCAACCACGGCCTCCCTGACGATTCATAGTGAAAATAATATATTGACAGGAAAAATGATGTTCTTTGGATAAAAAAAATAACGATTGCCTTGATAAGGTACAAGATAAACAAATTTGTCTTGGTCTGATTTGTATATATGAACAAAAATTTAGCCTTTAAGTGAAAGTGTGTTTTTCAAGTTGTTTGCATTACACACATTTTGTTCTCTACATTTCGAAATATGTTTGAAGATTTATTTGTTAATAATTTTCTTCGGCCTGGTAGGGGGGGGGGAGGACTTGACAAAGAATATTCATAAAGACAATTCGGTAAGTAAAAAAATGTATATGCAGTAAGTTCCACAACAAACTGTCTTCTTCATAATTATCTTTCGTCTTTGAGTCCAAGACACATACGGACGATGAAGTAGAGTTCAATTATTTTCAATGACCTCAACACACTAGGTGATAATGTGGTCAGCACAATGCCCAGCCGCCGTAGTTTTCATAAAGAGAGTTAGGTACTCTACTGATTTGAACCCGGATTAGAACTCAAGACTACGAGTTAGAAGTCTAGCGCTCTAACGCTAGGCCATACCAGCTCGTTATGTGATCAGTGTCCTAGTTATTTTTAAGCGAGGGCAGAACAGTCTACGTCACGAGCTCTGTAATTTATCGTCACGTGACACAATTATTTTTTGCTGTCGTTTACGTGCCGTCGCGTTATCTACCGTAGCTAAGATTACAATTTTTTTTTTTTTTGCTCTTAGAATTTTAAATTTCTACTGAAGGTGCTATTTATTCTCCAGTAAAAGCAAAGAAAGAGGGACGGAGTGGTCTAGCGGTAGAGAGCTGGACTGCTAACCAAAAGTCTCGTGTTCGAATCCAAGTTCAAGGTAGATGACCGTCCCTTAGTTTACCCAACTCTGATGGTTACCTAACGCACGTTAGGGAAAGTAAAGGAGGTTGGGCATAGTGCTCACCAAACTATCCCTTCATGTGCCGAGTTCAAAAGTGAACTCTACCTCACTTGCCGGATAGACCGTCAGGCTTGAAAGGGGACAAACTATCATAATAGCGAATTGCTTAAAACTCACAAAAATAGTTTAGTGGTTACATGTCTATTTTGTGACCCTGATGCAAAAAAGCGTATTGCTTGCTTTTTAAAAATCTATTTCCAACCAACATAAAACCTATTTACCTGTGTTTTGTTTTCTCTCCATCATACTTACCCACACCTCACCACCCCACAACTCACTACACCGCAACTCACTTAACCACACCTCACTTAACCACACCTCACTACACAACAGCTCACTACACCACACCTCACTACATTACACCTCACTTTACCACACCTCACTACACCACACCACACCATACCTCACTACACCACACCTCACAACACCACACCTCACCACACTTCACTACACTACACCACACCTCACTTTACCACACTACACCACACCTCACTTTACCTCACTACACCACACCTCACTACATCACACCACACTTCACTACACTACACCACACCTCACTACAACACACCACACTTCACTACACCACACCACACTTCACTACACCACACCTCACTTTACCTCACTATACCACACCTCACTACACCACACCTCACTACACCACACCACACCACACCTCACTACACCACACCTCACTTTACCTCACCACACCACACCTCACTACACCACACCTCACTACACCACACCACACTTCACTACACCACACCACACTTCACTACACCACACCTCACTACACCACACCTCACTACACCACACCACACTTCACTACACCACACCTCATTACACCACACCACACTTCACTACACCACACTTCACTACACCACACCTCACTACACCACACTTCACAACACAACACCACACCTCACTACACCACACCACACTTCACTACACCACACTTTACTACACCACACCTCACTTTACCTCACTACACCACACCTCACTACACCACACCTCACCACACCACACCTCACTACACCACACCACACCTCACTACACCACACCTCACTACACCACACCTCATTACACCACAACTCACTACACCAACATCACTACACCACACCTCACCACACCACACCTCACTTTACCTCACTACACCATACCTCACTACACCATACCTCACTACACCACACCACACTTCACTACACCACAACTCACTTTACCTCACTATACCACACCACACCTCACTACACCACACCTCACTTTACCTCACCACACAACACCTCACTACACCACACCTCACTACACCACACCTCACTACACCACACCACACTTCACTACATCACACCTCACTACACCACACCACACCACACTTCACTACACCACACTTCACTAAACCACACCTCACTACACCACACTTCACAACACAACACCACACCTCACTACACCACACTAAACTTCACTACACCACACCTCACTACACCACACCACACTTCACTCCACCACACTTTACTACACCACACCTCACTTTACCTCACTACACCACACTTTACTACTCCACACCTTACTACACCACACCTCACTACACCACAACTAACTACACCAACATCAGTACACCAAACCTCACCACACCACACCTCACTACACCACAACTCACTACACCAACATCCCTAAACCGCACCTCACCACACCACACTTCACTACACTACACCACACTATATCACACCCACTTCACCACACTACACCACACCAAACCTCACTTTACCACACCTCACTACACCACACCTCACTTTATTACACTACACCACGCCGCACTTTACCTCACTACACCACACCTCACTACACCACACCACTCTTCACTACACTACACTACACCTCACTACACCACACCACACTTCACTACACCACACCACACTTCACTACACCACACCTCACTTTACCTCACTACACCACACCTCACTACACCACACCTCACTACACCACACCTCACTACACCACACCACACCACACCACACTTCACTACACCACACCTCACTTTACCTCACTATACCACACCACACCACACTACACCACCCCTCACTTTACCTCACCACACCACACCTCACTACACCACACCTCACTACACCACACCTCACTACACCACACCTCACTACACCACACCACACTTCACTACACCACACCTCACTACAACACACCACACTTCACTACACCACACTTTACTACACCACACCTCACTTTACCTCACTACACCACACCTCACTACACCATACCTCACTACACCACACCTCACTTTACCTCACTATACCACACCACACCTCATTACACCACACCTCACTTTACCTCACTATACCACACCACACCTCACTACACCATACCTCACTACACCACACCTCACTTTATTACACTACACCACGCCGCACTTTACCTCACTACACCACACCTCACTACACCACACCACTCTTCACTACACTACACTACACCTCACTACACCACACCACACTTCACTACACCACACCACACTTCACTACACCACACCTCACTTTACCTCACTATACCACACCTTATTACACCACACCTCACTTTACCTCACTACACCACACCTCACTACACCACACCTCACTACACCACACCACACCACACCACACTTCACTACACCACACCTCACTTTACCTCACTATACCACACCACACCACACCTCACTACACCACCCCTCACTTTACCTCACCACACCACACCTCACTACACCACACCTCACTACACCACACCTCACTACACCACACCTCACTACACCACACCACACTTCACTACACCACACCTCACTACAACACACCACACTTCACTACACCACACTTTACTACACCACACCTCACTTTACCTCACTACACCACACCTCACTACACCATACCTCACTACACCACACCTCACTTTACCTCACTATACCACACCACACCTCATTACACCATACCTCACTTTACCTCACCACACCATACCTCACTACACCACACCTCACTACACCACACCACACTTCACTACACCACACCTCACTACACCACACCACACCACACTTCACTACTCCACACTTCACTACACCACACCTCACTACAAAACACTTCACAACACAACACCACACCTCACTACACCACACCAAACTTCACTACACCACACCTCACTACACCACACCACACTTCACTACACCACACTTTACTACACCACACCTTACTACACCACACCTCACTACACCACAACTCACTACACCAACATCAGAACACCACACCTCACCACACCACACCTCACTACACCACAACTCACTACACCAACATCCCTAAACCACACCTCACCACACCACACTTCACTACACTACAACACACTATACCACACCCACTTCACCACACTACACCACACCACACCTCACTTTACCACACCTCACTACACCACACCTCACTTTATTACACTACACCACGCCTCACTTTACCTCACTACACCACACCTCACTACACCACACCACACTTCACTACACTACACTACACCTCACTACACCACACCACACTTCACTACACCACACCACACTTCACTACAACACACCTCACTTTACCTCACTATACCACACCACACCTTGTTACACCACACCTCACTTTACCTCACTACACCACACCTCACTACACCACACCACACCACACTTCACTACACCACACCTCACTTTACCTCACTATACCACACCACACCTCACTACACCACACCTCACTTTACCTCACCACACCTCACTACACCACACCTCACTACACCACACCTCACTACACCACACCACACTTCACTACACCACACCTCACTACACCACACTACACTTCACTACACCACACTTTACTATACCACACCTCACTTTACCTCACTACACCACACCTCACTACACCATACCTCACTACACCACACCTCACTTTACCTCACCACACCTCACTACACCACACCTCACTACACCACACCTCACTACACCACACCACACTTCACTACACCACACCTCACTACACCACACTACACTTCACTACACCACACTTTACTATACCACACCTCACTTTACCTCACTACACCACACCTCACTACACCATACCTCACCACACCACACCTCACTTTACCTCACTATACCACACCACACCTCACTACACCACACCTCACTTTACCTCACCATACCACACCTCACTACACCACACCTCACTACACCATACCTCACTACACCACACCACATCACACTTCACTACTCCACACTTCACTACACCACACCTCACTACACCACACTTCACAACACAACACCACACCTCACTACACCACACCAAACTTCACTACACCACACCTCACTACACCACACCACGCTTCACTACACCACACTTTACTACACCACACCTTACTACACCACACCTCACTACACCACAACTCACTACACCAACATCAGAACACCACACCTCACCACACCACACCTCACTACACCACAACTCACTACACCAACATCCCTAAACCACACCTCACCATACCTCACTTCACCACACCACACCACACCACACCTCACTACACCACATCACACTTCACTACACCATACCTCACTACACCACACCACACCTCACTACACCACACCTCACTACACCACACCACACCTCACCATACCTCACTTCACCATACCTCACTACAATACAACTCACTACACCAACATCACTACACCACACATCACTACACCACACTTTACTACACCACACCTCAGTACACCACACCTCACTACACCACAACTCACTACACCAACACCACTACACCACACCTCACCACACCACACCTCACTACACCACAACTCACTACACCAACATCCCTAAACCACACCTCACCATACCTCACTTCACCACACCACACCACACCTCACCACACCACATCACACTTCACTACACCACACTTCACTACACCACGCAACACCTCACAACACCACACCTCACTACACCACACCACACCTCACCATACGTCACTTCACCACACCTCACTACAATACAACTCACTACACCAACATCATTACACCACACCTCACTACACCACAACTCACTACACCAACATCCCTAAACAACACCTCACCATACCTCACTTCACCACACCACACTACACCACACCTCACTTCACCACTCTTCACTTCACTACACCTCACTTCAGCACACTTCATTTCACTACACCTCACTACAATACACCACACCAAAACCTACACGACACATCTCACTACACCCCGAGTAACAGCTTGAACCACACCTTGATAGACACCTGCGGCGTGGATTGCCTATATAAAAAATGTGTAGGCACGGATAGAGTGTGTGAGAGTAGCCTCCCCTTGAAAGTGGTGTGCTAACGAGACAAAGTGTGTGTCCGCGGTAGTATGAATCAAATTGTGTTGTGTTGTTAACATTGTGTACCTACTCGTCAGTTTTACTTCTTCTCATGTGTTTTGTGATTGATGGTTATTATTCACCCATGATACATATTCTCGTCGTGGATTGTATTTATTTATAAATATTACACCTGGCCCAAACGAGCCAAAAATACATAATAAGCCGAGTGTAACACACCTTGTTTGTCACCCTCCAAATAACACAGCACAATCGCGATAGTCACTTCTTCACTACTTCACCATTTTGCACAATACACAACACAACATATTCGCTTTTTATAATTCTTATGAATTTATTTTAATTTGATGTTATGAATGGGAAATAGATAGTAATTATTACAAATTCTAAAATATATTTTTATGGTATCTTTTGTATTATACTATAATAAAGACTATCTTCCTTTAAATACCTTATACATAAAATCTAGATTGGTTAACATTTTTCATCGGTTACTTACGTGGTATTAAAAACTATAAATGTGAGCAAATGAAAGGGAAATAATCACTCTATTTACTTTTTTACTTTCTCGTATATACGAAGTATAGAGAAAGTCTTGTAATCGTGCAAAAAAAAAATCGAGATTTTTACAAATCTCGACCTCAATGATACGGAAAAAACATAATTTTACAATCTTGTCAGTATGTCTGTGTGTGTGTGTGTGTCAGTCTGTGTGTGTGTAAACACAATAACTTGAGTACCGTTACAGCTAGGTTGATCAAATTTTATATATAAGTATTTTATCCGTTTTTAACTTTTGAGCGATTTCCGATAACCGGAAGGGGTACTTTTTCTACTTTGAATTTTTCAAAAGCCTATAACTTGATTATTATTTCAGATAGATAAATGAAATTTCACATGTAAGTAACACATCTAATTATCTGCATTCTGTCAAATTTTGAGAAATTTCCGAGGAACGGAAGTATTAATTCAAAAAGAGCATGCAAATTTACAAAGTACTAATATTATTTGGCGTTCACTTGGTGCGCAATTCTTTTTTCTATGAGATTCTATTCTATTTTAAAAAGTTTAAGTATCAAATGGATTAAAAATCATAACTATGTACCGTTTTCCCATCCCCTGTTGTTTTATATAAGAATATTCGAGAAAGTTTAGGGGAGATCACTCCCGGTTTATTTGTAACAAGTTTTGTGCTTTAACATTAAACACATGATGTAATTTGCTAAGATTATAACCAATAAAGTTCATAAAATGTATTTGGAATAAAAATAGCGCTCTGTATTTAATATAGTATCACATCGTATAACATATATATATAACATAACCGACGATGTCTTTGTTCTATACTCCTAAGTATATGACATACACACAACCTAGCGGATTATATTTAAAAATTAACTTTTAACTTTTTCGTTGAGTCAATGTAATTCAACTACAGTCCTATTGACTAGAAATATTGGCAATATGCTCTTTTTTCCCTCCATTTTTTGATCTGAAGATATCATCAAATGTTTTCCTAAACTTTGAGCTCATGAAATAAAAAATAAAAAGGTGAACGGAAGAATTTAAAAAATCAAGTGCGAAAATGATATACATCATGACCCAGAATACATTGTTATAGAATCTAAGAACGTAGAACTCTGGTTCGCTTAACATTCCCAAATATCCGCCTACACGAGGCATAATGTTGACGATGTAGATATTGATGATTACTAGTAACATTTTCACAACCTGTTTCTCTTTCCTGCTCATCGTTTGTTGATTCGTCGTCTTTGTGTCTTTTTGAGAGAGACCATGTCTGAAATTCAAAGCTTTGCGTAGATGGTAGGAGATGATGATCGTGCTGATGACCATAGTGGTTAAGCTTAAGATGGGATACAACGCACCTAACGACCGGTTAACCTCTTGGTAATTTACGCCGTAGGTTTTATAAAACTCGGAGAACTGGTAGATGAGAATGGAACTGTTGGTTTGATCGCTGTAGATCCATTTTGGCTCGAAGGCTAAAAATATAGGAAAGAAGGAAATGAAAACGATAGCTGATATTGTGGCACATGCTGTTGTTGTGAGTTTAGGGGTTAAGATCGTCTTCACTTTAAATGGGATACTCACGCACAGACATCTTTCAACAGCCACGTAGGCGCCAAGCATGTAAGACACGTTACTGGAAATGATGTGCAGGTAGTGTAAATTCATGAGTGTGTAAGTTTGCCAGATTTTTCCGAAACTGGGTGAAATCAACATCAGGGGCGCATAGAGTCGATGGCCACCGCCAGTGACAACACGGATTAGGTCCCAGAATGCGATGAACGTCATTGAAATGTTGATGGTTTCTTTGAACCCGAGTTTAACGAACACCACTATCTCAACTGTGTTGGTTACGCTTCCGAGAATACACACAAAAAGGCTGAACCATCCATTCATGACATTTTCTATAAAATATAGAGCTGTATCAGAAACTAATATGTCTTTTAATGGTTTGTCCGGAACACTTACATTATGAAGCCAGCTTTCTTCGGGGTAGTTTGTCGTTAAATCAAATTGCACATTCATCTTTCGTTATTAAGTAATCGTGATTTTAAATATACTTTTAGAAAAAGATATTCTTAATTTTAAAAGCAAAATAAAATGTTTTAATTAGTAGATGCAAATAATTATTGTTTAAAATTAAGTTCAGCTACTAATATAAAAGAAAAAAAAGTGCTAAAGTCTTTTCAAATATCTTCACTCTCTAAATAAAGTAAATATTTAAAGTAAAACACAACATTTAATATAACCAGGAAATTTATTTAACAAACAAAATTTCAATTCAATTGAAGTCTAAGATGTTAAGAGTGTTCTGATTTACGGGTTAATAAACTATGAAATACAAGCAATGTAACTACTTTACAGAAACACTCTAATGCTTACTCTAAAACGAAAGACTAATTCTTAACAATTGAACGCTATACTGGAGGATCAAACATTTAGTTTTTAATTCGAATTTCCAGCTAATTTAATTAAGAAGAACACAACCTTATAAAACCAAGTTTTAAATATTGTTGGTGTTGCTTTTACAAATAAAAACTTTCTAAATAATGATTTCAGTATCTTAATATAAAACATTTGCTTTTAAAAACGTTACAAAATAATACATTCCAATATCTTGTTAATACACCACTTAGTCTATTTTTTTATATACCTCAATGTTTTCCATTGTCAATAAAGAGATCGGTTGTGTAATTTCCTTTAACATTTCGTCTAATTGTACGCTGATAGTAAATTACCCACAATAGTCGTATAATGACAGTACTCGTGTGGATTAAAATATATGATAATTAGCATCTTACTTTATATAATAGCATGTAGTTAACGAATGTTTATATATAATTATTTGTGTCATTTATACACACAACAAAATTCAGTAATTTATCTCTTTTAAACAATTACGACATACTTGCTTAGAATAAAAGACGTAGTTTAAACGATGTAAACCACTTCTTGTTAACTATTTTAATTGGCGCTTTATAGACTCATTTTCTATTATTTTGATATTTAACGTATCAAACAGACAATTACTTGGTTATTAATTATTACAAAGGAATTAAAAACTAAAACAACAAGTACGAACAAATTTAAAGCGACTTTTGGGATTTAAATGGTGTTTTTTTCAGTATTATTAAAACAAAATTCACTATGTAAATATGACTCTAAGTTTATGGTATTTCATATGTAACATTTTCTAAGTATTTTGTAAAACATTTTCAGTGACTAAATGTATTTGCTATTTAGAATACATACAATAGGTTTTTACAAAAACAACAAAATTGAAACTACAATCATATTTCAATACATTATTATAACAAATGCTAAAATACCACAGCATCAAGAAAGTTAATAGAAATTATCATTGTTATAAAACACGATTTTACAAGTAAGTAATAACTATATAATTTGTTTCTGATAGTTACAATACTGAATATTAACTTGCAGCAGATTTATATTTATTTTAAAATTAACTTGTTTTTGCCTTTCAAAATATTACTTTTCACAATTAGCTGGTGCTTTTTTGTGTTCTTTAAGACTACTGATTAACATAGTACCGATTATGATACCAATCATGATACCAATCACTGTAGTGTTCCCAAATATGTACTGGTAAAAAGCAATTTAAAATATTTAGAGAAATTTATTTGTTACAACGTCTTTTTTTCTTATTGGAAAAAAAACACTAACATAGCTATTATTTTTCTTGAGTTTGTTAGTTCATCTTTTAGAGGCAGTTTTATATTCTTCCTCGATATTTTTTCCTGTTGTTTTAACTAAATTCCCCCAAGAGTATTCATGTATATGTTGGTTAAGTGAATGTGTACATTTCTACAGCTTTTATCCCCCCCCCCCCAACCTCGTATATATAGTTTTTTTAAAACACTCCACATAAATAGAATTTGCATCAATAATTGAAGCTTTTAGAAAAAAGTTTTAGATCAGATAAAATGCAAGGGGACAGGCAACTGCTTGCTTGTTTTCATACATCATAGCTAAGCAAAATATTGTCTTACGGGGCAAACTTTACGTAAATAATTACTCTATGTCTCTAGTCTGAGCTTAAACCTCAAACGTAGTAAAAAAGTAGACGTCTCCTCTACAAGATCAATGTCTGAGATGCGACTGGCAACTCAAGCAAAATGCTACACTTGTGAAGCAAAATCGAAGGTTAACGGCTGTGTTCCAGCAGTTAAGTCGCATATAACAGATACACAGGCGAAAGTAAAATTGCACTGCAAGAAAAGAAAAGAGTCCTTCTCGTGCTAGCCGTAAAGAAGAAAGCTAGAGTTATGCCAGTAATGAGTCATTAAAAAACTAGACGTAAAATACCAGTCTTAAATACGTTGTTTTAATGAGGTGAGATTTGTTGTTGTTGTTGTTGTGAAACTTTTAAAATTGTATCGTTATAATTATCCGAAAAAAGGCACAACTATTCTTAATATAGTCCTTGTGGGATTGGTCGCCGTCCTTGCTAACCCTTGCCTACACTACTGACCACCACCGATATTGAATAGCTATCTTAAAACCTGTCTCCGAATTAATGATTTAATTGCAGTCTTCGTGCATGGGTACGCTACTGCTATGCTAATAATGTTTTGTATTAGTAGTGATTTATTTTTTTTCTTTTCTAAAATATTTATTATCAAACATTGAATGTATACTCGAAATATGGGTTGAGAAAAATAAGTAACATGTTTTAAAAGAATAAATATGTTTTAAGCACGTTTAAAAATATTTTACTTCCTCAATCTAAAATCCAATTCGGTGATTGGATATCCATGTGGATACATGCTGCAGCTATATAGGTGTAAATGCGTTCACAAGTTTACGGACCCCCACCAACTCTCACCCAGAGTTATTTCCAGGCATCTCTTCAGGGAGGGTAGCACCCCCCCCCCCCAAGAAAGTCTACCGCCCCCCCCCCCCACGAACAAAATGGAATTTAAACAGAAAATATATACTTTTAACAGTGTCCGCCCCCCGGAAATTTTTGTCCGCCCCCCGAAAATGTCAAGACCCCCCCTACGGAAAAAAAAATCTGGAAAAACACTGCTATCACCTGCCTTCCGACGTCGTAAATGGATCTTCTTATAAGTTCGTATCGTGCCAAAAAATTGTGAATAAATAAATCGTGGCTTAAGTTATGTAAAGCACATTTTTCGAGATGTGAAATTATTAAATATCTCAATGCAAAAATGTATTAACCACAAGCTTTTATATAATTATGCACTACACAAGAGAACATGAATGATATTCTTTAAATATATAATAATTCACCACTGTTTATTTAACTACCTGAATAACATTTAAAAAATCTATTTATATACAAATACATTTTTCCCACCATTAAAAATTTAAAATCTGCGTTTCTGATAAGTCAGCTTGACCATATGACTCGATCTTTGAATAGGACATGTACTGATCCATATAATCAGCTAATAGGTTCACTTGGTTAAGATACAAAAGGCAACACATATCCAAATATTTTATTATTGCAGCTGGAAGATTTCACACCATCACACGCAATCATCCAAAACCGCACCAATTTATTAATAGCTTTACTTTTTGCATTCCCGGTAATTATCAGAAAAGATACAAAAGATACAACTTTTAATGATATATTAAATTTTATGCAGTAGTAAAAGTAATACAAATAAAAAATCTACATAAGAAATAATGACTTTTTTGTAGTAATATGAGATTTTGAATTTTTAACTTAACAAAAATAGCAATAACATTTTAATTTTAGTTCTTACTTTATTGTGAAAACCATAACATTTTTCATCAATTTCAGAAATTAATGTTTTTTCCCTGTTAAGTAAGTTGAGGAAACAATTTTTCTTTTCTAACTCACAATTATCTAGAGACTTGAATATTCAAGTCGAATTAAATTTATACTTAAAATTGTGTGTAGACAGTATAGAGCTTCAAAATTAGATTTTGTTGTACGTTTTAGACAAGTCTGTAGGCCTAAATAGTAGAGAAAAAAAAGAACTTGGCAATGCATAATAAACTTCTTGAGTTGTCATATTTATTTTCTTTGTTGAAAGAAAACAGTTATATTTTAGATAATTTTGCTATTATTTTACTTATGTATTTTGTGTAGGCTATCCAAACAGAATTTATCAATACGTTTTAAGGTCAGTCGTGCTATAGACGAGTGGTTTTCTGATAACATGTTCAGGAAATACATGGTCGTTTAACGTACTATCATCTGTCTACACAATAGCTGTTTGTGTCTGGGTTCAATCAACGAACATGATTACTGTAAGAGTTAGGTATGTGTCAGTGATTGTGTCTAGGATAAAAACAACGATCAAAAGACTACTCATACAGACTCTCTGTTGAATGTTCGTATTTTATCACCAATATGACAGTTAACTGATTCTGTTATATTGCAACTAGGAAGGTAAACTGGGACATTTTTATTGCATTTATGAAGGATAACTTGGCCTCTTAACTAGCTCAATAAGCGTGCTATTTTTTGTAACAGAAAACACAATAGAAATATGTTATTCAAATTTTCAAAAAAAGGTAAGGTGAAATACCATTAAACTAAATGGTAAATTAAGTAGTATTTTACCATACAAACTTTTTAAAATATTTTAAATATTATATCTCCAGTGGTTTACATTTGTCCAAAATTTTTAAAAGATTGTTGTGATAAAACAGAGAAAAACCCATTTCAAACTAATTAGCTATACATGGAGAATTTTTCAAAAAATAATTTAATATTTTTAACTGTTTTATATTCTGTGAGTTATTCCATCTGTTGTCATTAAATGCTGTGACGATTTAAAATTTAAAACGCACAATTTCTCACAGCTAATAATTAAAAACAATTGGAAGAATAACTATTTTGGGAAATTTAAATTGATCAAGTCTATTCTATGTTATCACCTAGTTAATGCTTGTTAATTGAAAGGGACCCGTTTTTTTTTTCGAATTGATTTTAAAACTAATGTTGTTGGCCGCTTTTAAAAAAATATTACAATGTGCTGTACTACAATGTATAACCTTTTGATAGATTAACTCCAATGTTCTCTTCGTCATACAGCGGAACTAGAGCTTCATTCAACTGTCAATAAGCACACTGTCATTATTCTACTGCGATTAACAACGGATGAATAACCTCTTGCTAATAACTACATGTCAATTAAACCCCCTTTATCTACCACTTCCCCTCCACACCCACACATACTATCAAATACATAATAGTTATCTTAGTATTGCGAAAACCCAGTATAAAATAAAACGCAAAGGTAGAAAGCCACTGAGTCCCAGCAGTGTATAATAAAAATTTAACAGCACTTACCAATTTACTTATTTTTTGGTCCATCTAATTTTGTCCTTTTTTTGAGTGAACCTGTATTTGCTTCCTGTTGTTTGTATTTTAAAATAAATATTGTATTAAAGTAAATATTGTATTAAAATAAATACTGTATTAAAATAAATATTGTATTAAAGTAAATATTGTATTAAAGTAAATATTGTAATAAAGTAAATATTAACCCAACAGTCTTAGAGTTGTTTATATTAGTAATACATTTCATAATCATTCAAATTATTTTAACTGGAAAAGTAAAATATTTGTAATCGGTATTGCATACAGCAAGTTTGAATTTTCACGAGAATATTTTAGTAGTGCACCTTAGCAGCATATAAAACGTATAAATTATGAGTTACAACAAAAATAATATACCTTACAATATATATTCAGTAATTTTTGACATCCCGCTAAAAGTAATTACAAATTATACTCAATATAATTCGGTTTTCTAGCATTAACCTTTAACTAGCCTTCAACTCGTCAACGCTTAATCATTTACATTATAGGTTGTTATTTCAACTTTCCTGTAACTGACCAATCATATAAACCCTTACTAAAATACTGCTTTGCCTAATATTCTTGTCACTCATTTACTAATTATTCTCTTGTCATAATTGCTCACGCCTACTCACATTGTAACTAGCTTGGGCTACTTTATTATTTTTTTGTTTAACCCGTTAATTACGGAATTAGGGGCTGAATGAATTTTTTCTTAAACTTCTTCTTCTTCGTTCTTAATTATTAGTGTTGAAGGGGATCGAGATTTATCTGCCAGTGGGTTTGAACTCGAGACTTTGTTCGAATTTATCAACCATGAGCTTTTCGTCGACTCGACCACGCCTCCAACACAATTAAGCGTTACGTGTCAACTGGTTATGCGCCATTGAGGCCTGCTTTTCTTTTTGGATTTGCTTCCATAGCCTTTGTCCAACCAAGAACAAACTACAAGGCAGCACTTGTTTAATTTTGGAGTTGTCTCTCCTAGAAGAGTGGCTGTCCCCAGCTAACGAGCCTCATCTGCCCGAGGGTTCGAACTCGAAACATTTCGGTTTAGCAACCATTAGCTTTTACCGACTCTACCACGCCGACCCCTTTTTTCTTAAACAATGTGTTATCTTATTGGTTTTGGGGCTATTAAAGCATGTGTCGTAGGAAATTTTGTTTCATAAATTTTTAATGGCCCAAACATATATTGTTACTTACAAGTACAATCAGGAATGCAGGACATATTTTCCAAACAAAAAAAATATTTACAAAACAGGCACAAACGATACAATTTATTAACCAATAACATGGCAATCATTATTACAACCATGTTTTGTAATTTTCACACATAAATACAGCACAAAAGTATAATTTCAGTACAATTTGTACTGGATGTTCTATCGGAACACATCTTAGACCTCAAAGACAGCAAAAGTTGCCGATATGTCATGGTCCCTCATTCTTGTCTGTGGTCTTTCTGGTGTAGCAATTGTTGCCGGACTGAACATGCTTTTGCTGGAAGCTTCGAATAGCTATTACAATCGCATAAACAAACAAAAGCCTAGTAACATGAGTTTTCTCATTTAAAAACAAATCTTTGTTTGCTTATTTTTACTTAAAAATTACGAAATGTTTCAAAAAGCCATCAGGTAGAAAATATTTTTAATGTAAAGACCTGGCCAATTATCTAAGTGCAGATTGTTTAAATCAAGAAATGTTTAGTTTTTTTTTTTTTTTTTTACGCTGGACGTCACATTTAACAACAATAAACCTATTTTGAGGTGAGCCATCGAATACGAATTACCGATTCTAGCCAATGCTATTAATACTGTCCTAGAAAGCCTGAATAGAGTAAAAAAACTGTGGACTGGGGTAACCATTACATTAACGAGTTCACGTTTACATTCTATGATAATTTTAAATCATGTTTTCACATTTAAATCTTGTGGTATGATTGGTATTACTGGGACGCATCCATATACTATGGTAAGATTCGCATATACAACATAAGGTCACACACACATAATAAGGTTTCATATAAATACTGAGGTATAATGCACATCTTGGGGTCGCATTCATACGATGGGGTCACAATTACTACCCTGGGTTCACATTACCATCCTTGGGTTACGGTTACACTGAAATCCCTTTTTTTTACATCCGACTAAGAGGACTACAGTTTATTTTTATGTGCAAAAAAATTCCTTCTACTTTCTTCTTTATAATTTTAAAGGGGAAAAGATTATGGTTCGGAGATGCAACATTTTTTTTTAGACTGTAAGAAACATTTTTAACCTGGCGTCTAGTTTCGGGTTTCACTTCATTTTAATGTGGAAAAAATGATACTATCCAAACTATTACTTCAAAAAACTAAATTCAAACATGGGTTACTTCCAACCTTTTGAAAACGTAATGATTCCGAACGGTGCAAATAGCAGGACCACTATGTCTACACATTTAAAAACTTACGTTTTGATTTTTAAGCTATTAGACAGATCACTCTTACACTAACATGTTGAAGTTAAACATTGTTCTCTAGCCTGTTCTGTTAAGAGTCAATGTTCTATTTTCTCAAGTTAGTTAATCAACCAAATTGTATACCAGAAACAAAATGTATAATATTTTATTTAGCGTCGCTTTATGTAAACAGTTTCCGAGCAGAAAGCGACGACAGCTGATGTTAACATTAGACGGGCAATGATTTTTGAAGTTGTTTTTTTTTTATAGGGAACAACTTATATTTTTGCCCTTGATTGTTAAAGTTAATATACAATTCAGGCTGTCCAAATGCTTGCAAGTGTAAACTCATTCACAGTGTAGACTCTATACAGTTTTTATTTTTAAAATTTATTTACGTTACCACCGTGCTTCGCGATCAAATGAAATAGCTTTCAATTGCTGGCTTTCTTTTGAAGATGGCTCAATTATTTGTCACAATTGGACTGCTATTTGTGTTTTTTTAACAATAAAATCAACTCATTGTATTTGCATAAGCAAACGCTGGTCGAGACAATTTTATTTCAGGGAACGTCGGTTTAGGACAGGGGTATCCAAACTACGGCCCGCGGGCCGGATGCGGCCCGCGAAGTCCTCTCATCCGGCCCGCGGAGATCCTTTTGTCCAAGGAAAAATCGTTTGTTGGTGATGGCTGAGGAACTTTGCCCAGAAAAATCAAAGACATGTTTGGAATTAACTGGCCCCCGAACTGAAATTTGATAGTTACTGCGGCCCTCGGACTGAAAAGTTTGGAGACCCCTGGTTTAGGAGGTAATGACATGTGATATTTATACTTTAGGGTGTGCATATGTTTGATATTTTGAAAGGGAAAAATAAAGCTTGTGATTAGAACATTAAACGTTTTGTTTCTATAGTGAAAACTAACAATTTAGAAGTAAATATTGGGGCACCAAAACTTTGGGGCCACAGGCTTCAGCCCTCTTAGCCCCCCCCCCTCTACCCCATTAATCCGCTAATGATTCTGAGATCGTCAAGGTAAATGTGCTATTACTAAAGAATGTTCCGCTCTATAGAAATAGCATATTGGTACATAAAAAAGAGATTCCCTTTTAACATCGCAGTAGAGGTTTATATTGAATCCAAAAACCGATGGGATTGGAAGGTTGTCTACGTTCCATGAACCAAAATATAAGGTAAATGATAAATCTCATTGGAATCATTTAGAAAATATTCTGAGGTCCTAAAATGTCCATGCCAAACGCTGACATTTCTCTCGCAAAAATACACCTAGTTTATGGGTTTTAGAAATAAAAACTAAAGTGAGCTAATTGCTTTTAGTCAGGTTTGGCAGATATTTAATACTAATTTTTCAAACAGAAAAAAAAAAACGCAACAAAGAACCTGCAGTCGTTAAGTTATTAAATTTCTACAATTATGTTTTTACTCCATGTTGTTAATTGGCTCAGAAACCTGGGATGGCTTGCAAATATATTAGTTTAGAAACATGACAAAAAAATTTAACGCAAACAGTAAACTTTAGTTTTTTAACCTGACGGTCTATGGGCAAGGGAAGTAGAATTCACCTGTTTCTATGACGTCGGCATATAAAGGAATAGTTTGTTCAGCACTATTCCCTGTAGCCATTACTTTCACTAACGTGAGTTAAGTACTCGTTAGAGCTGGTAAAGTCACTTCTTCAGTGTTTATACTCTGAGATTGCATTATTATGCAAGCACTTTAATTGTGTTGTTACATTAATTAACATCCTCAGATATAAATGTTTTAATGTTGAAAACGAAAAATTCTAGCTGCTTGTGCTCCCCTTAAAACAGATCTTTCCCAATATATGAGAACCCACATTTCTAATCTCTCTAGGGACAATCTCAGTACAGTGATAATAAAAACCATAAGAGAGGTTCTTATTGAGGCGTGCATAAAGGGTTCAAATAGATTTTAAAAAACTAAGAATGTCTTAAGAACAGTTATATAAAACAGGCATTTGGACAAGCCACACATAAACGTTGAAATCAGGGCTGGTCTAACAAGAAATAGTATCTTCCTTTACAGACAACGCAAATAATATTTTAACTAGCATATTAAGTATCAGTTAATAAACATTTCATTTTTTGGTTATGTTTGTGCGTAGAAACATATTTATCTTAGAAGAGAAAATTGTTTTTATTGAAATACAATTTAGAAAACACACAAAAATACCCAAACATCATTATTTGTGAAATGTTTATGATTTAGCTTTTTTTTTGGCACGCTGTTGATTGGTCATTTCCATCGCTTGTTTAGTTATTAAAACTACGAGGAAACAATGTTTTGACATTCGCTAATTGGCTTCGTTTTATTTTATAAAGAAGTTATCTGCTCTTAGCAGTTTTCACTTAAATTTCTGTGGCATTAACTACTTATGTGAGTGATAAAGTATTTTAGTGTATTTCTTTCGTATTTTCTTTTCTTCTCACGCTTTCTTTTACCTAACTCTGTTATGCCGTTTATATATATATATATATATATATATATATATATATATATATATATATATATATATATATATATATATATACATATATATATATATATATATATTCTTTCCGGTTTTTTTTAAGAATTTTTTTCCAAACTGCTTCGAACTTTTGTATCTTTTTATTTCATATTTAAATTATTTGTTTTTTTCAAGGTGTATTTTGCGGTATGATTTTGTTAATTTTAGAATGTACCTAATTAAAATATTTTCAGCTAAAATGGCATTTTTTAAAGAACAGAGCAAATTACCTTATAGTTATATAAAGATATTATTTTCAGCTAAATGGCATTTTTTAAAGAACAGAGCAAATTACCTTATAGTTATATAAAGATATTTAATACATAGTTATGTTCAAAACTAGTGAAATGATACACACAGCCATACTGAAAAATACTGTACTCAAATGGCTGTTATAAGTATCTTTGGCAAAACTGTAGTGTACTTGTTTTTTTTAATTGATGTAAATATACAAAAAACTAATAATTAAATTGTAATTTTTATTTTTTTAGATAGTCGTTCTTGCTTTATATGGCTATAAAATTGTGTACAGGTTTGGTATTCTATGAACGACTATGAGAATAATCATATAATTTAAAATATGATACTTCATACAGAGTAATGTTTAAAACTAATATAATTCAACATATGGATACACAAACTGAAAAAAGTGCTTAAAGTAGGGGCCTACTCTTATTTGTTTTCTGTTTGTTTTTATTTTGTATTAAAATACACCAATAATTTAAAACAATTTTTTTCTGTATTCATAAAGTAGTTCTTGATCATTTGTCATTTTTTATGCAGGACAATGTGTTTGAAGTTTGAAAAAAAGATGGCAATTTTTCAAACAATGTACTTTTTATGTTACTCCTCAACGGAAGTAAAATACTTAAATTCTACAGAGAATCATCTTTCTAAGATCAACGACACAACTAATAGCCACATCGACTTAGCCAAAATATTTGACAAGAATGTCACAATGTTAAAATATTTATTTGATCCTAATAAACCATCTCGGGCTTATCTACATAAATACACATGCCCATTCCGGTGCAAGGGAAACGAGATTGTGATTCGCGAATATATGATTGAACAAACATACATCTTTAATGCCGAATGTTTACCATTTTGCCCGTTTTGCTCATGTGATTCAGCATGTGGCTTTAGGGGTGTATGTTGCCCTAATGTTTCCGATTCAAGTCTACCTGTCTCAGGCACAGTCCTAGCGATGGTAAATTTTGCAGAAACTAAGTTTGCAAAGACGATTATGAAAGATGATAACATGCTTCAAAATATGACTCAAGTATCTATACTACTGGAAGTTTATTTACCAAAGTTTGGCTGTGAAAGTCGCACAATACCCAACTTACCTTTTCCCTACATCGCCTCATGCGGTCCCTCTTACACCGGAGATCCAGATACAATCCGCTTGTGCCAGGAGGAAGTTGCCAGTGAGAACCTGACGTTGGAGCTGATGGTTCACGTTAGAGACAACGACACAGGGGCCGTGTACAAAAATGTTTATTGTGCCCGATGTAATAAGGTCAAACACGTAAGTAACAGTTAAATGTTGCTTTTTCGTGTAGTGAGTAACAGACAAATAGAACAGGGTTGTCATGCAGGCCTACAAACTATAAGGAAAGGCTTGACCTAGCAGTAGACTGCTAACCCGAGACATTCGAGTTTGAATCCGACTCAAACCAGTACAACATCTATGAGTTCATAAAGCTTTGATTCGTATCTAACTCACGTTAAGGAAACAAACGCGGCTTGGCATAGTACTGACCACTTTTATGCTGAGGTGATTGAAACAAACGAACTCTACTTGATCTGCCTGATGTATCTTAGACACAAACGGGAAAAGATTATGATAGACAAACTATACGTTATTTAACTTGTTTAAATAATGAAAAATATATGTGTACCACTGAAGGTAAACATTTTTAATAGATATATAATTTATATTATAAAGCTGCTAGACTATGCTGCATAGTCTAGCAATGCAGTGCAGATGCAAAATTGTTATAAATGAAATTATTTTTCACCCAATGACTTAAAAAGTTTACAGCAGAAAAGGTGACTAACGAGAGCGCGGGCGGACCACATATCCCTTTATGTGCCGAAATAAACATGTAATTATTATTAAAATCGCAAATAAATTAGTTTTGCCGAGAGGTAGCTTTAAAAAAAATTAATTTATTTTCATTATATTTTGCGTCTTTTTTCTGCGTACTAACAAAACGTCGTTGGGGCCATATGATGTATTAGATACTATAAAAATGAGGACTTCTTTGATGAGCATCTTTCAAACAGATTACACTTTTGGTTATGTTTTAATAATTTGTGATACATTGTTTTAGATTGGACAACTGAATGTAGAGATAAAGTGCACATTTTTACAATTTGCCTACACTTTATCCAGTGTAGTGGAGATGCTGTCACACCCCGAGGATACATTTTGCAATCTTTACTATCTATATGACGCCTTAGTAAGCAGTTTACACTGTGGGTATGTTTTAAATAAATCACTTGGAATCTTAGTAACATTTCTGTGATTTTGATTATGAGGATGAAATGAAGTAACATGGCTTTAAAAAAAAAAAAGCAAATTTAATTTTAAGAAAAACTAAAATTATAAAGAATTTCACCATGATGTGTAAAAGATTCTTAATGTGTGTGATACGGTAACACCACTGTCATCTATAATAAGAGTTTCACTATTCTGTCTGTCAATATGTCATTCAAAAACAATATAAAGAAAACACAAGTAAAATAACAATGTTTACAGTCAAACCGAAAAGTCACTTTGAACATGTAGAAAATATTCTAAAACCGGAAAAATACACAGTACAATGACATCATCGATTCTAGAGTAAACATAGAAATAAAAAGCTATTGCCAAAATAAATACACAATAATAATGACGTTATTGATACTTGATTATAAGGAAACTAACATTACTACCTCATTTATTTCTCTAATCTTAAAAAGGGTCTTCGTGGGGAGTTTCTTTCAGGCACCTCTTTGGGTAGGGGGAGGGGTAAAAGTATATTTTCTAAATACATTAAATTTTCTTATATGGGGCAGTAGAAGTTTTTCGGGGGGCTCAGCCCTACCCCCCTACCCCACCCACCCCGAAGAGTTGCGAGAAAAAAACTCTAATGCCACTTTGGTCAACTCTGAGCTTTGGGCAAGGTTTAGGGTTATGACTATATTTAGTATGAATGTGCAGTAACTAATTGTAGATCAAGGTTAATGCCGATTCTGGGGAAAAAAATCCGTTTTCAACTACTTTTTTTTGTTTCCGGTTCAATTTTAAATTGAGGTGGATATTTTGGTTTTGGTTTCGATTTAGAGGAAAAGACAGCATTATCACCCAAGCGCTCATTGTATTTCTCACTAAACGAGCCATGTATCTAGTATCGTAAGATTTGTATATGCCCTGATTAAAATGTAGGGTAAGACAGAGATTTTTAAGAATGAATAAATAACGTTTTCATTGCAAGTTATTATGTAATAATGCACTTAAACGGGGAAAATAAATGATATTCTTTAAATATATAATAATAAACTACTCTTTAATTTAATTGTATACAAAAGCGTTTGCAACTATATTAGCTAATGAATACTTTCAATACAAATTTAAGAACTTACATATGCTTTCCTTAAGCGTTATTTAAATTGCATTTAAAGAAAATCATTTTTTTTTTACTTTTTAGTGCATTATTACACAAAAGCATGTCATTAAAACGGTTCTATGCATTTTTTTCAGTACTTTGACATTTGTTATTCATACTATTTATAATAGTGCGAAATAGTAGCATTAGTAGGACTGTCTACTTATTTCAAAAATTGTAATTAACTAATAAAAAATTAATTAGGCATCCAATTATGACAAATTTAATGTCTTCAAGTATAGACTCACGTGTCAACTTTGAAGCGAATCTGTCAGAAGTGCCCGAAATTCCCTCGCCCGTTTCGATCAATGACGTCAGATAGAAAGACAGAGAGACGTTCGAAAGACTAACGACAGAGGAAGCAAGTTAAATGAAAGCTAGTAATAAAAAAAAATCCTAAAACGTTCTAATAACAAGCTTTTATGTAATAATGCACTAAAAAGTAGAAAAAAATTATACACTACTATTTAAATAACTATAAATAAAAGCTTGTTATTAAAACGTACTTTTTTGAAAAAAAAATTCCATTACTTTAAATTTTTTATTTACAATAGAGTTACATGACAAAACCATTGAGCACCTATTGAACATGACAAAGCGCGTATAATAGTCGGAATAGTTGGGTAAGACAGAATACTTATTTGGACTAAATTTTAATTAATTCATAAAATATTAATTAGGCATCTAATTAAATCAAATTCAATGTCTGATTGCATTGTCTTTATGTTTTTACCCACGTGCCAACTTTTAACCGAATCTGTCAGTTAGAAGTGCCCGAAATTTCGCTCGGGCGTTTGGATCTAGACTGACGACACAATGACGACAGACAGAGGAAAAAAGTTAAATAAAAGCTGTTAAAGCTATTGTTGAGTAGAATAAAAGCAGTGTGTGGAATTCGTATGTGTTGTATTGTTTCTTTCGAACAGAAATAAGTACGCTAACGTCAATAAGGAAAAAAGTCTAGTGGAGTTTAAAGAAAATAAAAAATAGTATAGATATAAGCATAGAGACCCCATAACATGAGGCGCAACACTTTATATTTTCTGGATTATTTATTGTTTTAATTTACTTTTTTTAACAGCATATCAAGTAAATATGCGTGCATCTTGCCAAAAAATGATACACTAGGAGAGCATGAAATCATACCATTTTCCCTGCTGGTCGACCTTGGAAGGAGACACGCTTCACAATTGGCATCTAGGCGTAACAAAATGTTCAATAAACTTCATGGGGTTAACTGCACTAGCTCAGAGTGGTTACATCCAAGTGTAAGTACATGACTAGAAACCATATTTTTTGCTACACTGTATCGTATAAAAATAAACTTACTTTTCATTACTGTAAATAACACGTGTATTATAAAAAACAACTCGAGTTTTATTTCTTTGCATTTAGACAAGATTGATTTTTAAAAATACGTCGTTTGTTTTGAAAGCAAAATGCTCAAATACAATTTACAGTAATACATTTTACTTTTATAATATTTCATGAAAAAAAAGGTTTATTATACTACAAAGTACTTGTATTCATTCTTTGCTGACGTTTATTTTTGTTCGGTTTAAAGAAAATAAAATACCGTTTTAGTGCACTTTTTTTCTGTGGCGCATTTTTCCGTTTGTGCTAGGACATTTCCGTGTGTTTTCTGGAACACTATAAGTCTAAAAAGTTGATTCTTTTTGGTATGAATGTTAATTTCATGTAACTTTGTATTCTACTCACACGACTTCTTTTATTAAAACAAAATGGCTGAAAAATATATTTACTTATGTTTTTGTTAGTGAGAGTTTGTTGTGCATGTAAACAATAGGTAAGTTTCTATTTAATATTATACTTTTAATTTCTGTAAGATTTTAGTTCAGTCTTTTTGCAGCAATCATAAAGAAGCTGTATAAAATTGTAATAATTTAATTATACTATTTAAATTAGAATTTTCACTTAGGTGAAAGTTAATTTCGATTTAGTATAACAATTTTTCTTATTCAGGGTAGATGTGTCCCTACTGAGTGCACTCCAGGTAAAACGCTCTTTAATGGAACTTGTGTTTCTAAAATACGAGGAATGAGTTGCCTTCATTATGGTTTACAACTTTGGTTCATACCAAATACGGCAAATAAAAGCATCGAGTTAAGATTTAATACTACACTGAATATCATCAATAATTTTCACCATATGGTAGGTTTACTAATTATATCTTTTATATAATACCAGCTTTGCTCCAGCAATTTAAAGCTGTCCAAATTTAATGTTAAAGTACATATGTATGATTATTTACAACATGTTTTAAGAAAAAATTAATGCGCCTTATATATTACTACGCTCAAACAGCAAAAGCTCTCGATTCTATAAATCATCCTACACATCACCTGCCGTTTCTCAATATTACGGTTCGTTGCACAAACATAAAAATAATCAGCGTCAAAACATCAAACAGAAAATCGTTTGTTACTTACTTTATCTCTCCTGGTGAGCAACAACCCCATATGATACAATTAAAATATACAAAAATAAAATATTGGAATAGTATCATGTAAACTTATAACATTATCGTAAACGAAAAAAAAACAAAAAAAAACTTGTAAAAGAACATTGTACACATACAGCAATCTTTATATCAACTACAAAATTAAAAGCCACCAGCACGTATTAAGTTAAAAAATATGTACAGATTTGCCAATAATATTAAAACCTAATTTAAAATAAATACGTAACTAAAATTGAACCTTAATTTTATTCGATATGTAATATGGGCTTAGACGTTAACCACACCTATCCAGACACATTCAATAGCCCTCAGATCATTTGCCACTTCTAAATTACCATCATTAGTAATTAATCCATTACAAAAAACATATTATACCATTTACATCAGCCATTGATCAAATATCGTTTATTTAATTTTCACACATATTTGAAAATCGTTTAGAATAAATTTTAAACCATTTCTCTTTTGTCCAAATGTTGTCTTCGTTTATTTTTGTGGGTAGACAAAGAATAGTGGAAAATAAAATGTTTAAATGTCTGAATCTGCTGCGTCACTTAAAAAATTTAATTAAGGGGTAAAACGTTTAATTTTTAACACCTTACAATGATATTTCTGAGAATCTGGAATTTTTATCGCAACGCTTTTCAATTAAAAACAGATTTTTCGTTATTGTTTACTTTATAGCATGTATTTCCTTTCATTAATTTTTTTATTCATTTGCTTTCAGGTCAAAAAAATAATCGACGGCTTGACCGAACGAAACACTTTAGAAACTGCATTAATAAGTTTCAATCCAGTAGACGACTCAAATAATGATAACAGAGAGATTATATTCCATGTCACTAGCTATTTTATTGCAACATGTGAGAAAAACAGAGATGAATTTGAAAACCAGTTGTTAGAGGTTTTATCCAGCGTTGAAATTGAAACAGAATCAGGTTTTTGGACATACTCAAGCTTTATTTTACCCGGCGAAGTCAGTAATTATTTATTTCTTAACAACTTATTATCTTTAGAAAACGTTAAAACAGAAAACAAAAATTCTAAATTATATAATATCAAATTCGATCACTTCACTTTACCATTACCATACGTGGTTTTCTCTTATATATTACTATGTCCTTTTATATCATTCAACAAATCTGAGTACAACATTGAGATCCATGATGAGATTATCCCTACACGTTTTGTTATAACCCTAAACCTGAAATTGACCACACTTGAAATATCAGACTACTCAGAACTCAACAAAGTGGACATAGGGAGTGATGAAGAGCTTCATGTTTGTCATGAGCTTTTGGACACTCTTCTACAACAACAATCAGAACTTCAAGCAAAAGAGTTTGCGATGCTGACCCTGATGGAAAACATCGAGTATAATCTTACATTGTCTTTTCTGGGGGCGTCCATGGTTTGTCTGCTGATAACTATTATAACATACATCAAGTTTCCTGTTCTGGTAGGGAAGGCTGGGAAAAACAATGTGATGTTGGCTGTCACGATTTTGTTGGCTCAGTGCTCTCTATTAGCTAGTGCATATGAGTAAGTTAGCATATATAATTTCTTAAAGTAATTAGATTATATATTTTTTAGGGTAATCAAGTTATAGTAGATGGACAGGTTTAATCACGAAATTAAGTTAAGTTTGAGATTTGCAAGTACACAAGTTCATGTAAATACAAATGCATAGCTAAAATAAATACACATACGTTCAAGTGTACACTTAGACCTTTTAAAAATTCTCATTTGCGTGCAGATACAGAGATGCATATTGACCTGCATATATATATATATATATATATATATATATATATATATATATATATATATATATATGCCTATATAATTTTGTAGAATTCTTATTTTATAATTTTTGAAGTCTCATGTCTTTTATAAATATTTAAACCCAAGATTAGGTCCAAGTCTTCTCTGTACGGCTCTAGGCATAACGACCCACTTTTTGTGGCTGTGGATGTTTACATGGACACTGATCTGTAGTTATCAAATGCTCAGAGCTTTCACGTCTAGAACGCCAAGTTTCCCCCAGACACCAAGGGAGATGAACATACATTTTGTCAAACAATTTATTACTTCCCTTGTGTTCCCTGTCGCTGTCTGTGTGACGGTAGTTGTAACAAGTTTTGTGTCATCGAGCGGAAAAACTACAGGATATGGTGAAAGTTATTGTTACTTGGACAATGCTTTTCTTGTGGGTGAGTAATTTTACCCGCCATTATTTACTAATAAAATTTTTAAAAAATCGAAGTATTATCTACATTTTAGTCTAACAAAATACAATTTTTATTTTTTATTTTCACCTAACAATTTATATATTTTTTATAAATGTTACCACAGTGTTTGGTATACATGTGCATGTGCTGTCAGTACAAAGTGAATAATGAACTAATTCAGTACACAATTTATATAATTTTGCATTTTCTCATTTTTTTAAATTAAAATATTTGTAATTGTTAAAAATTGTTTTTTTTAATCACAGAAATTTCAATGATCGCACCAATGGCTACCGTTATCACACTGGACCTCATCTTCCTGATTATAACCATCGACAAGATCCAATCAGTCCGTCAACTACAATCGTCTGACCACACGAACACTGACCTCGCCAGATATGTTTTTATTTACTTTAAGTTGTCTACACTTACCGGAGCGTTCTGGACATTTACCATCATCGCTGAAGCCATGGACTCGGTTTGGTTGAGGTGACTTCTTTTCCAATTTTTTTCTAAAAAGCTTTCAATATGCCTTACACATTTTCAAATTCCATTTCTTATTTGTCATTACATTTTTCTTTTGGATTGTTTATATGTCATTTTTACTAATTATTAATTGATTTTCATACGCATCTTGTTAGTTTATAAACTAAAGTAATTAGAATATGTAGTATTCGTTTTAATTTTTATTTTTTTAAAAATATTATTTTCACAATTAACCTGTTAATCAAGATATTTGATAATACGGATATTTCAAAAAAAGAACTCAAATTCTCTTTGTTTTTTTTTTCTTTTTTGTTGTTTTGCTGAATGCTCCCGTCGGTCTGTTTATTTCAGAAGTAAGGTTACTTAAATATCGTTTGAAATTTCAGATTTGTTTCCATTGTTCTGAACGGCCTACAGGGCGTGCTTATCTTTGTATCCTTCGTCTGTAACCGGAGAGTACTGGAATTGTACATGACAGCTTTTGATAGTGACATACGTCCACGAGAGTAAATACAAGCATGGCATAGCGAGTATTATATACAAACTCTGGTGTTTGTTGTAACCAATTTTACCCGTTGTTTACTAGTACTTTCTCTTTAAAGATGTTCTTTATTAAATTGTTTCTTATGGAGAACATTTATTCATCAATTTTATCCCAAAAGAAATTTGAATAATATTCTTATTAGTACTATACAAGCGGGGACTAAACCACATTGTACATAAATCTGTGTTGGTTAGGACATTTGATATTAACCTTAAAGATTTTAAAATGTTTTCGAAGTTGTGTTTTCTTTGTGGGTTTATAATTTCAAATTTCCCTTTTTTCCTATATGTTGTTAATTTGTCGCTTAATACTATATAATGTTCTTAACAGTAGTAAAATACGGAGTCATTGATTAACTAGCTGCAAAGCCTGTCGAAATGGCAAAAAAATGTTTTGTAAAATTTTCAGTTTTTTCTTGGTCAGTTGCTAAAAAAATAATACGATGTGAAAACAAGTGTATAAAAGTGAAAGATTTTATTGACAATAATTTACTATAAGGAAACAAATTTATAATCGATACCCCACGTCATTTAATCCACCCAGCTGTATTGGGTATCCGACACGTTACATCATGCAAAGAGCTAGGCTAGCTCATCTAATTTTTTTTATTGTCCTAAAGACTTGATTCTGCCTCCTCTCGTGTGATGCTGTGTGATCCATAGTAATGTTGATGAAAGTGTCCAGTAAAGATGACTGATCTTCTTGAATTCTTGCCCTACCAGGGCCTTATTGGAAAATCTTTTTAGGATATGCCTACTCACACACATGTACAAAAATATGTATGGAGCATTTTATCTCTATCCATTATGATGATGACAACACGATCTTGTTTATATGTCCAGGTCACTAAAATATATGAACTCTAGTTCTATATAGCGGATGCTGCAGCTGTAGCGGATGCGGTAGAGGTAACAATATAGAGATAGTAGAAAAGGTTACGGTTACGATAATGATAGGTTAAAGAGTAAAGAGAGTGTAAAGGTAAAAACATTTGGTTTTGGTTAGAAGGAGGGCTAGGGATTCGGGGTCAGTTATTGGGAAAGAATGGGAAAGGTATTGGTATAATGTATTTTATAGTGCGGGAATTACACATGGCAGTAATTAAGATAAAACGTCGCATTTCGTTAAAAATTGACTACCTTTATTTAGTAGATAAAGAACATGCTGTAAATGTCAGTTATAATTTTTAATTTTTTTTTTAAAAGGTTCTTTTTAGTAACGTTCATTATGCGTTTGAACTTCTTCTTCTTCTTCGTTCTTAATTTTTAGTGTTGGAAGGGATCGAGCCTTATCGAGACTTTTTCGAATTTAACAACCATGAGCTTTTTGCCGACTAGACCACGCCTCCATCACAATTAAGGATACGTGTCAACTGGTTATGCGCCATTGAGGCCATTGACTCCGAAATCAGCCTGCTTTTCTTTTAGGATTTGCTTCCATGGCCCTTGTCCAACCAAGAACAAACTACAAGGCAGCAGGTGTTTGATTTTGGAGTTGTCTCTCCTAGAAGAGTGGCGCCTCATCTGCCCGAGGGTTCGAACACAAGACTTTTCGGTTTAGCAACCATAAGCTTTTCCGACTCGACCACGCCGACCCCACTGAGTTTGAACATTTTTTGGTTTTAGTGTAAAAAATGCTAACTAATCTTTCATGATACTTTTCCGATATTTTATGTTTGTATTTTTAATTGTATCATATGGGGTTGTTTCTCATCAGGGGGGGGGAGGGGGGCTGGCTTTTTATGATGACATGTAACAGAGGAGAGGGGGGGGGGGGTAAAAATCGTCCAAAAAGCTTGACGTCATTTATGGAGAACCCCTCATGAAAGTGACGGATAAGTAAACGGTTTTCTGTTTTATGGTTTGACCCTGATGTTTATCGTATTTGTGTAACGAACCAAGATATTATCCCATTTGATGTGTAGGTTACTTTTAAGTATCACATGGTGTTGCTGTTTTTTTGCAAAGTATTATTTAACTCCCTTTAATTTTTCCTAAAATTTGTTATAATCAATCAATATATATCATTCTCTTCTTCGAGCCGTTAGAAAACAAGCTGCAAACGCTCTCCCTACCTCCCCACCCCTACATGGTTTTAGTGAGCTGTGTTCACTCTAAATGTTTACAAGCAGAGCCAACGATTTTAAACGTAGGGGGGGGGGAGGAGTGGGGGGAGGGAAGGAAGGGGGGGGGGGGGGGGGTTTATGGTCCTTAACGAGCTACTTATAGTGTTTTAAAGAAATATTTTCAGTGTCAGCGTTGGTATTGTCGAATTCACAATTTATGAATTATTGAAAATTAGAAACAACTAAATAGCGGCGTATGTTATGCCGCGGGCCGGCTCGTTATACATATTTGAGTTAACATGTACATTTGCACATCGCTATAAATGACTGGAGCAAAGCCTAGCCGATAATGGTTATATATATATATATATATATATATATATATATATATATATATATAAATATAGATATATATATATATATATATAAATCCAGTAATTGTTAACTGTATATGCGGTATTTCTTTCTTCACTTTTACTATTTTCTCGAAAAAACTATCGATTCAGTCACATAATTAACTACCATTTCTATAGCCTGATTTTTTTTTCGGAATAAGTAATTCTTCTATAGGTACGTTCTCTCGATAAACGATTTGTTTATAATCATTAGTTTTCTATCATCCGATAGACTAATTATATCTTGATTCCTGCAATACTCCGATGGACTTATAACATCATCACTGTCATTCACTGATGGACTTACGATACAACTTTTAATAATATTCTTGCGTTCCTGCGTTTGAGTCAATAAATAGTCAATCTTAAAGACATTATAATGTATCTGTCACCTTGAAATCATTATTAAGTTCACCCACTATTTTATCCTTGTGTTTCAAATCTTCTTTGATTATGTTACTCTGTTCTTCATTCTTAAGGTCGCCTATATTTTTTCTTTAATTTCAGCTTTAAGTTCTGCCTGTTGACTTTCTAATTTTGGTTCATTTGTGTCTGGTAATAGCTATTGATCTATTACACACATTATTTCTATCTCAGCATTCGTGTTGTTTGTATTTTAAAATAATATTGTATTAAAGTAAATATTGTATTTAAATAAATATTGTATTAAAGTAAATATTGTATTAAAGTAAATATTAACCCAAAAGTCTTAGAGTTGTTTATATTAGTAATACATTTCATAATCATTCAAATTATTTTAACTGGAAAAGTAAAATATTTGTAATCGGTATTGCATACAGCAAGTTATAATTTTTACGAGAAGGTTTTAGTAGTGTGCCTTAGCAGCATATAAAACGTATAAATTATGAGTTACAACAAAAATAATATACCTTACAATATATATTCAGTAATTTTTTACATCCCGCTAAAAGTAATTACAAATTATACTCAATATAATTCGGTTTTCTAGCATTAACCTTTAACTAGCTTAATCATTTACATTATCGGTTGATATTTCAACCTTCCTGTAACTGACATATAAACCCTTACTAAAATACTACTTTAGCCGAATATTCGTGTCACTCATTTACTAATTATTTTCTTGGCATAATTGCTCACGCCTACTCACATTGTAACTAGCTTGGGCTACTTTATTAATTTTTGTTTAACCATTTATTTACGGAATTAGGTGTTCAATGAATTTCTTCTTAAACAATGTGTTATCTTATTGGTTTTGGGGCACTTAAAGCATGTGTCGAAGGAAATTTTGTTTCATAAATTTTTAATGGCCAAAACATATATTGTTACTTATAAGTACAATCAAGAATATGTAGGACATATTTTCCAAACAAAAAAATATTTACAAAACATGCACAAACGATACATTTTATTAACCAATAACATGGCAATCATTAAAACAACATTTTTTTTGTAATTTTCACACATAAATACAGAACAAAAGTATAATTTCAGTACGATTTCTACTGGGTGTTCTATCGGAACACATCTTAGACCTCAAACACAGCAAACGTTGCCGATATGTCATGCTCTCTCATTATTGTCTGTGTTTTTTCTGGTGTAGCAATGGTTACCGGACTGAACATGCTTTTGCTGGAAGCTTCGAATAGCTATTACAATGAGCCGCATAAACAAACAAAAGCCTAGTTATTCAGTACACAACTACTAGTAATACTAGTATAATTGTAGCCTAATAGAATGTTATGACAAGTCTACACTACAATGTAAAGTTCATAAATAGAAGTGAGCTCAATGTGTTTAGGATAGCTGTAGTGGCCTACTGTTTTTTATTTACTGATTAAAATAATCTATAGATCTATACTTTATGCAGAAGTATGGACTATTAATAGTCTACAGGTAGGCCCACGTTCACGTTCACAATCTAGGATAATTTAAAATCATGTTTTCGCATTTAAATCTTGTGGTATGATTCATATTATTGGGTTGCATCCATATACTATGGTAAGATTCGCGTATACAACATAAGGTCACACACACATAATAAGGTTTCATATAAATACTGAGGTATAATGCACATCTTGGGGTCGCATTCATACGATGGGGCCACAATTACTACCCTGGGTTCACATTACCATCCTTGGGTTACGGTTACACTGAGGTCACATTTTTTACATCCGACTAAGAGGACTACCGTATATTTTTATGTGAAAAAAAATCCTTCTAATTTCTTCTTTATAATTTTAAAGGGGAAAAGATTATGGTTCGGAGATGCAACATTCTTTTAGACTGTAAGAAACATTTTTAACCTGGCGTCTAGTTTCGGGTTACACTTCTTTTTAATGTGGAAAAAAATTATACTAACCCACCTTTTACTTCAAAAAACTAAATTCAAACATGGGTTACTTCCAACCTTTTGAAAACGTAATGATTTCGAACAGTGCAAATAGCCGGACCAGTAGGTCTACACATTTAAAAAAAATACGTTTTGATTTTTAAGCTATTAGACGGATCACTCTTACACTCACATGTTGATGTAAAAAAAAATTCTCTAGCCTGTTCTGTTAAGATTCAATGTTCTATTTCCTAATGTTAGTTAATCAACCAAGTTGTATACCAGAAACAAAATGTATAATATTTTATGGAGCGTCGCTTTATGTAAACAGTTTCCGAGCAGAAAGCGACGACAGCTGATGTTAAGATTAGACGGGCAATGATTTTTGAAGTTTTTTATACGTTTGTTAAATAAACAGGATTGCAATTCTAACACAATTTAAAGATGGCTGAGAAAATTTTCATTGATTGTTAAAGTTAATATATAATTCAGGTTGTCCCAATGCTTGCAAGTGTGAACTAATTAACTGTGTTTTTTTTTATTTATTTACTTTACCACCGTGCTACGCGATCTGATGACATAACTTTCAATTGCTGGCTTTCTTTTAAAGAGGGGTCAATTATTTGTCACAATTCGACTGCTGTTTGTGTTTTTTTAACAATAAAATCGACTCATTGTATTGGCATAAGCAAGCGCTGGTCGAGACAATTTTATTTTAGGGAACGTCGGTTTAGGAGGTGATGACATGTGATATTTATACTTTAGTGTGTGCATGTGTTTGATATTTTAAAAGGAAAAAAATAAATCTTGTGATTAGAACATTAAACATTTTGTTTCTATAGTGAAAACCAAAACTTTGGGGGCCACTGGCTTCAGCCCTCTTAGCCCCCCCCCCTCTACCCCTTCAACTACCACACACCCCCATCCCCACCCCACCCCTGTTAATCCGCTAATGATTCTGAGATCGTCAAGGTACATGTGCTATTACTAAAGAATGTTCCGCTCTATAGAAATGGCATATTGGTACACAAAAAAGAGATTCTCTATTAACTTCGCAGTAGAGGTTAATATTGAATCCAAATACCGATGGGATTGGAAGGTTGTCTACGTTCCATGAACCAAAATATAAGGTAACTGATAAATCTCATTTAGAAAATATTCTGGGGTCTCTGGCAAAAATACACCGAGTTTATGGGTTTTAGAAATAAAAACTAAAGTTAGCTAATGGCTTTTAGTCAGGTTTTGCCGATATTTAATACTAATTTTTCAAGCAGAAAAAAACGCAACAAAGAATCTGCAGTAATTAAGATTAAATTTCTATAATTATATTTTTATGCCATGTTGTTGACTGGCTCAGAAGCGTGGGATGGCTTGCAAATATATTAGTTTAGAAAATTGACAAGTAATCGCAGATAGTAAAGTTTTGTTTTTGAACCTAGCGGTCTATGGGCAAGCCAATTAGAATTTACCTGTTTTTGTGACGTCGCCATATAAAGGAATAGTTTGTTCAGCACTATTCCCTGCAGCCATTACTTTCACTAACGTGAGTTAAGTCCTCGTTACAGCTGGTAAAGTCACTTCTTCAGTGTTTATACTCTGACATTGCATTATTATGCAAGCACAGTAATTTTGTTGCTACGTTAATTAATATTCATAGATATTATTATCACATAACCATTTTATAAAGAAGTTCTCTGGTCTTAGCAGTTTTGACTTAAATTGTGACATTAACTACTTAGGTGAGTGATAACATATTTTAGTGTATTTCTTTCTTATTTCATTTTCTTATCACGCTTTCTTTTACCTAACTCTCTAATGCCGTTTATATATATATCGATGGTCTCGGTCGCAAACCGTCTAACTCCGAAAATGTAAATTTTACAGGAGAGACAAAAAACTGATTATTTCCATCTCGATCGCTCTAATACAAATTTTTTTGAATGATATCTCCGAAGAAACTCTCTGCCGACTATACTGTAGCGTTTTAAAATGAGTTTTGTTAATATTTACAAAATTATAGCAGGTTTAAAAAGATAGACGGTTTGCTCGGTCTAAAATTCTCGGTGCAAACCGTCTATCTGTGCGCGCGCAGACTTAGCTGTTTTGAGCCGAGAATTTTGGTCTCATCCGCGTTCGTTCGTTTTGTGCAATGAACGTGATTTACTTATGTTTATGTTTTTAAGTTATAATTAACACTTCATAATATTTAGATTATAGTTTTGGGCTCATATTTTAATTATTTGAGTTTATTCTACATTATGGGGTCAGTTTAATTTTTAATAGAGATGTTTTAGTATGGCTTTATCGCTTTCGACTGTATTCATTATGTCTGTATTTAGCACTAGACTTGTTAACTGTTGAAGGTTATGATTTATTTATTACATCTTTCTATTCTCACAGTTTATTTTACTAAATCTGGTCGGTGCTGGGTTTGTAGAATGATAATATTAAAAACAAAAACCGTATTGTAAGATATATTATGAATGAGACATAACACACTAATCACATTAATACTGACTTAATGTTTACGTATTTTACAAAAATGTAACACAAAAAAATGTGTTTATTTTTAAAAATTATTCTTTGAATAAACGTCACATAAAGAAACATCAAAATGGCAACATATTTTTAGAATCAGGGAAATCATTATAAAAAGGTGTGTTTATGACTTGCTTTTAGGTGCTCAAATATGACAGCTTTTATCTTTTTTCTGCTCTTGTACAACTTGACAGGGGCTACAGATGATATCATAATCGTACGACCCTAGCTTAGCAATTGCCAGCTATCTGCTAATTCACTTTGAAGTAGACATTAGCATCAGGCTTGTACTGCAGTGCACGAATATCTGTCGCTTTGAATTCTTGATAGGTCTGACTGGTCTTTTGATATCGGCTGGTCTCTTGTATGGTAAGGCTGGTCTTTTTGAGAGAGGTTGGTGTCTAATGTCTGTTATGTGAAGCTGGTCTAATGTATGTTACGACTGATATGTTAAGAAAATCTGGTGTCTTGTATGGTAGGACTGGTGTGTTGAGAGAGGCTTGTCTATTGTAGGATAAGACTAATCTTTTGAGAAAGGCTGGTCTAATGTATGGTAAGAATGGTCTATTGAGAAAGGCTGGTATCTTGGAGGGTAAGATTGGTCAGTTGAGAGAGATTGGTCTTTTGTATATTACGACTGGTCTGCTGAGAGAGACTGGTCTCTTGTGAGTTACTGGTGCCTTAAAGGGTTAGACACGTTTTTTGATATATTCTGGAGTCCTGTATGGTAAGATTAATCATGTAAGAGAGTTTAGTCTTTTGTATGTTACGACTGGTCTGTTGTGAAAGGCGGGTCTGTTGAGAGATGCTGGTGTCTTGTATGGTAAGACTGGTCTGTTTAGAGAGGCTGGTCTGTTGAGAGAGACGGATATGTTGAAAGAGGCTGGTATGTCAAGAGAGGCTGGTCTGTTGAGAGAGGCTGGTCTGTTGATAGAGACTGGTCTGTTGAGAGAGGCTGGTATGTTGAGAGAGGCTAGTCTTTTGAGAGAGGCTAATCTGTTGAGAGAGGCTGGTATGTCGAGAGAGGCTGGTCTGTTGAGAGAGGCTGTTCTGTTAAGAGAGACTGGTCTGTTGAGAGAGGCTGGTATGTTGAGAGAGGCTAGTCTTTTGAGAGAGGCTAATCTGTTGAGAGAGGCTGGTATGTCGAGAGAGGCTGGTCTGTTGAGAGAGGCTGTTCTTTTGAGAGAGGCTGATCTTTTGAGAGAGGCTGGTCTGTTGAGAGAGGCTGGTCTGTTGATAGAGGCTGATATGTTGAGAGAGGCGTCTTTTGAGAGAGCCTAATCTGTTGAGAGAGGCTGGTATGTCGAGAGAGGCTGGTCTGTTGAGAGAGGCTATTCTGTTGATAGAGACTGGTCTGTTGAGAGAGGCTGGTATGTTGAGAGAGGCTGGTCTGTTGAGAGAGGCTGGTCTGTTGAGAGAGTCTGGTCTTTTGATAGAGGCTGATATGTTGAGAGAGGCTAGTCTTTTGAGGGAGCCTAATCTGTTGAGAGAGGCTGGTATGTCGAGAGAGGCTGGTCTGTTGAGAGAGGCTGGTCTGTCGAGAGAGGCTGGTCTGTTGAGAGAGGCTGATCTGTTAAGAGAGGCTGGTCTGTTGATAAAGACTGGTCTGTTGAGAGAGGCTGGTATGTTGAGAGAGGCTGGTCTGTTAAGAGAGGCTGATCTGTTAAGAGAGGCTGGTCTTTTGAGAGAGGCTGGTCTGTTATGTGGTAAGACTGGTCTGTTGTGAGAAGCTGGTATGCTGAGAGAGGCTGGTATGTTGAGAGAGGCTGGTATCTTGAGAGAGGCTGGTGTGTTGAGATAGGTTTGTCTGTTGAAAAATTAATCATAAAAGCATTTACTAAAGACAACTAACCATGTCGTTAAACATGTACGCCAAACATTTTGTAACCTACCATATAAACATTTCTTAACATGTATCTAAACCCTCAATCTAAAGCTAGTAGTTAAATAATTAAATTTATTGCACATTCTTGTGGAAATATAATTCAAATAATATTGTTTTGATTTTTATTTAAATTCTAGAATGAAGATCTAGTTTTAAAGCTATGTTTTAGCCTAAAAAAATTGTAAACAAATCAGTTTGGTTATTGAACATCTGGAAATAGGCTATATTAAACAAATACTATTTGTTTATTATTCTTTAAAATGATAAAATGTAATAGAATAGTTGAACATTATTAATCCGATATCCTTACTTATAAGTACTGTGACTGCTGTGCTGTATAATTGTGTGATTAGGGCGCGCGACTGCGTTCCCAATTAAAAGTGTACTGACAAATAGAGATATTCGTTTTGCGCCGAGATTTTTAGCGCTAGAAATAATAGGCGGTTTGTTCAAATGATTATATCTCAATAATCATTCTACAGATTTCTCTAATATTTTCAGGCATTACGGGGAATCATATTGGCTTTTGATTTATGTAAAAAAAAGGAAAATCGGGTTTTTTTGAGTTAGACGGTTTGCGACCGAGACCATCGATATATATATATATATATATATATATATATATATATATATATATATATATATATATATATATATATATATATTCTTTCCGGTTTTTTTTAATGATCTTTTTTCCAAACTGCTTCTAACTTTTGTATCTTTTTATTTCATATTTTAATTATTTGTTTTTTCAATATGTATTTTGCAGTATGATTTTGTTAATTTTAGAATGTACCTAATTAAAATATTTTCAGCTAGAACGGTATTCTTTAAAGAACAAGGCAAATTACCTTATATTTATATAAAGATATTTAATACATAGTTATGTTCAAAACTAGTGAAATGATACACACAATCATACTGAAAAATGCTGTACTCAAATTGCTTTTTTAAGTATCTTTGGCAAAACTGTAGTGTACTTGTTTTTTTTAATTGATGCAGATATACAAAGAACTAATAAATAAATTATAATTTTTAGTTTTTTAGATAGTCATTCTTGCTTTATATAGCTATAGAATAGTGTACAGGTTCGGTATTCTATAAACAACTATGAGAATAATCATATAATTTTAAAAATGATACTTCATACAGAATAATGTTTAAAAATTATATAATTTAACATATGGATACACAAACTGAAAAAAAAGTGCTTAAAGTAGGGGTCTACTCTTATTTGTTTGCTGTTTGCTGTTTGTTTTTATTTTTTTTATTAAAATGCACCAATAATTTAAAACAATTTTTTTTTATTATTCATAAAGCAGTTGTTGATCATTTGAAATTTTTTAATGCAGGACAATGTATTTGAAGTTTGCAAAAAATATGGCAATTTTTCAAACAATGTACTTTTTATGTTACTCCTCAACGGAAGTAAAATACTTAAATTCTACAGAGAATCATCTTTCTAAGATCAACGACACAACTGAAAATCACATTGACTTCGTCAAAATACTTGACAAGAATGTCACAATGTTAAAACTTTATTTTGACCCTAATAAACCATCTCGGTCTTATCTAAATAAATACACATGCCCATTTAGGTGCAAGGGAAACGAGATTGTTATTCGCGAATATATGATTGAACAAGCATACATCTTTAACGCCGAATGTTTACCATTTTGCCCGTTTTGCTCATGTGATTCAGCTTGTGGCTTTAAGGGTTTATGTTGCCCTAATGTTACCGATTCAAGTCTACCTGTTGCAGACACAGTTCTTGCGATGGTAAATTATGCAGAAACTAAGTTTAAAAATTCGATAATCAACGATGAACAAATTCTTCAAAATATGACTCAAGCACCTATACTGTTGGAAGGTTATTTACCAAAGTTTGGCTGTGAACGTCGCACAACAGTACCCAACTTCAAGTTTCCCTACATCGCCTCATGCGGCCCCTCTTACACCGGAGATCCAGATACAATCCGCTTGTGCCAGGAGGAAGTTGCCAGTGAGAACCTGACGTTGGAGCTGATGGTTCACGTTAGAGACAACGACACAGGCACAGTGTACAAAAATGTTTATTGTGCCCAGTGTAACCAGGTCAAACACGTAAGTAACAGTTAAATGTTAGTTTCTCGTTTAGTGAGTAACAGACAAATAGAACAGGGTTGCCATGAATGCCTACAAACTATAAGAAAAGTCTTGACCTAGCAGTAGACTGCTTACCCGAGACATTCGAGTCCGAATCCGGTTCAAACCAGTACAACATCTATGAGTACATAAAGCTTTGATTCGTACCTAAGTCACGTTAAGCAAACAAACGCGGCTTGGCATAGTACTGACCATATTATCCCCTTGTATGCTGAGGTGATTGAAACAAACGAACTCTACTTGATCTGCCTGATGTATCTTAGACACAAACGGGGAAAGATTATGATAGACAAACTACACGTTATTGTACTTGTCCAAATAATAAAAAATATATGTGTACCACTGAAGGTAAAACATTGTTAATAGATATATAAAACTTCTAGATTCAAATTTGTTATGAATGCAATTATTTTTCACCCAATGACTAAAAACATTTGCGGCAGAAAGGGTGACTAACTAGAGCGCGGACCACATATACCTTTATGTGCCGAAATAAACTGGTAATTATTATTAAAATCGCAAAATTAATTACTTTTGCCGAGAGGTTGCTTTAAAAAATATATAACTTACTTTTCTGAAATTATCGGGGTTTTTTTTCTGCGTACTATCAAAACCCCTTTGGGATCATGTGATATATTAGATATTATAAAGCTGAGGACTTCTTTGATGAGCCTCTATTAAACAGATTACACTTTGGTTATGTTTTAATAATTTGTGATACATTGTTTTAGATTGGACAACTGAATGTAGAGATAAAGTGCAAATGTTTAAAATTTGTCTACACTTTATCCAGTGTAGTGGAGATGCTGTCATTTTGCAACCTTTACTATCTATATGACGCCTTAGAAAGCAGTTTACACTGTGGGTATGTTTTAAATAAATTACTTGGATTCTTAGTAACATTTCTGTGATTTTGATTATGAGGATAAAATGAAGTAACATGGCTTTTAAAAAACCAAGCAAATTTAATTTTAAGAAAAACTAAAATTTTAAAGAATTTCACCATGATGTGTAAAAGATTCTTAATGTGTGTGATACGGTAACACCACTGTCATCTATAATAAGAGTTTAACTATTCTGTCTGGCACTATGTCATTCAAAAACAATATAGAGAAAACACAAGCAAAATAATTTTTTTACAGTCAAACGGAAAAAGAAACGTGAAGTCACTTTGAAGATGTAAAGTATTCTAAAAGCTATTGCCGAAATAAATACACAATAATAATGACGTTATTGGTATTTGATTATAAGGATACTAAAATTACCACATCTTTTATTTCTCTAATTTAAAAAGGCGTCTGCGTGCGCAGTTTTTTTTTCAGGTTTTTTTGGGTGAAGGGGAGGGGTTTAAGTACATTTTCTAAATACATAATATTTTGTCATATGGGGCAGTAGAAGTTTTTCGGGGGCTCAGCCCACTCCATCACCTTCTACCACCCCAGACCCGGAAGAGTTACAAGAAAAAAACTCTAAATGCCACTTTGGATACAAATCCGTTTGCAGTTACATTTCCGGTTCAATTTGACGTTGAGGTGAATACTTTGGTTTTGGTTTCGGTTTAGAGTTTAGAGAAAAAGACAGCAATATCACCCTAGCGCCCATTGTATTTCTCCCTCAACGAGCCATTTATCTAGTAGCGTAAGTTGTGTATATGCTTTGATTGAATTGTAGAGTAAGACACAGATGTTTAAGAATGAATAAATATCGTTTTAATGACAAGCTATTATGTAATAATGCACTTAAACGGGGAAAATAAATGATTTTCTTTAAATATATAATAATAAACTATTCTTTAATTTAATTGTATTCAAAAGCGTTTGCAACTATATTAGCTAATGAATATTTTCAATAAAAATTTAATAATAAACTACTATTTAATTTAATTATAAACAAAAGCGTTGGTCACTACATTATATAATGTATACTTTCAATAAAAAATTAAAAACTTACACACGCTTTTCTTAAGCGTTATTTAAATTGTAGTGTATCGTTATATATTTAAAGAAAATCATTTTTTTTTTACTTTTTAGTGCATTATCAAACAAAAAGTGTTATTAAAACGGTTTTATGCATTTTTTTAGTACTTGAAAATTTTTATATAAATTATTTATAATAGTGCGAAATAGTAGTAGAAGAAGTAGGACAGTCTACTTATTTCCAAAACTTGTAACTAACGAATAAAAATTAATTATGTCAAATTTAATGGCTTCAAGTATAGACCCACGTGTCCACTTTGAAGCGAATCTGTCAAAAGTTTCCCGCGCCCGTTTCGATCAATAACAACAGATAGATAGACAGAGAGACTGTCGAAAGACTGACAAAAGAGGAAGCAAGTTGAATGAGAGCTAGTAATAAAAATTCTTAAAATTATTGTAATAACACGTTTTTATGTTATAATGCACTAAAACGTAGAGAAAAAGAATTATATACTACTATTCAAATAACTATAAAGAAAAGCGTTTTATTGTTTTAATTTATTTTTTAAAAGGATATCAAGTGAATATGCCTGCATCTTGCCAAAAAAGGATATATCAGAAGAGTTAGAAACTCCACCATTTTCCCTGCTGGTCGACTTTGGAAGGAGACAAGCTTCACAATTGGCATCTCGGCGTAACAAAATGTTTAATGAACTTCATGAGGTTAACTGCACTAGCTCAGAATGGGCACATCCAAGTGTAAGTACATGACTAGAAATCATATTTTTTGCAACATTGTATCGTATAAAAAGAATTGTTTTAATTATTGTAAATATTACGTATATTATTAAAACCACTCGAGTTTTATTTCTTTGCATTTAGACGAGAATAATTTGATAAAGTACGTCGTTTGTTTTGAAAATAAAATGCTCAAATACTATCTACATTAATACATTTACTTTTCTAATATTTAATCAAAAAGATTTATTATACTACAATCAACCTGTATTCGTTCTTTGCCTACGTTTATAAATGTTTGGTTTAAAAAAAAATGCTCGTTTTAGTGCACTTTTTTCTGTAGCGCATTTTCTGTTTGCGCCTTGATCTTTCAATATCTTGTTAACAGCTAAGTCATTTTCGTATGTTGTCTGACACACTTTTAGTCTTAAAAAGTTGATTTTTTAAGAAAGTTGATTTTTTTTATGAAAGTTGATTTCATATAATTTTGGATTCTATTAGTACGACTTCTTTTATTAAAGCATAATGGCAAAAAAATATATTTACTTATTTTTTTGTTGGTGAGAGTTTGTTAATAGGTAAATTTCTGTTTAATATTATACATTTTAGTTATGTAAGATTCTAGTTCAGCGTTTTGCAGTAATCATAAACAACTTTTATACAGTTGTATTGTTTAATTATGTTTTTTTTTTAAATTAGATTCTTCACGTCGAAGAAAGAGAGTTTTGATTTAGTATAACAATTAATTTTTTTTTCTGTACAGGGTAGATGTGTCCCTATTGAGTGCACCCCAGGTAAAACTCTCTTTAATGGAACTTGTGTTTCTAAAATACGAGGAATGAGTTGCCTTCTATATGGTTTAGAATTTTGGTTTATACCAAATACGGCAAATAAAAGCAACGAGTTAATATTTGATACTACAACGAATATCATCAATAATTTTCACAATATGGTAGGTTTACAAATTATATCTTATATTTTATACCAGCTTTGCTCCAGCAATTTAAAGCTATGTCCAAATAGAAATTTAGAGTACATATATATGATTATTTACAACACGTTTTAAGAAAAAATAAGGAGCATTACATAGTCTACGCTCAAAACAGCACCAGCTCGAGATTTTAAAAATTAACCAACTCATCACCTGCTATTCCTCAATATTACGGTTTGTTGCACAAACATAAAATCGCTTGTTACTTACATTCTCGAACCTGGTTAGCAACTACCTCATATGATTCAACTAAAATATACAAAAATCAATAGCAACATGTAAAAGTATAACATGAACGTAAACGAAAAAAATTAATAAAAAAATATAAAAATTTGTAAAAACAACATTGTACACTTACAGCAACTCCCATATCTACAACAAAAATAAAAGCCAACAGCACGTATTAAATGTGTTAAAATATGTACAGCATTGCCAGAAATATTAAAACCTAATTTAAAATAAACACGTAACTAAATCGAACCTTAATTTTATTCGAAATCTAATATGGGTTTAGACGTTAGTCACACCTATCCCGACCCGGTCAATAGCCCTCCGATCATTTGCCTCCTCTTAATTACCATCATGAGTAATTAACCCATTACAAAATATATATTATGCTAATGTCATGAGCCATTGATCAAATATCGTTTATTAGGCATTGATTTAACTTTCACATCTATTAAAAAAAACATTTAGAATAATTTTTTTTGATTTTTTCTTTTGTCCAAATGTTGTCTTCGTTTATTTTTGTGTGTAGTCAAAGAAAGGTGGAAATGTGAATGTTTAAATTCCTGACGCTCTTGCGTCCCTTAAATAATTTAAAATGGAGTGTAAAACGCTTCAAATTTTAACACATTAATCTGACATTTCTGATAATCTGGTATTTTTTACCGCAAGGCTTTTCAATTAAAAACAGATTTTTCGTTATTTTTCACTTAAAATCGTGTATTTCCTTTCATTTAATTTTTTATTTATTTGCTTTCAGATCCAAAAATTAGTCAACGGCTTGAGCGAACGAAACACTTTAGAAACTACATTAATAAGTTTCAATCCAGTAGACGATTCAAATAATGATAAAAGAGAGGTTATATTCCATGTCACTAGCTATTTTATTGCAACATGTAGAAAAAACAGAGATGAATTTGAAAATCAATTGTTAGAGGTTTTATCCAGCGTTGAAGTTGAAACAGAATCAGGTTTTCGAACATACTCAAGCTTTACATTACCCGGCAAAGTCAGTAATTATTTATTTCTTAACAACTTATTATCTTTAGAAAACGTTAAAACAGAATACAATAACTCTGAACTATATAATAACAAATTTGCTACAGTGGATTTATCATTTCCATACGTGGTTTTCTCTCATCTATTACAATGCCCCATTATATCATTTAACAAGTCTGAATACAATATTGAGATCCATAATGAGATTATTCCACCCCGCTTTGTTATAACCCTAAACCTGAAGGTGACCACACTTGAAATATCAGACTATTCAGATCTCAACAAAGTGGACATAGGGAGTGACGATGTGCTTCACGTTTGTAATAAGCTTGTGGACACACTTCTACAACAACAATCAGATCTTCAAGCAAAAGACTTTGCGATGCTGGTTTTTATGGAAACCATCGAGTATAATCTTACATTGTTTTGTCTGGGGGCGTCCATGGTGTGTCTGCTGATAACTATCATAACATACCTCAAGTTTCCTGTTCTGGTAGGGAAGGCTGGGAAAAACAATGTGATATTGGCTGTCACGATTTTGCTGGCTCAATGTTTTCTGTTAGCCAGTGCATATGAGTAAGTTAGTACATATATTTTCATAATGTTATTAGATTTTATATTTTCTTATGTTAATTGTATTATAGAATCTGGACTTGTTTAACCACGAAGTTAAAGTTATATATATATATATATATATATATATATATATATATATATATATATATATATATATATATATATATATATATATATATATATATATTGTGACGTGGCCTAGATGTTAATAACGAAAGCGTGTAGGCACGGAGAGATTGGGTGTGAGAGTCGCCTCCCCTGACAAGTGTGTAAGCAGTGTGTGATATGGTCAGCAGAGCGTAACCTGATTTTGTTTAAACAAGGAGGAGTGTTTTTAGTTGAAGGTTATCTGTGTTTTCTCGGTTGTACTTGAATGATTGTATTTTATTGTGATAAATGAACGTTGGACTACATATATATATATATATATATATGTATGTATATATATATATATATATATATATATATATATATATATATATATATATATATTTATTTATTTATTTATTTATTTATTTATTTATTTATTTATTTATTTATTTATTTATTTATTTATTTATTTATTTATTTATTTATTTATTTATTTATGTATGTATGTATGTATGTATGTATGTATGTATGTATGTATGTATGTATGTATGTATGTATGTATGTATGTATGTATGTATGTATGTATGTATGTATGTATGTATGTATGTATGTATGTATGTATGTATGTATGTATGTATGTATGTATGTATGTATGTATGTATGTATGTATGTATGTATGTATGTATGTATGTATGTATGTATGTATGTATGTATGTATGTATGTATGTATGTATGTATGTATGTATGTATGTATGTATGTATGTATGTATGTATGTATGTATGTATGTATGTATGTATGTATGTATGTATGTATGTATGTATGTATGTATGTATGTATGTATGTATGTATGTATGTATGTATGTATGTATGTATGTATGTATGTATGTATGTATGTATGTATGTATGTATGTATGTATGTATGTATGTATGTATGTATGTATGTATGTATGTATGTATGTATGTATGTATGTATGTATGTATGTATGTATGTATGTATGTATGTATGTATGTATGTATGTATGTATGTATGTATGTATGTATGTATGTATGTATGTATGTATGTATGTATGTATGTATGTATGTATGTATGTATGTATGTATGTATGTATGTATGTATGTATGTATGTATGTATGTATGTATGTATGTATGTATGTATGTATGTATGTATGTATGTATGTATGTATGTATGTATGTATGTATGTATGTGTATGTATGTATGTATGTATGTATGTATGTATGTTGTATGTATGTATGTATGTATGTATGTATGTATGTATGTATGTATGTATGTATGTATGTATGTATGTATGTATGTATGTATGTTGTATGTATGTATGTATGTATGTATGTATGTATGTATGTATGTATGTATGTATGTATGTATGTATGTATGTATGTATGTATGTATGTATGATGTATGTATGTATGTATGTATGTATGTATGTATGTATGTATGTATGTATGTATGTATGTAGTATGTATGTATGTATGTATGTATGTATGTATGTATGTATGTATGTATGTATGTATGTATGTATGTATGTATGTATGTATGTATGTATGTATGTATGTATGTTATGTATGTATGGTATGTATGTAGGTATGTATGTATGTATGTATGTATGTATGTATGTATGTATGTATGTATGTATGTATGTATGTATGTATGTATGTATGTATGTATGTATGTATGTATGTATGTATGTATGTATGTATGTAGATGTAGGTATGTATGTATGTATGTATGTATGTATGTATGTATGTATGTATGTATGTATGTATGTATGTAGGTATGTATGTATGTATGTATGTATGTATGTATGTATGTATGTATGTATGTATGTATGTATGTATGTATGTATGTATGTATGTATGTATGTATGTATGTATGTATGTTGTATGTATGTATGTATGTATGTATGTATGTATGTATGTATGTATGTATGTATGTATGTATGTATGTATGTATGTATGTATGTATGTATGTATGTATGTATGTATGTATGTATGTATGTATGTATGTATGAGTATGTATGTATGTATGTATGATA